>NW_009648061.1:838756-839009 GCF_000708025.1 Charadrius vociferus
AAGGCTTCCTCTCTTCTAAAACAAGCTGCCTGTGTATATCTTGTAGTGTATGAAGACAGTTAATGTTAAGTAAATATAATAAGCATTTGCAATTTGAAGTCAGCTTTACGTAGTGTCAGAAGGAATTGGGACAGATACCATTCAGCAAATCTGGATGTTGAAAATATGGAAAAATTGGGTGTGCACTTCAAATCGATGACATCCAGTAAAAGATGTATTTTTGCATGTGTGCTTATAAATACATAAATACACA
>NW_009648061.1:839051-864616 GCF_000708025.1 Charadrius vociferus
CTGTATTGAAAAAGCTGGGGGGAAATATTCTATTTTGGGGAACTTAATGTATGTTATTAATGTGAATTTTTTCAGTAGCAGAAACATGCATTTCAAATTAGTTTTAATCCTAAACATGCCTTTGACAATGATGGTAATTTTTAAACACATGGTCTTGCTGAAAATAATGTCAGCATAAACAGTCTACAAAAAGTAAAATGCTAGACTTTCCATTCCTTCTGGAAATATGAACTACACTACATAATCTTTTTGGAGTGTGTTTTTTGGCTGTGAGTCAGTTGAGGGTTTTTTGGATGTCTTCAAGTGTTCAGTATGGTGTTAGTGATTTTTTTCATCTGTGTAACTAGAAGTGAGACTTGTTCATTGCTGAATAATTAGAACAGGGTTATACGTTCAAGGCACTGTCTTATTCTTCTTTTAGATGAGCAGAGATGTACAGGGCGGCAGTGATTGTGACTAGTTCTGGAGTTGGTTGACCAGCTAAAGCATGCCACAGGATGACTCATTTAAATCTTTGAAAGCTTGCAGATTGGATGGGATGCACCATCTATCACGCAATGCCAGATCATACCCCTTGCACTCCACACGGACAGCATGCTGCCTTTCACCCACCTGCTAAAGCCCTTGAGCATCTTCACTATCTGAATACGTAAAACAGTGAATGCGACACTATTTCCAATCCTCTGGGCTACTCAGTAAGGCTGATTCCTTGTCGCAGATGGAGTTACGCATATGGAGTCACACAGATGGAGAGAAGCAACAATATACTTTATTGATATAAAAGAGTGAATTAACAAAGTTCAATGGTAAATGCTACAGTGGTTTAATGAGATTCAATGGCAAGGCACTGTATACAGTCCAGCCCAAACCATGCCAATCATTTAGCTAAGACTTCAAGTTTAATTTAGCATGCTATTAATCACTTACCGAGAATCTGTTGCAGTGAAGAATCTCTTAACCTCGAGGTGTAACCTTGAGAGGTGTCCCTACCCAAGGGGAGACCCTGGCATGCAGCCCACTGGTGTGCAGGGCAGCTCAACTGGCCCTGGGCTGTCCACTATTTATAGAGTAAGATGATTGACTTACAGTTATATTTGCATACCAGTGAGACATCTGGATCTCTGTTCCAGACAGCTCTTGGCTACCAAGTTGCCATCCATCCCCCAAAGTCCAGCCTAAGCTGCATGCAGTCATCATGACCCCCGCTGGTGGTTATGGCTTGGGCTGGGGGGGAAGCACGCTGCCACGCTTGTCTCTGGTAAGAACATAGCCTTTATTTTCCTTCTCTTGCTTTTGACATCCTCTCAAGTTTTTGGTGCCTGCCTGTAAAAGGAAAACTTCACATAGATGTCTATACTGTTTGGGGGGAAGGCCATTTACTTAATAATTATGATACATATTCAGTCCAAGTCTGTACTCAGCAAGAGGAAAGCTGCCAAGATTCCCTGATCAAGCAATATGTTAGGCTGGCATCTGATCTGCATACCAGCTCGTATTTTGGGGCGTCTTAATACCTGAAGGTATAGAGAGCTGTTACTTACCAGCTATCAAGGAAGTTTTGGGAAAGGTCTAGAAAAAGTCTGTTTAGTTGAAGAACAAGGTAATGGAAATGAACAGAAGTAAGAAGGACTGATTCTTAAAGTTATCCAAATAAAATAAAGAAGACCATGTACTCTGGAAAGCTGTGTCAAAAAAAAAAAAAAAAGTGGTAATGAGGGCCAACAGAGCATGAGGAACAACTCACAAAAAGAGTCAAAATGTGTAAATCAATAGCATGCCCTCACCAGCCATAATGTTGTACATTTCTGGTGTCTCTCACCTTAAATCTGTTATAGTGAAAGTAGGAAGAGTTTGGAAAAGAACAGTGAGGATGTTTGAGGGCATGCAAGAAGATAGATGCACGAAAGAAGTGAGCAAAATAGGGCTTTTAAAGCTGAATGAGCTGCCAAGAGCACAATGTGATCGATAGTATCTTTTTCCTTTTGATTACATAGTCAAGAGCTTTCATGTTCCTTTCAGAAGTAATGGTGCTAGTGGGAAGAACTCCCTCTAATGTGGAAGGGGTTGTTCCTTCTGTTGAGGAACCAACGCAGCCAAGGGGAGGGAAAACTTCAGAAAATGCTGGATGTGAGAAGTGAGAGAGACATAGCAATGCTGGAAGATAGAAACTCAAGCAAAGAGGTTGCTGAGAGGCGCAGGGATTAGTCATGTGAGTTGAGGCCTCAGAGGAGGCAAGAAGGAACTTAGAAGAGACGGAGAGGACTGACCAAAGTCCCCTGCAATTCAGAAAGTTGTAGTGTTAGCTGCAACTAAGCAAGGAAGTAAGAACCTCCCTGAAAAATACTGGTAGGGAAAAAGCTTTTCTTTCCTCAGTTCTGTTGTTTCTACTCACTTTGAGTTTTCCATGTTGAAAAAGTTTAAAACTGATTTTTAGCAATTCTGATACCAGGCGAGCTCTTTTCTAGGCAGCTCCACCTTTCAATTCTGGAGTCCCATCAAAAAGAATATTGTCATTGTCTGCAAAAATGATAAATAGCTGTGAAAAGCTAAAGAGATATAACGGTCATCTGCCTGTTCCAGTATAAGACTTCTTAGAAATCAGTTGAAATGGCTAGGTCAGAGCAAACAAAATTGGGTGGGTTTGGCTGGGTTTTTTGTTTTCAAACAGTATGTAGTTAAGCTGCAGAAGTCCTTACCACAAGATGTTGTAGATGCTATCACAGGATGGAAATCCAGTCAGAACTAAAAATACAGACATCACCGCTGGTTCAGGAAACCCATGAGCCACAAATTGGAGTCTGGAAAACTATTTGGTGAAGGCAGCATTTCGTTTTTCCCTAGGCTGTGCTTTTGGATGCAGTAGATGCCAGAAACCCTTTGGCCTGATTCAGTACAGTACTTTTGCTTACCTGCTGCTGCTCCACCCAAGTGTACTTAGAAAGGTCATTCTGTCTTTTGTGGCTGTGAAATAGTCTGGAGCCTGATCTGCTGGAAACCTCCAGATGGGCCAATACAAGCTTAATTCCCTAGAGTGTGGAAGAATTCAGAATGATGAGAAGAATGAGATGAATGTTCTAGGTAGTCATCTTTGTGATACTAAGCAAAATACTTTAGTGTGATTGCAGTTTGGCTAATTATGCACTCATGCTGCTCTGAAGTCTGATTTGCAAAAATGATGAGCAGTGATATCAGTAGAAACTAGTTTTTGTGTATTGAAGTCTTCTATAAACGCTTTACTTCCAAGTTAACAGGTCCTTGGCATTTCACTTAGGCAGTCATTTACTAGACACTTTGGAACCTAATCTTTCCAGGACTTGCTTATCAATAAGTAAATAAGGTGATATTATCCTCTTACCTCACTGAGGGCTGGGGAAGAGTTCTAAGGAACTGTAAAAGTAAACAGTGAACCATTTTTCTGCTGTAGCAGTGAGCACTGTGTACAGAGGATAGCAAAGAAATGAACAGTGCAAAGTTGTACTTGAAGAGTTTGGGAGTACATCAAGCTCCAAGACTGAAATACAGGGATAGACAGTGCTGAAAGCTTTTCATCTTCTGAGTGTGATCATCAAATGCATTAAAAAGGAGTATTTTGTAAAAAAGCATTTTACATAGTAAATGCATGTGGCTATGTACAACTATATTGCAATGTATGTAAACAAACAAAAGCAACTCAAATTGGACAAGGGGGGTAGTTTTGCTTGCTTTCATTTTGATGCTATGTTTAAATTTTGAATTATGCTTTTGTGTGTTTTGTGTTTGCAGATTTCAGTTATTTCTTTTGATTCTTTTCCTAATTAGAGGACTTCAGAATTTTAATCTGAAAATGAAGCTGTCGCGCAAAACCTTTATTAATTAAGATTTTTTTAATTTAGCAGCTCTACTGTTTCAGGGTGAGCTTGAAGGAAATTCAGCTCTGATTATTTCAACTATAACTATCAGAAGTAGAAAAAGAAAAGAAAAAAGAAGAGAGGATGATATCGGAATATGTAGGTATAGGTGACCATGGAACATCTCTGTTGAGTAGGGCAGCACATTTATAAATACGTATTTATATATCGCCTTGCATAATTTAGGCAGGACTTTATTCCTGTTTTTATTCTCCCTCTTTTCCTTTAAAAGTCCAGTGTGATTAAACTGCTTCAGGAAAGACAAGTCTTGTGAAAGATTGAGGAAAGATATGAATACAGAAGATAGGATGAGATTAAAAACAGGGAAAAGGAGCTAACGGGAATGTTGGGAGCAGAGTTTAGGAAGCTGTCGTTCACAGATAGGCAGCGTTCCTGTTTCATTTTGTTTTCTCGCTATTTCCTCAGATCATTTTATTAATTCAGATACTCATACAGTGACTACAAATCATGCAATGTAAAGTAATAGGTCTGTGGGTATGTGGTTCGGGGAATTTTTGCAATTTTTATATAGATCTTACTAGTCATTTTGAAGCATTTTATATTACAATAAGAAGAAAGGATAGACTCCTTTGTAGCTTTGAAAGTTAAGCAGCTTTCCAGTTACCCACAATGCATTACCCAGATGCATTGCCCACAGTGCCCCAAACACGGCTTACCAAATCAAAGATACGGGGTGGTTGGTTTTTATTCTGGCATACCTTTTGTTCCAGCTTTGCTTACTTTTTTAAAATTTTACTTTTAAGTTGTGACGTCCCCATGACAATTCCTACTATCTCATGCAGGAGAGGCATGTCTAAATCTTGCTGGGTTCCCTCCTCAAAAAAAAAAAAAAAGATTTCTATATGAAGATCTCTAGATGCAATATTTGTTTGAAAATATATTAAGAATAATAGGTCATGCTGTTTGATGTAAGAAGGAAGCCACATGAAGGAGCAGTGCTGAGCAATGTGCTGAACAACCTACATATGTGATCCTTGGAGTCCTGGGCTGCGCTGCAAAGCTTCATCAGCACAGATAAGGTTGCTGGGGTGTTGAAAATTAATAGAGACATAGCTGGAGTGACAGAATCCCTGTCATGCACGCAGCAGCAAGCAATACGAGGAAAGTGAATTTGTCGATTCACTTTAGGTTGTTCACAAAGACATTAGAAGTATTTTGGCAGAAAACCTTCTCTTGTCAGTGTACTTTCATTTTGAGGACTTTTCCAGTACAATTTGCTAGTGTCCCTATGACAGCCGAGACTACTTGTGGCAGCCAAGCCTGGAATCAGAACTTAAAAACAATGCATTAATCTTTATTGAAAACTTCTTTTCCTAGTCCTTATTTTAAAAGAACTGCAAAGTTTTTATTTCATCTGTGAATTTAGTCAACGGAGAATTTTGCTCTTCTGACAGCTTGTGACTGACATTTTGTAGGGAGGGAAAAAAGGATATTTTTACAGTTGCAGTAAGCTCTTTGCTCTTATATTTGTAAGTGTGTTACTTCAAAGTTTGGGTCATTTAGCTTCCTATTATTTTGGTTGCCGCTCACTTAGACCTGAGAAAAATGGGAGACGTTGAGGAAGATTTCTAGTGGAAGCAGAAAAATAAAATGTACTAACTGGGTGGTGATCTTCCTCACATGACTAAAAGAAAAAAAAACAACCACCACAACTGTTTTGCTTTTGGCAGTGCTTGCTACTAAACACCCTGTCATAGTGTGTGAGGTGAGTCACGACCTGTTTATTTATAGCCTTGGCCAATCAAAGCCGAACACTCTGAACTTCATTCAAGACCAGCAGGCACTTAGGATGTCTTGTAAACATTTGCTCTCTGAGCAAGGAGCGCTCTTCTTGGCAGCAAACAGGACAGGTGCCTGGGTTGCTGCTTCTAAAACACAAAACAGACTTGAAGATCTTTGCCTGGATTATCTAGATTGGTAGAGAGAGAGAGAGAGGGGAGATAATTCCTTTACATCTGAAATGCCAGACAGTGAGGATCTGGGACAAGATGAAAGGTACTGTACGTTGATTCTGATGGCCTTCTCGTGCAGCGCAGTACGGACTGGGGCTTTGTGTAATTACTCTGTGTGCTCCTGAGGTCTCAGCCTAACATCAGTTTGCTCTGTGTTATAACAGATCATCTAAGTCTTGAGGGGTTCACCTCTAATGCTAACCTAAGGCTTCTTAAGACAAGTGTTAGATCTTACTGTTTGCATAAAGTTTAAATTGTACGGCTCTTTGGCATTTCTTTAACTGAAACTGAAGGGAAGAAAATACTGGGTGGTTTCTACCTAGTCACTTCTCCCATCTGTGGGACAACTTACAAGCCCCAAAATGTCAGAGACAAATAGTTTAGTCGGAGCTACATTACTGACAGAACCATAACTCATTACTATGAGATAGGGCACTGTGTCCCTTTGAGGTATGCCTGTCTTTCTGAAGTTTAACTTCTATCTTAATTTGCTTGTAAAACCAACAGTCAGGACAAGAAGAAAGTAGTTGGATCTAAAACTTAATAACAATTTAACAAACACTATTTTCTCAAATATGATCCAGCACATTCCTATGAAATAAATGCAGTAATTAAATTAGCTAAATATACAGATTTTAAAATAGATATCTTAAAAATAGATGTTATTTATGTTAGGCTATGACAGAGTTTATAATTTAGGTTTCTTAAAGTTCATGTGGTCTTTCCATAGTTGCGATTTTTACTGTCTTGGTGCTAATCAGAATGTTTGCTCTAAAATGGTGTTGAAGGAATATTTGATCTTGCAAAAAAAAAAAGTCAGGTATGTGGAAATAGACTTTTTTTTTTTTTTGTAAGTTCATTAACAAAATGCCAGAATATAGAAGCAAATTTAAGAAATTACAAGAATCGGAAGTGAGCATTTCATTATGGCTTGGGATTTGATTTCTTCTAGTTATATTTAAATTTGAATATTTACGTGGATGTTTTTCCAATATGTATGTCAATGTGTTGTTGTAAGACAGACAAAATACAGATGATGTTTCAGGTTGTTTGTTGTAGATCAGTGTATTCAGGCATGGTCACCTAATTGGATGAGTGTGGGTGAGTGGATCCCCAGTAGCATAATTGGGTCTCTGCAAGGGTGGGGTCACCTACGCATTTCCGTTTGCAGGGATCTAAGTTGTGTCCTATATGTGACATAGATTAAAAGTAATTGTAGTAGGTAGCATTTTTTTTCTTTTCTTTTAAGAAAATGTTGACTCATTACTGATAGCCACCGAAGTGTTAATTGCTATTCATTAAAAATGTTTAGCTGCATCTCCAGTTCATTACATTGTGTATTTTTCAATACAGGAAAGCACCAATATGCATGACACGTTAAAAAAACGAGGTTTCAGATCATAATCACTTTTTTTTTTCTTTTGAATCCATTTTATAAAGGATATGCATCATCTCCTTCCTTGAAAATGTGTTGTTTGTTTGTTTGGGTTTTTTTTAAGTCAAGATGGGATAAAATCTTAGGAGCTGAGAAGAAAAATAATTTTGAAAAAAAATTATTTCAAAGTTCAGATTTGGAAAAAAAAGCAGTAGTATTTACCAATATGTAAAACAATGCAACTGGTCTGCAAAACATCCAAGCTTTGTAATATCTAACTTCCTTTGTTCACAATTGTTTTTCTATAAAGGCTTGTAGCAAGCTTTGGCAGTTAAACAGAAGTAATACTAGGCATAAACATCTAAAATTATTTTTTTTTTTATGAATCAAAGTTGTTTGTTTTTAAACAAAAGCAATGAATGTTTCTAAAGTAGTGAGCTGAAAAAGCGTGATAATAGGGCCTGCTCTCCCCATTTATCATTTCTGAAACTACCATTAAATTAATTGGCTCTGATTCTAGTCTCTCATCATTTTGTCTTTGCTATTGAGCAAAAAGGTTTGAAAACACAGTTTAATCAAAAGGTTCCATTTTTTTCTGGAATTAACTTGCCATTTTGTCTTGGTGGTAACAAATAGGATATAACTGGAGAACATTCCTACAGAAGTGCTAATGAGATTTGGTGGAGGTCAGAATATTTTGGTCCAAGTTAAACAGGAGGGAATAGAAGCAGGAGCTATGGGAACTATACTGGAGCAATATGGGAACTGTACTGGAGCAATTAATTTTAGAATCGCAAAAGAAGAGACAGTAATGTAAATGCACACATAATGGGGGGATTTTGAGGGCACACTGAATCAAAGCTACCACTCTATATATTTAAACAAGGAGGGCAATGGTATTTTTGTAGAAGCTGTAGAAGGAGCTTTGTTCGCTGATTGGTTTCAGTGCACTGCACTCCTTGTAGCTCCTTCTCGGATGCAAACAAATTCTTAGATCCTCTCCCCTTTTGAGTTCGTGTCCTACTTCAGAAAATATGTAGTATTACATCATAAGTGTATTTCATGATCATTATAACATCATAGTTAAAGATGTGGCATTGGTCAATAGTCTGTTAGTCATACTGTGAATTTAAATGTATAATAAGCAAAGGAACATATGCACAAACACTTCTAAGTAAAGCTACTAAAAAAGTTAAGAGTTGTGAAGATTAGGTTCCCACTCATGTCTTCTGTTTTGTTTTGTCATATGATCCTGGGTGGTAGCAAGAACAGCAAGGAAAGATGTGGTCAAAGGTAAAGGATTGAAAACAGTTTAGCACAAGCACAATGTTTCCTCCTAGTAATTCTTTATCATTAGGTCCCCTATAGCTTTGGTGTAAGATGATATAATTTATATTTAAAAAAAAAAAAGACAACTCATGAGGAATCTAATGATGGTCAAGAGTGTATAAAAGGTACTGTGAATAATCAGTCCTTAAGTGGTGGGAATGCCTGGCTGTAGGTCCTTCAAACAGATACCGACATGTAACTTCCTCTATCAGAACAATGCCTGTATTGTTCTAATTGCCATCACCTGCCTATTATTGAAAAGGATAGTGCACTAAAGCGTTAGCCAGGAACCTTTTATGACTTGAATAAAAATGGGAGAGAAAGCTATGTTATTTTGAACCGGTAGTTTTTTAACTACAGTCTTACAGTTCATGATCTTTCTCAGTATGTGCTTGGACTTAGAAAAATGGAGATCCAGTTTAAAGTCAAATCTGCTTGTTATTTAATTACTTAAAGTATGTTGTTTTGTAATTATATATTTGTTTCTTCTGCTAGTATTAGTTAATAAAGTGGAAAGTTTTTTATTTCCTTTTATGATTGAATTCAATGCACAATTGTAGGCAACGAGTGGTTATCTCATGCCAGGAACTCTCAGTAATGCAGTAATGCATCAAAGTAAATGATTCCCTGCCTCATACCAGATACATTAAGACCCACTGAAAAGAGTCAGAATGAAGTTCTGCACAGAAAAAGTTAAAGATGCCTTGTAATATTACACAAAAAAGTCATTTTCATGGTTTTGTGGGTTAAAAGTATTGTGTGGCTCTTGAAAATCCAATTTTCCTTTGTTGTGCAGCTGCTCTGCAACTCAGGGAATGCTCAGCTCATCTTTCCTAGCTGTTTGACTTTGAGAGGCCTTGAACTAGGAGTATCCCAGCTGAAGAATGTGGAGGCTGAAGGAGGAAAATGAATTGAGTTTGTGAGAAAGGGTTAAAAGAGTTGTCTTTGCAGGTGAAAAATAAATGTGAAGGAATTGCTTCCTACAGCTGGGCAGAGCTGTTTAAAGTTCTGCAAACTTTATGCTTCTGTTGGTAGAGAGAAGACTTCCTTACTTTTCTGAACAAAAATAGAGCAATAAAAATGTCTCTCTTGCATCATAAGTTTCTATTATAAATGGGAAGCTGACCTGGAAGATCCCAGCCCTTATACTGTCTTGGTAGCAAGACAATGGCATGGACTAATAGCGTAGTCTTTGCTAAACAGAAAGCAAATCTGTAATAGTATTTGTGTCACTGGCACGCCCAATTTTCATGCAAATAGATGTTTAAGAAATCTGCATGTATTGACTAAGTCATGACTTCGAACTAATAGCACTTGACTATCAGATCACATTTCACATTTTGAATGACCTCACACTGGAGTAGCTGGTGTTCTACCCGGGAGAGCTGGACAAGAGTAGTACAGGTCAAAAGAAGGGTTTCCCGTGACACCTGACCTATCGGTTTGCTTAGAAGAGGAGCTGGACAATGAAATGCCCCCAATTTAGTGGGAGTGTATTTTGTTTATTTTAGCAGGATTTTCAGCAAAAAGCAACAAAGTTTAGGACAATCTGCTGTGTTGAGGGACTTTTGCACTGGAATCACCTTCAAAAAAGTTGGAGTTAGCCAGTTTGTATCTGATCAGTTACTGAAAAACAATACAGCTCCTTATAAGAATTCATAAGATGATTGATGTTATACTTGAATTAAAGAAATTAACACATCTCTTGCAAAATAAAATCCTGGTAGTAATGGGTCTTATTTATTTATTTATTTATTTAAGCAACCTGTAGGACAAGATGAGTTCCCCTACCCGTTGGCTGAACACTTAAGTGTATTCTTATAACAATAGGATTGCTTTCATTTTCAGAAAAGTTTGTTCTTGACTAGTAATATAAGAAAAAATAGCCTTTTTTTTATGGGATTGATACCGTTTAGCAGCACAGCAGTGGTAAAATATTCCCATGTCAGTTGAAGAGAAGAAAATACCATTATGACTTTAGTTTAACACACTGTGCAAGAAGCATATAGAATCAGGGATGAAAGGTTGCTTCTATTATGTTTTGTTGAAAGTCATATGGCCTGACAAGTCTGCTGTGCAGTCCATTGAGAAAAAACACATCCAGCCTCATCAAACGCTGATAACTTAAACATATGACTTGTACAGGAATATTACTGAAAAAATATTCTTGGTTAAGAAATAAAACGGGGCATGGATGTAACTGCAAGCTGTGAAATAAGATCTTTTTTCAAGCTTTTTATTGCATACCTTCCCTTGAAAAAAACACAGTAATGGCAAGTTGGACTGACTCGTTGTTAATAAAAAGCACCAAATCGAAGTGTCACATGAAGACAGATGTGGTCAGAAAGAAAACACTTTAAAAGCCTGAGAAGCAATGTTGCAAGGTGTTAACAGAATTCATTTAGTTCTTAGAAATTATGTATTTGAACTACAGGAGACGTGATAATTAAAGGAGATTTTTGGACTTGGAATTGTTGTTAGTTACTCTTTAAGGTTGATAACTACATTCTCCAGCTTCAATTTAAAAACAAAATCTAACTTAGGGATTCCGAGTGTGCCCAAGCCATAACACTGAAGGGATGTCAAATGTGATCAATTAAAGGATGTTTGCCATAGTTTACCACTGTGCCACAGTTTGCCATGTTGATGAAAGCCTAAACCTGTGCAGCGCATATAGATTAGCAATGGGAATTAAAGGGCATATGGGTGTCTACAAGCTGGAGAGGTTTCTGTTAGAAAAAGCTTTGTAAAGTTTGTAGCAACGAGGTTGTAGATGAAGATTCTCCCTAAAGTTTGAGAACAGAGTGTATTTGTGGATGCTTCCTTTGTTCCTGTTCTTTCAGTGATACAGCATCCTTTCATGGAACTCTGAAGCAAGCAGGATTTTATATGGTGCCCCAGTGAATCATTTCAGTTGCAAGTCTTGTTGACTTGGTCATAGCCACATGACACAAATATAATTATTTTAGTATACTTAACTATTGCATAGGATCCAAAAGTGGCACAGGATAAAGCACAATTCTACATAATCACCTTTTAAATTAGCCACATAGGTCATTAAGATGCTATGCTCTGAGTTCAGCAGTGCTTGCTATTATTTCTTTCCACGTAGTGCACATAACATATACAAATCTGTTACCTTGGGTTACATGTGGTCACCTGAAATTTAAATGTAAAAAAAAAAAAAAACATTTTAAATGTTTTTCACAAAC
Source organism: Charadrius vociferus (assembly GCF_000708025.1). Taxonomy (NCBI): domain Eukaryota; kingdom Metazoa; phylum Chordata; class Aves; order Charadriiformes; family Charadriidae; genus Charadrius; species Charadrius vociferus. The sequence continues at coordinate 850,828 of NW_009648061.1, forward strand.
TTTTTAAATATCAGTAGTATTTTATATCCATTATCTCTGTACCAGAATAATTTAAAAGACAAATTTTTAAATATATCTTCGGCATAGGTCTTAAGGTATAAAATGTTTGTTTCAAAGAAGGGTAACTGCATCATTATAATCACTCCCTTCTGCACTATGGTGATGCCTTTCCTCACAGGAGAGACCTCTGAAAGCTCTGAAAAGGTAATCCTGTTTGATTGGGTTTTGCTAACAGTTTATACACTTGATTTCATTTGGTTGTATTTAACTCCTGGTTGCCTGTGAGGTTTGTCCTTAGATACCCACATCCCTTACAGCTGCATCATTCTATAAGCTCTAGATATTACTTTTAAAAAAGACTACACAGTAGCCACATTACATATATTTTGATTTACATATCTTTGGGAATGTAACTTTCAGCTTTTCTACCTTGACTAATGCGTTTTAAGTTACCCTTAAAATTACAGAGTCTGCACAGGTTTCAAGCGTGTGTGGTTACAGTTGGGAAATCAAGAAGGTTTAGAAGCTCTATAATTACTAACTCTTTGTTTATGTAGGTGCAGTCCTTCAGATCCACCACATCATAGTGTACTTTGTCACTGCTGCAGTTCTGAGTAGCGTATCTACGTGAAGATACATACAAAACTGTGTACACATAATTCAAAAAATCCAGCACATCACGAAGAGATCTTTAAACCAGTAACATGATAGCTACTGACCTTTCCGAGAGAAATGTGACGGGGCTTTACTTGAACAGATGTCTAGATACAAAATGAGAGCATGACACCATCAGTCATTTTTAGAGAATGTAATGCCACTGACTCTTCTGGCCAGAGTTTGTGACTGTGATGGGTTGAAGCATCTGGGGCAGGAGGGTGTTTGTTGGTTGTTTTTTTTTTTTTTTTCCTTTTTTTTTTGCAGCTACTAGGTTGCAGTTTATGCATTTGCTCAGTTTTAGAAATGATGCAGCAGGTAGTCAGGAGGAAATGAGTAATTAGTTTTCTCTCTGAACACCTTCAATCTTATTGACGGTAGTTTTAGAATAAAAGTGTAGTAGTACTTTGTATATAAAACTCAGGATAAGTGATGGGAGCATAAAATATATTCTTTCTAAATCATGCACAAAAACCTTTGAAGGTGTTCAGAGAGAGCTGGCTGCTTGTATCATCAAAGGAACACCTTGACAGGAGTCCCAAAAGCTGTTTTGTCAGGAAGTATAGGGTTCATATTTAAGTCATCTATTAAGGTACTATAAGTAACTCCACTTACATTATGCTGAAGTAGTTTTTTATGTTCTTGGTTGACTGATGTCATGTACTCCACGTTCATCATCTGTATTGCTTCACGTGTCTTCTTTTTTTCCGTGTCTTTAAATGTCATCATTGAACAGTGAATTTGTGTGGATTATGCAGAGTGTACCCTCAGCAAGTTTGCTGATGACACAAAACTGGGAGGGGTGGCTGACACACCAGAAGGCTGTGCTGCCGCTCAGCGAGACCTGGACAGGCTGGAGAGGTGGGCAGAGGAACCTAATGAAGTTCAACAAGAGCAAGTGTAGGGTCCTGCACTTGGGGAGGAATAACCCCATGCACCAGTACAGGTTAGGGGTCAACCTGCGGGAAAGCAGCTCTGTGGAGAGGGACCTGGGAGTCCTGGTGGACAAGAAGTTGACCATGAGCCAGCAATGTGCCCTGGTGGCCAAGAAGGCCAATGGTATCCTGGGGTACATTAAAAAGAGTGTGGCCAGCAGGTTAAGAGAAAGGTCATCCTCCCTCTCTACTCGGCACTGGTGAGGCCACATCTGGAGTACTGTGTCCAGTTGTGGGCTCCCCGGTTCAAGAAAGACAAGGAACTACTGGAGAGAGTCCAGCAGAGGGTTACAAAGAGGATCAGGGGAATGGAGTATCTTTTTTATAAGGAAAGGCTGAGAGACCTGTGTCTGTTTAGCTTGGAGAAGAGAAGACTGAGAGAGAGTGTCATCAATGCTTGTAAATATTTGAAGGGTGGGTATTTAGAGGATGGGGCCAGACTCTTTTCAGTGGTGCCCAGCAATAGGACAAGGGGCAATGGGCACAAACCAGAACACAGGAAATTCCATCTGAACATGAGGAAAAACTCCTTTACTTTGAGGGTGAGAGAGCACTGGAACAGGCTGCCCAGAGAGGTTGTGGAGTCTCCCTCTCTGGAGATATTCAAAACTTGCCTGGATGCATTCCTGTCCAACCTGCTGTAGGTGACCCTGCTTTGGCAGAGGTGTGGACTAGATGATCTCCAGAGGTCCCTTCCAACCCCTGCCATTCTGTGATCCTCTGTCTGTCAGCTTTTGATCTAATGCAAGTTTAATGTTTATCTCTGTTTCTACAAGGGCATAACATAACCTCTCTATCTTTGCATACATAGAAATACACGTACTCCTTTCACCAGGGTCTCTGTTCCAGCCCCCTGGTTCCAACCCTCTGGTCTCTGGGTAATACTGCTGCTCAAGTGGGATCTGGGCAAAAGGGACAGGAGGGACAATCTTACGAGGGCTGGCATTTGTTGGGAGGTGTGAACAAGAAGCGGCAGCATGTGGATCTGATTGTCACACTGAAGATCAGCAGGCTGACTTTCTTACACATCTGTTTGCCTAAGATCAGAATAAGGCTTTAGAATAGTCCCTGGTGTTCCTTGTAAAATAGAAGTGTGGCTATAGTAGAACTGTCTCACGTTTTCTTGTGGCCTACAAGAAGCTGCCAAGTATTCTTTTGTGGAGCAAGGTTAATAGTGGGTTTGTAACATTTTGAAGCAAACTTCACCTGCACTATCCACTCTTCTTCCTTGGCTGCTGCTTTGTCAATGTACCACATCTGGACCATGGGACCAAAGCATCTAACAATACATCTTATCTGCACTGCAGCTCATACTTTTCAGCATCTTTTAAACTTGGCAAAAGAGAGCATTATTAATGACCAAGACAAGCAACTCCAGAGAACTTTCCCTGCAGATGTGCTATTTTTCTGCATAATTTGCATGCTTATTTTGAATTGTTATTAGTTATCCCAGTGTGCCTTGTTTTATCCCCTGTTCTTTAATCTATATTGTCTTTATATTGGTGGTTAGCATATATGAAATTAGTTTGCATTATTATTGTAGTTTATGCTTTCATCTTTTCCCCCTCCTGTTTTTGCAATTAACTTAAAGTTAGTAAGCCAACTATCTACAGTTACCCCATCTATTTCAAAGCTCTGTTTTGATAGTAGGCATTAGGCCTATCCATTTTCTCTCTTTGTGCTCCCACAAAGTTCCACTTTGATTGTCAACAATATTAAATGAAGGATAAGAGTAAAGTCTGTAAAACTATTCTGTAGTTCGGAATGCTGTCATAAGAGTAGTTTTCAACACTAGAATAAAGAGGCAACTCTTAAAATACATATTATTAATGCAGCCAAACGGTTTACAAATGTTTCCTTAAGGAGAGTAGCTTATCCATAAGAACGGTAGTCCTCATAAGACAAAACCCTTGTATACTACTTTTCTCAAGCCGCTAATTATCAGAGAGGATGGAAATTGAAATGGCTATTGTGGATGGGAGGCAGACAAAAGGTCTGTGTAACATTGGTAATCCTTCCCCTCATGTTCTTCATGAGTTATTTAATGGATTTACATCCTCTGTCAGAGACAAATGCCTGCATGCAGTGCCATGCATGGCTGGAAAATATGTTGTATTTTCTCTGTCTGTCGAAAGTCACCTAGTCTGAGACAAGAGATTTTCATCCTGTGAATTTCAGGTACACTGTTTTAAACTGTTTATGTTTTTCTCTCAAAAGGGCTGGGGGGAGGGCAACCCTCACCCTCAATTTTTTGTAATGTAAGAGGAAATTGCACTACTGCAATACCGTAAATACTATACTATAATAAATCCAGGAATAGAGCAAGGATTCAGGTTTTGAACTTTAATCAGTTTTACACTATGGCTGAAGTACTGATTTTTCTTTAAGTCAAGTTCTGTGCTTCACTATGCATACAATAGTTTGAATATGAATCTCCCATGCATGCTATTTATGGTCTGTATGAAATGGCTCCCAAACCTTGCTCTAATACCGACATTGCTGTGACACCATCTTGTGGTGAAGTTGCTGTACAGTAGTCCATGTGTGTTTCACTAGACATTTTTGACCAAAATTATTCCTGACTTTTTTACAAAAAATGAAGCCGCTCAAACTATGTATATGAAAGTAGGAGAAGGTGGTTAACCTCCATTATGTTAGGAAAGCTGCTTCCAAGTAATCAATAGGTCTGCAGTGCAGCAGAAAAGAAGGTATGTAACATTCCCATGTAGAATAAAAATGGATATCATGTATGCGGGAGAAGATGATTTATTCCTGGCTTAGATATAAGTATGTAAAAATTCACAAATTTACATTTGGGCAGCACTTTGACCAAAGTGTACAATTCAACATAAGCCCAAAATCCTCTTATCCTCTGTGTTTAGGAGAAATGAGAGCAGGAATTTATAATTGTAAGAAAAAGTGGCTTTAGCCACTGTATTTAGCCACTGCCATTGTATGTCAGATACGTTGTCTGGGGTTTGGCTGAAATGATAAAGATTTTAAGGAGAACTTAAGTATGGTGTTCTTTTTGCTGAGACATTGGATTTGAAATTCAGAGTTTGCTTTCTCTTTTTATCATAGTTTGTAAAATAGAAGTGACATATTTTGGGTTATACAACTGAAAATTTATAAATAGAGGGGTTTTTTTTAGTTGGAAAATGGGCATTTATATATAGTTACCTATCATTTGCCTAGTTTTGTTATTAATCCGCGACCAGAAATATGAGGTAATAATGTAATCCCAAACTTTCATTTGATGTTATAATGTAATAAACAGTGTGGAGTACATTCTTTTTCTTTCTATAATGATTCATCAATCAAAGTTCCTGCCTGGTTTAGGCCACTTGACCCTTTTAATAACCATCCCTTCTTTGCCATGTCAGTGTATCTTGCATACTGCCACGTGAGAATCACTTCCCTTTCAGTGCAGTATCAGCATATAGCACCAGCTCTGCAAAGAGAAACAAGTCAGAAGCTTATCTGTTTAGAAAAAATCCATGTATTTCTTCTAGTCCAGTGCAATTATATGTGTAACTTTCAAGTAAATAATTTCCAGAAGTCAAATCCATTTTCCTTCAACCTTTATCTCCTTGGGCTGCATAAGTAAACCAGTTGCTCTTGCCAGAAAGATCTGCATTGCAGTTCTTGGTGTAGGTGGGGTGTGGTTTCGTGCCCATATAAAAACATTACTGTACCCTGTGAAAAAGTAAAAGTAACATGAGGAAGCAAATTTTTTTAAAGCACTTTAAAAAAAAACGACTTCTGTTTTGTGGGTTCCTGAAAGTTTGTGAACTAATTCTAAGGAAACTGCAAAATATTTATGAGGAAAAATAAGCCTATTTTTGTAGAGTTAAATTTGCTATATAGGGACCCACATCCATTTTGAAAAATGTTAGGTGTTAAGCAAATTAAAAAGCAGTACTCTAATTTTAAATATGCACCATTTTGTCTGTCACTTACGGGAACAACACTCCAGAGTACCACCTGGGTCAGGAGGCTCAATAACCTGTGGACATCAGGGGTGTTGTACCTGTGCGTTGATATTGCCAGTGGCTCACAAAAATACAAATGTATCTTCAAAACTTGAAAATCTTCGTGGCTTTCCTTGTATCAGGAAATGAGATACATTAACTAGTTCGTATCCTAAAACATAATGGTTCCTTATTAGTGAGAATGAACATTAAATCATAGCTAATAAAATAGGGTACAGCAAAGGTAGGCTATGCATGTGTCCTCAGTAGAGAAGATGGACAAAAGCAACCTACTAACCAGCTTTCAACTGAGAAAAGTTTGAGTGCTCATGATGGCTTTTAACTTTTACAATGTGTGCCAGTAAAAATGACTAAGCAATCTGTGGTTGAACAAGGATAATATTAATGTGGAAATTTTTAATCACTGCAGGTATTTTTACAAGTGATGATAATTATTTTTTTTAGTCTTATGTTCACTACAAAAAAATTGAAATTTTGTATCCTGTTATTCCTAATATTAAAGCAAATATTTAAACGTTACTTTTGAACACTAAGTTCATATAGGGTAAAGTTTAAACAGCAAAAATCTTATCAGTCACTTACTGATGTTTGCTAAAATTTAAGTTGTCCCAGGGAACTATCAGAGGGCATTTGCATTCTGAATAACAAGAAGAACTGTTAACAGGGCCTTCTGGTGTTTTAGTAGCTAAATAGAAGAGTAATTATTTGGAAATATGAGTTGGCAGTTTCATCTGACACTCTATGCGTATGTCCTTATTGCTGTACACCAACCCTTTGACATTCATTTTTTTCATAATGTAGTTTTTGATTTATCATGTAATTTGAGCCACCTACGACAAAATGTTACTATTAATGCAGTGATGCATTGGACATTTAATGGATTATATATGTGAGTCATTTGACTGCAGGATTGTTTATGGCTTACTTGCATTCACTGTGATCAAAAGTGTGTGTACTGAGCATTGAATTATGTGAAAGATAACTTCATAAAACTGGTGCAGAATTTACTTCATATTCTGAATATTTGCATTGTGGTACATCCATCCTTTGTACCAGTTTGATTTGACATTGACTAGCCTGTGTATGTTTTTCCTTTCATTTGTTGTTTCATAAAACATCTTTGTTGTAGGTGTTTTGTCTACTCTAAAAAGGTACACAATGCGGTCATTTAAACTGGACATTGTCTAAACTGATCAGCCCCAAATTAGATACATAGACTTTTTCATGTTTTCCAGCAAATTCTTCAGTACAGCTTTTTTAAATTTTATTAAAAGGACTGAACAGTCATAAGCTAAGCTTTAGAAACAGTCCTTTAAATATAATACAAAAATAAAAATTTAGTAAGGAAATGAATGTAAACATAAAGACTTGAAGAGCAGTTTCTTTTTCTAAGTTGGATAACAATCCCTTATGGATCTTCATAGTTTGCAGAACAAGATGAACAAATAGGAAAGAAAAAGCACAAGGATTATATGCATAAAATTAAGTGTATTAATATGTGTGGCCATCCTGTGGCAATAAAAAGTACTGTGTTATATTTTTTAAGAAAAAGTAATATTAAGAAACAAGTTTGGGGTTGCTTAATTTAGATGACAACTATGCCTTGAACGCAGTGTTTTCATATAGCCAGAAAGAATAAGCAGTAATCTCTTCTGTAATTGCTCGTAGGGACTGAAAATTGCTACTGCTGAGCAGAATTTTTTTGATTAAAAAAGAACAAATTAGCCGAATATAAATATGTGGAAAGAAGCACGGGTTTCTGTAGCGTAGTAGCAGCCACTGGATCACTGTAGGCTACAGCTTTACAACAGCATGTTTTCAACCCGCTTCAACTTTCATATGAGCTATAACCAAAGTTGCTGGGTATTTTTGTTTGTTTTACTCAGCTGGAAAGTCATCAATTCCAGGCAAGACTACAGACCCAGAATAAATCAGTGCATTTCAGAAACACTGATGAATTTATTTGTATTTCTTCAAGAAATGTCCCACTTCAAGGAACAAAACCCTGGCAAGGTAAGCACTCCCAAGTAAGATGAACAGTTCGATATTGTTTAATACAAAGGTGAGAGAGATTTTTAAAAAACAAACAAGCAAGAAAAAAAAAAAGGAAAATAAAATACATTTTATGATACATTCAGTCATGAGTTTCTGTTAACTTTTTCCTGTGCAGAACACAGGTAGGTCATCAGTGAGCAAAGCTGCTCACAGTGAAGTTTATAGCAGGACAGTCCCTCCCCTTACTGCTCCTGGAACTTCACCAGTCATTCCGTGGAAAGGAAATTTAAAACATCACAATTTAATAAAAATCTGAAAAAGCAGGAATAGTACACAGTTCGTAAACATACACTTTTTTTCCCAAGTAATTGTAGTTTTCAAAGGTAGCAGCACAAGTATTATATGATAGAAGACGATCCTTCATATTTTATTGTGATAATTTTTCTTCTATACAGATTTAGTTGTTTGGGTTTTTTTTTTTTTACTGGAAAGACTGAGCTGGAGAACCCAGTTCATGAAGAGGCAAGCAAGAATAATGTTTCTTCTTACCTAATAGGAAGAAGATGATTATGTAGTTCTAGACAAAAGTGAAGCAGATTTCTTTTCCAAATAAAAATATAACTAATGTAGAAGTATGTCATGGTAGTAGTAGATTTCATTTTTATATATGTGTTGCTAAATATAAAAATTGAAAAGGAGATTAGGAGGTTTTTCCCCCTCTTTTGATGTCAGTTAACTGACACAAAATCTTTCATGAATCTTCAGAATTAGTAATTTGGAAGTAGGTAGCACCACAGTCATATATTAGGAGTTTAGACTGAAAATACAGATAACCAACAGGATGAAATACATTTCAAAGATGAATAAATAGTACAAAAGGAAGTTATATTTAGGATAATAAAGTTATATTTAAAAGAAGTAGATGTATATTGAGGTAAGGTAATGCAGTATCAGTATACACAATCCCATAATTTTGTCATATAGCAACATGACAGTAACTGTACACTAAGATATATCTAATACTAATTTAGAAAAGCTAATCTTGACAGCATGTTTTCTTTTCTTTTTCCTGACCTCATTCTCTAAGCCATGTCATCAATGCTTATAAATATCTGAAGGATGGGGCCAGACTCTTTTCAGTGATGCCCAGCCATAAGACAAGGGGCAACGGGTACAAACTGGAGCACAGGAAATTCCGTCCCAACATGAGGAAAAACTCCTTTACTTTGAGGGCGACAGAGCACTGGCACAGGTTGCCCAGAGATGTTGTGGAGTCTCCTCTGCAGATATTCAAAACCTGCCTGGATGCATTCCTGTCCAACCTGCTCTGGGTGAACCTGCTCTGGCAGGGGGGGTGGAGTAGATGATCTTCAAAGGTCCCTTCCAACCCCTGCCATTCTGTGATTATTTTACTGCGATAACTACAAGCACATTAGGCACTGATGCTGCGTGCAAAATTTTTTTGAATTAACCATTTTATTGCAATTTAACTCCAAAAGCAAATGGATTCCTTCTGTAAACTTTCAACAGATCAATTCTGCACTCAGCATTGTGCAGTTGTGAAAGAAGCATTATGTGCCTCAGTCGTAGCAGAGGCTGAATCTCAAGTTTTATACTGAATATTCAGCTCAGTATTGTCATTACAGGGATGCTAGAGTAGCCAACAAGCAGCAGGAGAATGCTTGCCAGCATATGAGAGAAAACAGCTTCACGAAGCAACACGACAGGGGAGAGAACTGTACTTATCAGAAGGATTTTTTGCTTTTGTAAGCGTGCAGCAAATATGCATTGTAATATTTCAGTTAGTGATTTGGATTTTTTCCTGCATATCAACTGTTTAGCCTTTTTTTGTGTAATGAAGGTGAAGTAATTTCTAGCTAGTAGTGTCAGCAATTACCATAAGCTTGTTAAAACTTTACAGTGAATGAAGAAAAATAGCACATTTTTAGAATAGAAGAGAGGGTGTATCCTAATTAGCCAAAATGAACTGTTTGATGCTTATTTGCACTAGATGTGTTAAAGTATTTCCTGATTTAAAAAAAAAAAAAGCTTCCATTTTCTACTGCATTCTAGATTTCATTTAGCATGCAACATTTTTCTTTTGCAAAACGATCTAAATATTTAAACAGTGGAAATGCTAATGGCCAATTTTAATGTTTTTGCCAGTTTTGCCTACTAGTCTGCAGTGTATGTACATTTTTCACTGTCTTGGGAAGTTACATTCCTGGAGTTGTCCTCTCCTATGTCCTGTGTAAGTATAGTCTCTTTTTCAATCATGATTTACGTATGTGGTTTGTTCATTATTTGGTCTCTGTATAGGGAGTACTTGTTTATTTATTTATTCATACACACACGCATGTATGTATACACGTATATATGTAGGTTCTGACGAGTGCCTTTTGTCATATGGAAGTCAGCTTACAAGTTTTTTTCAACTTGTTGATTCTAGCACAATGTTGCATAGTCATGTTTCTCAGGTGGAGATATCAAAATCGGTCTAGATCTAGATAATGATAAATGTTATGGTGATCATCAGTTGTGCCTTACTGGAAGTAAAAAAGGTGTCAGTTGATATGAATACAATGGTATTTTCTGCAACAACTAAGAACGGTTCCTAGAAACTGGATTTGAGATTAACAGTTTGACATGGGCATTTCACAGTGCTTTTTTATGTAAAACTAATTGCATTATGTAAAATTGGTAGTTATCTTACGCAAATGAATTGTTTAATCTTTAAACTTCTTATAAAGCAGTATTTCAATAAAATTTCTCTCTGTGTCTTCATTTTTATCACAGTATTGTGTGCCTTTTTATGTCCCTTCCTTAAGTGCAATGAATTTGGACAGAAACTGTGCAACAAAGTTAAGACTGTTCTGATGAAACTAGATTTTGGAATAGTGGAATATATCAACCAGAAGAAAAAAGAGAGATCTGGTGAGTATTTAAGTGTAGTCCCAAGTAATGTATTTCTGTATGCAGAGAAAATTTTATTCACCTTGCAGACAGTCTGGTTTGTCTTGTGAAGCCAAGTGTAAAGGTATTTCTTGCTGTGAACCGCTGCTTGCTTTATAAGGAGTGATAACATATGTCAGGCATCTGGCTATGGTAAGAAAAATATTATTTCATGGAAGGAAACAAGGCAAGACTGATGGTTCTCTTCATACTTGATTAGATGTACTGCTTGTAGATTTTCAAAAAAAAATATTTGCTGTAAAGTATGCGATGCTTATCTCAGTTTAGATAGGGCAAACTTATCCAGGAGAGAGACTCATTCAAGAACACAAAATGAGTACATAACACAGTTTTCAGTAAGAGACCGAGCTCTGTTCCAGCATCTAAATCCGCCTTGGTTTCACTCCCAACAGCAAGAAGAATTTGTGTTCTTCCCTAAATACTAAATAAGCATTTAAGAATTGCAGTAGGATAGTAGCTACAAATTAATCAAGGGTTTTAGTTAGAAAGGAGAGAAATTGGATTAACATCAAATTTCACCTATCTCACCTGAAAACATTTATAACGTTGGAAACTTAGATTTTAAGTAATAAAGCTATTTCAAGAAAAATATTTATATGAACGATGTTATCTTTAGTTTGCTTTTTGTGTGAACTACAGTTTTGGTTATTAAACCTTTGTAGTGTAGCTACATGACTTGCAGGTAGCCTACCCCTTTTAGTTAGTATTATATCAGTAGATTTCACTTCTGCTTTAAAACAGTCTTGTAACTGCTTTAAAACTTCTTGTAACAGTCCATCATACAATGTGCTGTTCCTAGACACAATGAGAGGAACCATCTGCCTTTTCCCCTATTCTTACATATAATGCAGTAGTTGTTGAAAATAAGGAATAATGCACTGAAAATTTTATTTCCTGTGTTATTCCACCTTGTACTACTTTTAAGTGAAACTGCCAGAGAGATCAGACTATTGTTTCACAAATTTCATAAGCCAGCGCTGGGAAAACGGTTGAGGTTAGATTCATTCTTTCCTGCCTCTCACCCTCCAGTTTAATTTAACGAAGACAAGTTCCTTACCTTTTTTTGCCACTTGGGTTCACCACATGGGTTCACAAACCCTGGTACTGGCACAAGAGAGGAAATAGCAAGTTGCAAAAATAGGCAACCAAGAATAACATGACTGTGGTTTTCAGCTTATATGGGTTTAAAATACTCGTGAGGCTATTCTCAGACAGAGAGAGGAGAGGAGGCAAAATTTGTATCTGCATTCATCTGTTAGGAGCAGCATCTACCAGACTTAAGAGGATGCTTTGTATGCATATTTGCATATAAATATTGCAAATGTGGGGGAATGGGGTGCAAAGAAGGTTTTGTGAATGAAGATTACATGCAATTATTCAGAAAATTGCATGTTCTCATGTAAAATGTGCTAGGATAACTACACTGCCTGTTTTAACAGTATGTTACAACTGTGCGTTGTACCAGTAGTGTAGTTTAAAAGATAGATGTATATTGCCAGGCAACATTATATTATGGTGAGCAACAGAGACTTCTGAAACCAACTAACTAAATGTATAGGAATGTATTTCAGAGCAACAATATCTCTCCTGCTTTGTCTGCTGCAGGATGTATTTTGATAAACATCTAGCCTCTCAATCAGCCTTTTTTCCATTACCTGAGTAGCATATTATGTAAATGATGCGCTGTGTCAACAGGTGAAAGCTTACTGTATAAAGCAAGCTGTGTGACAGGGAATGCACACTGAACCTCAAAGTCTCTTGTCGTAAGTAGGATTAAAAATATTATTTTTTTTTCTTTCAGAAACAGCAAAAACAAAACCCACAGAAGATGACAGTGAATTAGACATATCAGCCCTGTGTCCTAAGGTAACTGATTTTCAGTCAGCCCTATCTTGCTTTTAAGATCTATATAGGTAATGGAGAGTATCTAGGCTACTGTCTCTGTTTTCTGTGGAAGACTTTAACCTACCCTGGAGGTTGTGTTCCTGAGCTAAGCAGTAATGCTTTAAAAGAGATTCATAGTCTCCATCTTTAGGCTTATACTAATTAACTTACTGCATTTTTGACTTGAAGGTAATGGTTTCTTTGGCCTACGACACTAAGAATGTGTTTATTTTGTATTGGCTGTGGAATCATTAAACTAGAGTTTAATAGCAAAGGCAGCTATTTTTATTTGTAACAGTGAAATGGCAGTTAATTTTTATCAAATTAAAATAGAAAAGGGAAATGTTCATAGAAAACCTACATAGTTTGTCAGATACTTTTGTACTCACTTGTCTGATCATTTTCAATGATAGTGTAAATCAGTATATTATCTGTAAGTATCTTTCTAGACATGTATGAGAACATTCGAATATCTCCTTTCTCTCTTAATATTCTAAATAACGGTATGGCCAAAAATTTTCCATTATAATCAGAACACTGGTTGATATAAAAATAATTCCATTTTATAGGAATTCTTATGCAGTGTTTGATCAGTAGTGTATAGACCCTGACTTTGACAGTGATCACTTTGAAGGTGGTTTTGTATTCTAAAAAAAAATAAATTTATACCCCATGGAATAAAAATTTGTAGCTGACATAATTGAATTTTGTTGTGTAAATTCATAAAGTATAATGATATTTTTTTTTATTTAGCTATTTTTTTACTGTTATAGATAATGGGGGTGGATCCAAATTTATACATTTCTTTATGTTTATGTGTATTTTATGTTTGCAGGCTCATTCTGCTTTCATTACAGTAGGGTATTACTTTCAGAATGAATAATTGGAATTTTCTATGCTTCTTTAGTCTAGTACAGCTTTCAGTTGTTACGAAGAGGGATGCTTCAATTCTAAGTATTGTATACTCCTATTATTTTCATACTCCTACAATTAAAGCTTAAACAGGAGACAATTCATATTGCTATGACATGCAAGAGGCTTCTTTTTCTGTATCTAAGCACTGGCTTACTGTAATGTGATTTTTTTGAGTATAAGAATACCATGTATGGGACTTTTTTATGTTTAGGTTAGTCCTGCAGTTGTTGCCAAAGAGCTATCAGTGTCTGACACAGATGTGTCAGAAGTATCTTGGACCGATAACGGGACCTTTAACTTATCCGAGGGGTATTCTCCACAGACAGACACATCTGATGGTATGTAATGGCTTCATCTATTTCATCGATGAATTGCAGTCATGTAAGTTACCTGAAAATGATTAGAGAATTTAAGGACAAAAATTTTGGGGGTAGGTTTGTT
>NW_009648061.1:864650-871845 GCF_000708025.1 Charadrius vociferus
TTTATGTAATTTTGGATACACCTTGTGTAAGAGCTGTCCTCATCTTAAAAATAATGAAGTACATCAGTATGTGTCTAAATGAATAGTGGTGGGTAAAACCAACATAGTTAATAAGTGCCAGATTTAGCTCTCTCTTCCACCAAACCTTTTAAGCAAGTAAACCTTTTAAGTTAGTATCACTGCCTTTGTGGAGCTTTACAAATAAAAGCTGAGGAAGAAAAACTGAATACTTTGAATTGCTAAACAGCCAATTAAAGAAAGTATTGCTTACAACAATACTGATGAAGCATTGAGCCTAAATGAGATGTGAAGACTAAGACTAGGAAAAGATTCTTGAGCACTTGTCTTGATCTTGACCAGATCTTTAAATTCTTACTTTTTACAGACTAAGCTTTCAGTTAGCCCTTTGCCTGAATAAAGATTAAGGACAGCAGTAGTTTGGTGTGATCTTAGCTGTGGATTTGTTGCTCTGCCCCCCTTGCATTTCTCCTCTTCTAGGAAAAGTTCACTGTAAATGACAAGTAGGGTGATATTACTTAATGACATTATACCTGCCTAATTAATAAATTATTTTGTTAATATTTCAAGTGGTAAATAGACAGCATTGTACAATCACAGAATCATAAGTTGGAATGAGCCACTGTCATTCCTCATCTAACTTCCTGTTCAAAGCAGCTTCAACTTAATCAAGTTGCTCAGGGCTGTGACCAGTTGAATTTTAAGCACCTCCAATTGTAGAGATTCAGCAACCTTCCTGGAGAGCCATTTTCAATATTTGATCACCCTCATGATGAAAAAGTTTTTTCTTGTAGTGAGTCAAAATTTCCCATGTTCCAGCTTGTGTCAATTTACTCTTATCCTTCCGCTGTGCACCTTTAAGAAGAGTCAGGCCCCATCTTTTCTATACCTTCCCATTAGGTAGTTAAAGAAAACTATGTGATCCCCCCTTTTCTGCCCTCTCTTAAGGCCAAAGCAAGCCCGTTCTCTCAGCATCTCCTCATGTGTCGTGTTCTTCAGCCCCCTAATAATCATGCTGACCCTCTAGGGGACTCATTCCAGTCTTTTCTCTCTGTGTACTGAAGAGGTCAAAACTGGGCAAAGTACTCCAAATGTGTGCTCTCAGGTGCTGAATAGAGGGAGAAAATCCCTTCCATTGACTTTCTGACTTCATTTTTGCTAGTATAGCTCAGTATGTGGTTGGTCTTTCTTGCTGCAAGGGTATACCACTGGTTTGCTGTCCACAGGTCTTTTTCTTGAAAGTTGCTTTCAGTCTTGTTGCCCCCAACCTGTACTGCTGCACTGGTTATTCCATTCCAGATGCAGGACTTCCCATTTGCTTTTGCTGGACTTCATGATGTTCCTTTTAAGCCTGTTCATTTGTCCAGCCTGTTCAGGTCCCTCTGAGGGTGATGTGCCCTCCAGAATATCGAATACACCTGCCCCAGAGCAGTTCCTTTCTGCCTGTGAACTTGCTGAGAGTGCACTCCATCCTGTCATCCAACTCACTGATAAAAACATTGAACAGTGTTGGCTTCAGTACCTTTGAGAGACACCACTAATAACTGGCCTCCGGTTGGACCTTGCATCACTGATCACAGCCCTTTAAGCCTGGCAGTCCGGCCAATTATCCACCGACCTCACAGTTCACTTACCCAGTTTGCTCACCAATTTGGCTGTAAGAATAAGGTGGGAAACTGCATGAAAGGCCTTGCTCAGTGAAAAATAAACAACATCCACTCTTCTCCCCCCATGGAGCATCTCAGCAAATGGGACATACGCACAAGTGCAAGACCAGATGGGATGCATCCAAGGACTGGCTCATCTCCTCTCAAAGCTCTGTGCATTTGAGTCACCACTCTGCATACAGCACAACCTTTCCTCCTCACCTTCCCAGCTGTTTTTTCCTAAAGAAAATGGAGAAAATGATGTACCAGACATGTTTAGGATTTATTTCCTTAGCCCTTATGAATGCTCCTATTGCTTGTTTTCATAGAAAGTAAGTTCAAAGTTATTATTTTTTACCTTCTCATTCAAATACTAGATCAAAATATTCCCTTATGCTCATTTAGGTCTCCTCCACAGGCCATGTGCTGTGGTCAAGTGTATTTTACACATTTATAGTAACAAATATCACGCTATTAACGCAGTCATCAGAATCTAATCTTTTATTTACATTCTGCTTTTTATCCTCTTGAAAATGTGAAACTATCCTAGTTATCTGTAGAGTTTCCATTTTCTGTTTCCTATTTAATAAAAGCATTGGCCAAGAAAGGAAGAAGTTATAAATTAAGTCTTTACATTGGTTGTATATCTTTATTTAAACAGGTAAACATTCTACAAGTGTTTTAAAAGCTTGTACTTCGTTCATATGCACTTACATATTTGAAATTTATATATATTGTGAAGAAAAACATTTAAAGATCTGTTGTGACGTCATAAATTTTAGGACTTTATGTGGCTGGTGTATTTAGAACAGGTTGTGCTGAAGATTTGCATTGCTTGTTTCATATACAGCTAGATACCATTTAAAAAAGATACTGTCTTCAAATAACTTTCTGAGTTAGGTTGATATCAGGTGACTTGTGGTAGAAAGTTTACGACCTCAAAACTGTTTTATTTTAGATGTAACACAAAGCTCCTCTGCATTCAGACTATATATGACTACGTAAGACTACTAGACTGCATTAGTAAATGTATTTAAAGGAAAACTTACTAATTGCGTTTTTACACTTGGCTGCTTTTCTTGGGCAAAGCCTTTTGTGTTTGCTAATGCTGTTTCCTTCTGTTCATCCTGTAATAGATTTTGACCGACCTAGTGATCATGAAGAAGCCTTTGCTAGAGATCTTGCAGAATTTCCTTCTTTAGAAAATGGTGCCGGAACAAATGATGACGATGACTCAAGCATCGGTATGCCCATCCAGCAAAAACGAAAAAAAGAACAAGCATATTTCAAGGTGGATCATGCTTCCAGACAGAGTAAAGAGAGACCGTCCACTGCAGGGCTCTCCTTGCCTTTGACCAGTGACCAAACCTTTAATTTAATGAGTGGAATTGCTGGGGATGTCATCGCAGCTGCGGTGTCTGCTGCCATCAAAGACCAGTTGCAGTCCGCACAGCAAGCTCCCTCACATGCAGTGCCCAGTTTGAGCGAGGAGACAGACACAGAGGAAGCTGATGATTTTGAACTGCTTGACCAGTCCGAGCTTGAGCAGATTGAGAAAGAATTGGGACTTTCACAAGGCCAAGAAGCAGAATCCCAGGAAAAGAAAAAGTCTTCAGGCTTCCTTTCAAATCTGCTGGGAAGTCATTAACCTGGAAATTGCAGCTGGTAACATAGAAGAAATTAAACATAAAAACACACAAAAAAAATCAAATGCAAAAAAAAAAAGGAAAATTCTGAGCTGTAAGCTTTAACTATCCCTTTAGCTGTGTTGTAATAATTTCCCTTACGCAGAGTGAATTAACTGGATAAATATCAACTGATACTGATAGTTTAATGTTTCTGGTAGTTATACCTCAATGTAATAGCATGGAAATGAATTATCTATCCACTCTTTGGTTGCAGATGAGTGTTGGAGGTCAGTTGTTCAAAGCAATCGGGGGAGAGGGCTTTTTTATCTTTTTGCCAACCGTGTATTTTGGGGTTCCTGAGCCAAATTTTCAACACTGGCAGTTTATTCCATGTAATACAATTAATGATTCACACAGGGAGGGTAAATTATCAGAGGATTGCAGTGAGATTAACTAAATCTCACCTCCTTCGATCGTACCAGAAAGTATGAATCCCTGCAGTTAGCATTATGTGTAGTGCATCTACTATATATGAAACACATTAACCAGCACAACTCTAGTTTAAGTATGTGTGCAACACTATCAAAGAACTTGATTTCATACTTAAAACCCTTGAATTATTTTGGATATGGTGATGCATTTCCAAGTTTTTTGCTGTTTTAGGCTTGTAGAGTTGTAAAGTGGCATGCTATTTGACTGACCACCTGCTGTGTTCCTTGATGGAGTCTGGTCCTTGGCAGTGTTGCCCGTGTAAAGTCAGCCAACACATTTTTATATTCAAGAGTTAATATCATGTAAACCGAACAACCGTTTTTGGGAGCAGGTGAGGGTAGTTATTGTTTGGAATAGAGATTAGAGGTAAAAAAAAAGGCAAAAGAAAAAAAAAGAAAAATTAAAAAAAAGAAAAGGCTTTTTTAGGTACCACTTCCTTAATTCAGGATTCTGTGAGTTTTGTTTGTTTTTTTTTTTCCCCAGGACAGCTTCTATCACTTGCCACAAAAGTTATGTTGCAAGCTGAATCTTTTAAGATACTTAAAAGTATTCAGTGAGGTCATTTGCTATAGAAGACGCTCAGAATCTTCTTCTTGGCATGTAATTTAAAACAAACGAAAAATAGCTTGTTTAAATTATTTGCCAGTTTAAACTCCGCACATGCTCAGTGAGTGGCATGGGATCTTAAACAGGTAACTTATTTAACTTTTTCTAGGGCTTTTTTGTTCACCTGTGACAAAATTGAATTGTAATACCAAGCAATAGTAATCAAAGAGATAGGAAGAAGTAAACCTTGGTTTTTTAATGTGATGTAAAGCGTTAGCAAAGTTGAGGGACCATGTCAGCTGCTACTACTACTGAAGTGATTTTCCATTTGCTGGCATTTGAAGAGGTGAATTCTGTCATCTAGGACCCTCAGGAAGTACAGCAACAGATTATAAAAATCTTCCACTAACGTATATGTGTAGGTAAACCTGTGTTTGAAGTTAACTCCATTTTAATTTGTTTTTCTTTCTGAAGTGAAAAAATAGGCAGATAGCCGCAAAGAGTGTAGTGAAAGGAAAGATGCTGAGAGTTTTTGACACTAGCTTTATTGTTGCTTGTGCTTTTGTGTCAGTAATGCATATTGACCGTGTTTGCTGTCCTTTACCAGTAAAAAAGTGAGCCTGTGCCTTCATTATCAAATCCATTACGAAGTAAGTGGATGCTGGGTATAGATCCCACAAGATGCAGCTTTTGAAATTACAACATCTTAACATTAAAAGCGAGTTTCTGGAAGTGATTAAAAAAACATGGCCACATCACTTCCACAGCATTGGTTGTTAAGTTTCCTTTTTAGCTTCCCCCAGCCCGTCCTTCCCATTTGAAAAAATAAAAGAAACTTTTGCTGGGAAATCAGTCAGTTTAAAGGCCATTTAAATTTCTCAGATGAGTTAAAAGCGTCATTTCCTTGCTGCATGTTTAGGACAATCTATACGGTTAGAAGAGTACAACTTCCAAGTTGTTGATGAAACTTTGTAGGACGCCCAGACACGTGTGTGCTTCCTTGTATGGGAGCACCGGTGCCAGGAGGGAAAAACGGGCTACGGAATGGGGAGAGGCGGGAGGGAGTCATCCTTCACAGGCTTTTCTGGAGCGGATTGATGGGACAGACTAGCTGGCTGTCAATGGTGGCATTATAACAGCGTGCACTTTATTGTTGTTTTATGAAGAATACTTGTGGTTATAAAAGTATGTAATGCAGGGGCACTCTTCTAGAATAATAGATTAGCTCAAGAAGGAAAAGCAGTTGGAGGAGTTTCTTGGACTTTTTGTAAATGATCCATTTTCTGGTTTCGAGATAGAAAAATAGATTGATTTTTTTCCAGTATGAGTCTCAATTTTTCTTTCTTTTTTTTTTTTCAGAAAGAAAAACAAAGCAAAACTTGAACAAGCAAATCATTAAAGTTTAGGGGCATAATTGCTTATTTGAGTGTCTTTAGAATTTTATTTTTCTGTTCTGGTGGTAGTCAATTACATTCGAGCCCCTAAATACTGTGTAGTGGGAAGGAGGTAATTCTGTAACATATAATATACCTTCTTAGGCAGTGGGAAGATGCTTAATTTTCTGCAGAAAATTACCTCTTCCCTACCAAACAACCACACGTAAGAAACACTTTGCTCAGACGCGATACATTCCACTGCCAGCAGTTTGACAGCAGAACACAAAGAAAACATTTCTTTCCTTGGTGAGATCCCCTCCTCGCTGCCTGCAGTCGGAAATCCCTCAAGAAACCTTCATTTTGCTGTAGTCTATCAGCAGCTGCAAAACAGCAGTTACTTAAAAATTCCCATTACACAGGTCCACAGCGTCTTTCCTGCCCAGTGCTGGCCATCACCTTCCCATCATCCAAAACTGGACGTGCGGGCAGGGAGAAAGGCAAGCTAGTAGGAGGGAGCACGTAGCTTGGAAACATGCGTTTGTTCCGTGGAAAAGCCCGTTTGCCCGCAATTTTCCAGTTGAAAGGCAGTACCACCGGTGTCGAGGGTGAAAGCAGGGAGTGTGGACACGCGAGCAAGTGCCCATAGGGTGAAACGGGGTATGAACTTGCCATGGGGATGAGTCCTGCTGGCGTTACCTGGTAGTAGATCGAGGATGGGGTGTGTTTTGGCAGCAGCGTGGTTGAAGCCCTCACCTCCCCCTCGCTTTGCAGCAGCTTCTTCTCGCATCCCCGCTGGAGGAGAATGACTCTGGGTCAGGACAGGATCTGCAGGATGAGGCTCAGCCCTTTGTCCTCAGAAAATTTCCCCTTACGTTAGTACCTCGGAGTGACAGATGGAGCGGTCGACATTTGATGAGTGGCTGTAGGTCTTTCAGATCCAGCATCAAAGCTCCCGTTTCCCACACACGGGGCTTCCCCTGTCCACCTGGGACGCACCGACCCTCCTTCGGTTTGTTTGTGAAAAAAACCCGAATTGTTCTATGCAGAGGAGGGGAAATGATTTTAACCCAAAGTAATAGGATCTGAAGAAATGCTCGTTTTACTTGGTTTTTTGTTCGTTTTGCACTTTTTCCAGAGGATTTAAGCCATCTGAGCAACCTCCCTGTAGTCTCCATGTCTGTTCTCAGCACACGAGCAGCGTAACAGTCTGTAATGCACACACTGTCCGAGTAACCAGAAACTGGAAAATTACAAAATGTCTTTATTTAAAATATTTTGCAGCACTTTACCTAGCCTGATTACTATTTTGTAAACATGGAATTATTATATTGTTTGTAAAACCATTTAATAAATATGTGTTAGTTTTTATCTTTCACCATATCTAATTGTATGTTTGTTCCCAAAAGAGAAAAAAAACCCAACACAACAACAAATACACACACACACACACACTCCCCCCCCTATTTAACGGGGTTCCCGCCGCCCCCCC
>NW_009648061.1:872109-931560 GCF_000708025.1 Charadrius vociferus
GGGTGGGCCGCGCGGCCTGGGGGTGTCGGTCGCTCTCCCTCCGGGAGGAGTCTCCCCACGGGCCTCGACCGAGCCACGTCTGGAGGGTCCCGGCTTCTGCCTGTGCCCCTTCCTGCCTTTTGTTTTATTTTATTTTAATTTCCCCCTCCCCTCCTTTTTTTCCCCTGGGTTTAAGTTGTGCAGTCACTTTTGGTGTCCGTATAATCGTAGAATCGTGGAGGCATTGAACGGCTTGGGGTGGAAGGGACCTTAAAGATCATCAAGTTCCAACTCCTCTGCCATAGGCAGGGACACCTCCCACTAGACCAGGTTGCTCAAAGCCCCATCCAGCCTGGCCTTGAACACCTCCAGGGATGGGGCACCCACAACCTCTCTGGGCACCTGCTTGTCAGTCAGTCCTTTTTGTCTCGTGTCAGTCTTCTGGACATTGGCTCCATTTAAATTCAAATAAAAGCTAAAACACCTGTATTAAAGACCCTGCGGGGAGAAAAGATTTATTTAGATGTGCTGGGCTGTGCTTCGGGCTGAAGGCTTGTGAGTGCTTCAAGTTTTGTTTTCCTGAGCCCCACGCAGGGGTAAATTCTGCCCTTTGGTTTTGTGGGTTAAAATGGTGGGAGAGAGCACAAGTGGATAATGCAAAGTCTTGGCATAACTACACGGGATTCCATAGGTGCTTTTTGTGCTTTACGCAGCTTAAATGGTAGCCATTATTTTTCCATGCAGTAGTCAGATATGAAGGTTTATGGTTTTAGATCCTCTCAGTTACATATCTCTTCTTCTGATCACCTCCAGGGTAATCTAGTGTGTAGCTGCTGTCTACCTGTAATAGACCGGATCAAAATGTTCTGTTCCTGAGGTTTCTGGAAGGAGTTTGTGATTAACAGCAAATGTGATTCTGCATCAGTTGGTTATGGCAGTAAAATACCTGCTTGGGCTAGGAAAGAGAGAGCTCTGCAGGTGGGAGGGGAATGCTTCAGAGAGCAGTCAGGATCCCTGGATAGGCAGAGAATGTGTTTTCCTCTGAAACAAAAAGCATCTGTTACACTGAATGGACGCTTACAGTGTTTCAAATAAAATAGCATGGTCTTTGTATTCTGGTGTTGTATTTTCTGTCACTTTAGCATTAAAGATAGCATGAGCAGTAAATTAGGAGTCCAGTTCTTCTAGGGAATGAGTGTTTCATAAAGTACCTTTCAGCTCTGCATATTTCTTTCACTGCTGCTTCCCCCTGTTGATAGCTTCTGGGAGGGACTGCTGTTACTCTACTTGCTTTCACATCCCCTCCTCCTGATGTATTATTTCTTTTTTTCCAGGTTAAGCCATGTTTTTTCTAAATCAGTTAAAAGGTGGGGGTGGTTTTAGTGGTCTCCAGTTAAAACATGCTTTTTTTGCTCTTTGCTTTTGGAGTGTTCAAGAGATTTCATTAACTTCGTTTAGAAAAAGTTAATTTTCATTAACTAAAGGGAGGAAACGTATGGCTTTGGAAAGGACAGCATCAGTTACAGGTTACTGCATTCCAATTGTCTTGTGACAGCCCCAGTACGAAGCTCAGCTAGATGGTGAGAAGTGGAGAAAGACCAGGGGTAGCAGTGGCTTCAGGCACTAGATCTAGGCATGACTGACTGCATCTCCAGATTAACAGTTCTGCAGGGTAAAGTGTTGTCCATGGGACATGCACTGCTCCAGAATACCTGAGATTTTATTTTTAAGTGCGGTAAACTTGTTTTTAATTGGTAAGGCGGTGGAAAATGGAAAATAGGCATGAAAGCAGGTTTTCCCTTTTACCCTTATTTTGGAGAAATCACTAGGCTCCTCAAAAGCCTATAGTTGGCCGAACATGAGCTTGAAAAGAAACCTTAGTTTCTGATCTCCAGTAAAGAGTGCAGCGCTTTCGAAGCACTGCTTCTAGGGCTAGGAATGAGTTCTGTGTCTGAGCCCCGACAAGCACAGTGGGTGCTGGGTCCAGAGCTGGGGTGCTCTGGTACTGCTGTGGTACAAGTAATCTCTGATAACTTTATCACAGTCTCGTATTTTTTTTGCTGCTTCTAGTACGTAACATGCTGTTTAATAAATTTAATTCTGTGTGAGAACTGTATCTATTATGCTGCCTTAACGTGGGTGCTGTCAGGATGTTGTGTTTGAGGTTTTTTGTGGCAGTTATTTATCTTTGTTAGCATGATTATTATTTTTTCCCCGCTTTCTAGTGATGGCAACCTACACTTGTATCACTTGCCGTGTGGCTTTCAAGGATGCTGACATTCAGCGCGCCCATTACAAAACTGACTGGCACAGATACAATCTGAAGCGTAAGGTTGCTGACATGCCTCCTGTCACTGCTGAGAATTTCCAAGAGAGAGTCCTAGCACAGAGAGCAATAGCAGAGGAGCAGAACAAAATCACTGCCACTTACTGCACAGTTTGTAGCAAGAGATTCTCCACCTTCAATGCCTACGAAAATCACTTGAAGTCCAAGAAGCACCTGGAGTTGGAGAAGAAAGCTGTTCAAGCTGTCAGCAAGAAGGTGAAAACATTAAATGAAAAGAACCTGGAAAAGGGGCTGGCCCCGGAGAGTGTAAACAAAGATGAAATGAACACAGCTATTCAGCAAGCCATCAGAGCTCAGCCGTCTTCATCTCCTAAGAAGACGCCTTTATCTCCTGGTAATGCAAGCAGCTCTCCAGTTTCTACGGGAAGCACCAGCTTATCACAGAGTAGAGAACGATCAGAAAAACCTCCACGGCTACAGTGGTTTGAACAGCAGGCAAAGAAGCTGGCCAAACAACAAGTAGAGGAAGAAGAAGATATGGAAGAAGGTAAGGCAATAAAGATACTGACAAGAGATAGCTTGGGGTAAGCTATGTTGTTGGTTTTATGTAAAAGCCTCCTATTTCTGTAGTAGTATATTTTCCATCCCGAAAGGTCTTCCTGTTGATTAAATTTTCAGATTAACAAAGGAGTTAAGGTAGGCCCATTCTTGCAGCCAAGGACTCTGTGTTAGCATTTGAACTGCCAGCTGCACAAGATACTAATGCGTGTGAAGGTTGAATAGAAACCGTTACTAATTAGAGTGTTATTTCCCACATAAAATTGCAGAGGGAAGTTTCCTTTAAGGAAGGCTAACATAAAAGGTTACCCTAAAACTACTTCTGAAAAATAGATGAACAAAAATCCAATCATGATCATTTGCTGCTGTTCCGTCAATTGCTTTACTGATCTGTTGAAGGGAGGTGGGTGTGGGGTTGGTTTTGTTTTTCCCTGCCCACCAAGATCAGAGGAGAAAATTTGCTCCTTAACCTGACACTGTGTGGCATAGCTTCTCAGCATATTGGCATCTATATTAAAATTGTTTGAGTTGCTGCCCCAACTGCCTGTCCTGCTGCTTCACCCTCGCTGCTTGTGTGGGTACAGCTCTTTATTGGAGGTTAGCCTGAAAAATGGACGACTGAAAAGATCAGAACTACAGAATTCCCAGAAAAGGGTTATTTTTAACCTGGATGCGTTCAGTGCTGTAGGTTACAGTACAGCTCCCAGTGCATCTAGTGGAGCAGTTGAATGGGGTGATTAAACTGCAGCAAGGGGACAGGTATGAAGGAAGTGGGGCTATACTATGCCTGCTTCGTTACTGAAACTGTTGTGTCACGTTATTATATCTCTTACAGCAGTTTTATGCTGGTGAAATTTCAGGTGCAATTCAGGGAATCTGTTCTACAAGAGAAGAAACGCACACCTCTGAACGTGTGTCTTAACAACTAAAGAAGGAGCCGAGTTAGACCTGCTTTGTGTTAATGTTTTACTCATAAATTGTAATGCTAAAATCTCAGTAGGTTTCTGAATGTTAATTTTCATGTTAAGTGTTTGTCCAGGAATATTTCCTACAAGTCCTGTTAATTCAGTGTCAGGCTTTTAAAATTGCTAAACTATATCCTATAGCAAATATCTCTATTTAGCAGTGTACAGTGCTGGGGAGGACCGTGTTCCCTCTTCTCAGATGCTCTGTGTGCATGGCAGTTGGAAAGGGACCAGCAGGAACAGAGTACTGGAAAATGCTCACTACCCCAGATCTGAACTCCTTAAAAAAAATTTCAAGACCCCTCTAACAGTTTAATCAGATTGCTGGTTTGTTTATTAATGAGCTCTGCAGTAATCTTGGAAATGTGTAAAATTGTTAGTATATCTTGGTATATACTAACATATAATGTAACATACTATATCTGTGACAGCTGACTTATTCTCTGTTGTTAAAGATGTGTGTGTGAACCGGAATGTGTTTTCCCTCACTGCTGAAAATGAGTATTTTCATGATTCTGACAGTTGTATTGTTTTTAATGAGCAGCGCACGTGTTCTTGTGCTGTGGTGAATTAAATTTAAGGCTTTGAAACAGAAATAAAGTGTTAATAGTTGAGAAAATGGAGGGGGAAAAAATACTGGATCTGCCAACTTTTTTTGTGAGCAGACTTGAGCTTTGCTGTGCATCTTACAAAGAAATGTATTTTACTGGCAATAGTATATTCTTGCACCTGGAAGTGACTGTGTGACACTTAGCTGTAAGAATAGAAAATGAAATATTTTCTATGATAATTTTTTCTAATGTAACTGGGACTTGTTTTGCTTGGGAGAAGGAATTATATATTTATTTTTTTTTAACTTTCTTTAAAAGACTGGGAAGATATGGATTCCGATGAAGACATTGGCTCTGAAGAAGAAATGGAAGATGTGGGAGATGAAGAGGAGGAGCAGGCAGAAGGTGAAAGCACTCCTGCTGTTGGGGCCATACCAGTCACGGACTGTTTGTTCTGTCCCCACCATTCAAGATCTCTCACGAAAAATGTGGCCCATATGACAAAAGCTCACAGTTTCTTCATTCCAGACATAGAGTACCTTGTGGATCTCAGAGGACTAATCAAGTACCTAGGTATGCCTGTAAATGTTCTCTGATTTTTGACCAGGATAATTATATACTGTTATTGCTTATTTTCACTGGTATATGACTTAAAATGTTGTGGGGTTGGGGTTTTTTTTTTTTGTGTAAAATCTGGTGTGTTTTGATCATGAACAGGACCGCAGGCTTTCCAAGGAGAGTAGGAGAAAACCCCACTGAGCAAACATGGTTGTATACGCTGTAGATCTTACATAGTTTTCTAATGTTGAGAAAGTTGTTCAGCTAAGATGGAATTTAGTACGAAACTCTATTGCTAAAGTGCACATATGAACTGTGTTATCCTACTCATGAGTCTGAAGTTTTTGTCTCATCAGTTTACAATATTTGTGAGGGCTAAAAACTGGGGAAAAAAATGTGTCTTTCCTGAAATCTACAAATAATGATGAGAATAAAATAATTTTGGAGTATCAGATAGAAGACTGTATTGGAAGTATGAAATTTGTTATTGAGAATACATAATGATCCATAGCTTGTCATGTGAAGTCTGTAAGTGCACAGACTTGTCCCTGATGGAGCCATATGGTTGAGGCATAGGAACAGCAGGGCTTTTCTGGAAATGAAGGACTCGAGGCTTTTCCTCACTCTCTCTGCTTTCAAGCTGGGAAGGCTGCATCACAGAAATGTTAATTATTGACCAGGGAGGCTCAATTCAGACCAATAGAAATGTCAATGTTTTCTGCAGGAGAGAAGGTTGGCGTTGGGAAAATCTGCATCTGGTGCAATGAAAAAGGGAAATCCTTCTACTCTACAGAAGCCGTACAGGCTCACATGAATGATAAAAGCCACTGCAAACTCTTCACAGATGGAGATGCTGCACTGGAATTTGCAGACTTCTATGATTTTAGGTGAGGAGGCTTCTCTTTGAGTGGAGCACAGATGGAGACAGAGAAAAGGACAGTTCAGTATTACGTCAGAAACTATTACTCATTCTTAAAATGTAGTCCTGTTTCTGGTGCTTGTTTTGCATAGCTGGTTCACCACTTTTCTGGGTAAGCATAACATGATTGGTTCTCCTCTCCTTTGACCACTAACACCAGTCCTATGTGAAAATACATTTTGAATTCTATTTTGTATGTTTGCTGTTACTGAGTTTACATTTCAGTGAACCAGCAAAGAACATAAAAGGGCGTAACTGTCTCATCCATTACCTTTTAGGCAGATTGTGGGCTTAATACTTACTGTCGATTTTATTTATTTTTTTCTAAGGAGCTGGAGTTAAACAGGACTGCTGTGATTTAGGGGCCTCTTGTTGAATATCCTGTAACTCGTCCTAAGCTGTGTTCATTTTGGTCAGAAATATCTCCTGTTACGGTGACAGGAGGATTTAGTGGAGCTTCTTGGAGTGCTCGTTCAGTAGCTGTGCAGAGCTGGTGAGCTGCACAGTGGTGGCTTTTCACTGTAAGTGGCTGTTAAGTGTGCAGCAGCAGAGCTGCGGTGGGTTGTAGAACCAGGTGGAGGAAGGGTGGTCCTTGTCTTCGGCCACTGTTCAGGGCAGGGTGCTGCTGGGAAGAACTCTCAAACTAAGGCAGGTGAAACACAGCAATATTTGTGGCCTGCTGTAGCTGTGCATGTCAGCTCTTTTGTGTAATGGGTCTGGATAGCTGTGGCTGCTCACCGCGCGTAAACCATGTGCTGCTACTCCTCCACAGGAGCAGTTACCCTGATCACAAGGATGGGGAAGATGTGGAGGTGCCTGGAGAACGTCCAGCAGAGAGAGAGTTGGATTATGATGATGACACTATGGAGCTGATCCTTCCTTCAGGTAGGCATAAGATTTGTGTTACGAGGTACTTACTCTGCCTTTCTCATAGCTGCAGCTATTACCTGCGGCACAGGTCATCATTGTAAGTGTTTTCCTTTGACAAGGAGAAAGTAATCTTGCATTTAAGTGTCTTTGGGGTTTTGCACTCACCTTCCATTATTTTCACTACCACGTATTTCAGCTTTTTCAGCATTAATGTATATGTGGGCTGGTGCAGGGGGTTCCTTTGCCCGCTTATCTCCTCATTAACATGTGACTTATGGTATACTCCAAGAGTTTCCATATCTTGTTTTAGTACAACTTGGAGAGGCTATAACTTCAGTTATCTAGTGTAGTTTTGCTGTTTGTTTTTTGGTTTGGGTTGGGTTTTTTTGCAGAGAGTCAGCTGGTAACTAATTTATTTAAACAACCTTACTCTTGCCTTGTATAGCATTTGGCACTCTTGCTTGCATTATTTTTTTGGTTTTGTGTTTTTTATATGAGGGGACCTCAGCCCTTTTATTCTGAAAAGTGCTGACAACTGCACAGTTACAGAAGATTTCCTGAAAGTCAGCAAGTTACTTCCCTGGTTACTTGAAACAGCATTGCCTCTCTGCTAATTCCCCTAACTTATTTTTTTTTTTTCTTCAAGGTAGAGTGCAGTACAGCAGCTTTTACAGTAATTACATTGAGTCGTAAAGTTTTTAAAGTTTTGGGCCTTTTAAAAACATTTCTCAGTGTAGGGATTTTCCACAGTTTTCACAGTATGCTTGAATACTGCATTTCAGAAGCTGCTTCATTATGCATAATAAGATGTCCCTTCCTGAACAGGTGCTAGAGTGGGTCATCGTTCTTTAATGAGATACTACAAGCAACGGTTTGGTCTTTCAAGAGCGGTAGCTGTTGTGAAAAATAAGAAAGCAGTGGGTCGGGTGTTGCAGCAGTACAGAGCTTTGGGCTGGACAGGTCAGACAGGTAAGTGACTATGTGAGGTTTTTGCAGAGGAGGACGTTCTAGGATGC
Source organism: Charadrius vociferus (assembly GCF_000708025.1). Lineage (NCBI taxonomy): Eukaryota > Metazoa > Chordata > Aves > Charadriiformes > Charadriidae > Charadrius > Charadrius vociferus. Next base: position 879,813 of record NW_009648061.1, read on the forward strand.
CATCACTCTACAATTAAATAGATTGAATTTGTTTCACATTTGTGGGATTTTATGCAGTAGTTTGTATTCCACTCAGTTCCCTTTCATTGCTGACATCCAGACAGAGTAGGTTATAGGAAGTTGCTTGTGTGTAAAATCCATTGCAGTTTCTGTGCAACCCCTTCAGTTCATTAGCATGTGTGTTTGTGATATTTGGTGACTTCGGAAGATTTGTTGTTTTCTAGGGTAATAATCCTTTCTCTGCCTGTCAAAACTACTACTCTTGCTATTCAACAACGTAACGTAAATCACTCGGAATACTTTTTCAGTTGGAGAGCAGTGATCTATATCCACTTCTGAAATAAAGAATCACACACTGGAATGCAAAACAACCTCTTCCCTTAATGGGTAATGGTCATGGGTGGAACTGGCCTTTCCCAAGAGAAAAGTGAAAAGTGTCCCAGTATGGGATGGAAAACATACAGCTAACTGGCAGTTTAAATGGACAGATTAACTGATTTGCATATTAGTAGTAAGTAATCTCACAAACATTTATCCCTCTTTCTCTTCCTCCTGTCTCCCTGAAGGGGCAGTTTTTGCTCAGCAGCGTGATATGCAGTACCTGCAGAGGATGAAGTCAAAGTGGATGCTGAAGACGGGAATGAGTAACAATGCTACAAAGCAGATGCATTTCCGGGCACAAGTCAGATTTTGAGTTCCTGAGAGAGCTGCATGCAACTGGTTTTGGGAAGGGGGATTTAATGGTTTCTGGGTCGAGGATTTTGTCATTAAAATGGACTTGGTACCTATCAAATAGGGTTGTGTATGCTGGTCTGCGTTCTTGTCTGTGAGAAGAGCAGGGAGCTTGTCTCTTCTGGTGAAATGATGGTTGGCCTAACTTAAAAAATAAAGCTATCTTAAATGGATTATGTGGCAAAGTAGTCATGGCTACGAATGATGATGCATGCGTAATCTTGCTGCCCGTTTTTGTGCAGTCCGTTTCTGTGGGGCAGTCGATACTTGTAATTTATCTGAATACCTTCAGTTTCCAATTCTGCAAAGTGGTTGAGGCCAGGAGAAGATCCTAGATCTAAGAGCCTGAGATGGAATATATTGAAGGTGTTCGCTTGTGATGCCAGCCATTAGTTAGCTGGATGTTTTGGACTTATAGCTGGCACCATTGAAGTGAAAATGTGAGATCAGAGATTCTGGGAGGGTTAAGTGCTAATTGTTTGAAGAAATGCACTAATGGAAAACTTAACTCCAGGATTAGTATCATCTTGGAAGTTGACTCTACTTGCTTAATGCTCCAGCTCAGGGCTGGATTAATAATTTACAGTGCAGTTGTTTAAAAACTGCTCAAAATTACCATAATATTTAGATGAATGTCAATCAAAATTTCTGATGATCTGTTAAAGATTTCCTGATTAAAACTCTGACGTTGCTGTTGATGTCAGCTTTTGTTGTTTGCGTTGAGTACTGGTGTTTCATATGAACTTGCTGAAGGAAAGTGACCCAAGACATGTATTGGCTAGAATGGAAACACGCCGTCCTGCTTAAGCAGGTGAACGGGCAGGTGTAGAGAAAACCTGCCTGTTAAAGAGCTGAGGCAGCAGTGCTCGTGTTGGTCCTGGTGTTGTAGATGTTAAAAGCTTCCATGACCCTACCAGTTCTTCTGACCTTCATGTAAGTAGGTGGGCATTTACACACAAAGGTGTAGGGCAGCTCATGAAGCCCGGAGCTCTAGTGTGCTGGACACTGAGCGTGTGCCACAGGAAAATTGCTGTTTGTTTCCCTGTCCATTCATTGTGAAGGCAGCTGCAGCTGGTTACAGTCAAGTTGCACTTCTGTGTTTTAGGATTACTCTGCATTCCCTGTGTTATGGTTTGAGAGACCCGCAACAATTTATTGTTGTTTAGACAATCATTCTATCATCTGATGACCCCTCCCCACCTGGGAAAGGGAATCGGGAGAAACAAGGAAACTCGGGAGCTGAAATATAAACAGATTTAATAGAGTAAGATTAGATAATTAACATTAACAGCACAAAACCCAATATTGATCCTGACACCGATACAGAATGTGCAAAGATTATACTCAGCCAATTCTATCAGCAGGAAGCTGTGCACTCCCAGCGGTGGACAGCAGATGTCGGACACTGCGAGCGCTATAGCTTCGGGAGGAAGGAAAGGCCTCAGGAGTCCGGCACCAGGGCATGAAGTTCTCAGGATGGCAGCCATCAAGGGAGAGAGAGAACTTTGCAGCAAACTTTCTAATTTATAGTGAATGTGACGTTGATGGTATGAAGTAACCTTGTTGGCCAGCTTGGGTCCCAGCAGTGGACAGCAAATGTCAGACACTGTGAGCGCTACGGCTTCAGGAGGAAGGGAAGGGCTCAGGAGTCCAGCACCAGGGCACCAAATTCTCAGGATGGCAGCCATTGAGAGAGAGAGAACTTCACAGCAAACTTTCTAATTTATAGTGAATGTGACATCGATGGTATGAAATAATCCTGTTGGCCAGCTTGGGTCAAGTGCCCGGGTCTCGCTCCTCCTCATCCCTGCACCTGGCAAGCTTGAAAACACTGAGACCTTGAAACCCACACACCATAGCTGGCTATAAACTAAATATTTTCACAAATTCAGACACTGGAGCTTCTAAAAGTGCAGTCTTCCTAAGCATTAGAAGAGAAATTGGTGTGTCCCTCAAACCAGGACAACCTGGTAGCGGCTTTCATTGGTATGACTTTAATAGAAGTTTTCTTCCTTTCCTGTGAATGGTGTGTGCATAGTATCTCTGGGAAGGGCAGGGGGAGACTTTGTCAATAAACACTGTATTTTGACCTCTTTAAATAATCCACTGACCTCTTAAAAATAATCCACTGAATTCGCCTTAAGAAGTAAGTTCAGAAAAAGTAGTACTGTTGGCATATAGGCACTTCTGAAAAAGTGGTATATTTATGGGACTCTTAGGAAAGCAATCATTTCACAATGGAGGTGCATGCTGTGTATTTTTGTTTTGTGGATTTGACCACGGTGTTTTCCTTCCCCCCCCTCCCTTTTTTAGTAAGTTCTGTTGCCTTGGAAGTTTTTTGCTATTCCTGCTTTTACTGACAAGACAGAACGACAGAACTTGATCAGTAATAGAGGCTATAGATTTGATGCAGCATTTACCAAGTCAAGTGACTAATACATTAAAACAGGCACAGATTTGAGTGAAGGGAAAACTGAAGCAGAGAGAATTTTAAAGAAAGGCTGTGTTCAAAAAATCTTAAACTAAAGTTGGGTTGATAAATGAGTACCTTTTTCCTGGCAAGGCAGAGTTGCTGCCATTGTGCAGCCATAGCTGCATCTACCTCACATTTGAATTTATTCTAGAGGGTTTGCTCTGGGTTATTGGGCTTTACTCTCAAAGTTAGAAATAAGAGACCTAGTCTCAGCTATGTGAATCTTAAGACATCATATCCTTTATTACACTCATAGCCTGGCCTAACTTGCAGTTTTGGTGTGGATTTCTAGCACTGTGGGTATATCGTACTTGTATTTGTCAAGCTTCAGCATCCAGCCCTTCGGAGCTGCTCATATATTTTTCTTCGAAGTTAAAGATTACTATCAAAGGGTCTTACGCTTATGGACAAGTTAATTTTCTTTACATGCAGAGCAAACTGAAATGCCACAAAAATGTAGAAATAGAAGGGTTAGACTTCTTAACCGTAGTCTTGAAGCCAGCTGAACTGGCTTTGAATACCAGTTTAAGTCAGCAGTGAGCATCAGAGTGGTATTCCGCCTGGAGCTTTTGGAAAACACTCATGGAACATCTAAAACTTACACTGAGGACAGGATAATTATCCTGGAAGAGTCCTGAGCATAACCTAGTACAGTTGTTAAAGTCTTGGAGGTAGATGTTAAAGAAGTCTAGTCAGTGAAGGCAGAAATACAAGGAGATAACTGATCCAATGACAAAGGACTTTGGGTCCATAAGGTTCAGGCTGAAGGTGCGTGGGTTTGCTGCTCTCCTCAACGTGAAAGGGCGGCCAAAAGAAACTCCTGTTACCTGTGCAGCCTTGCTCAAAGGAACCTGCTGCTTATGAAAAGATGGGGGTTGCCTGAATTTCCTGAACAGTCTAGTTCAGAAAGAAATGCAAGTAAGCAAAAATGAAAATTGGCAGTCATTTGGCAAGTCACAGGGGAGCTGAAGGAGGCAATTTGTATAGTATGTACCTATGTTCTGTATGTCTTACTGCAGTTTAGTCAGAAGAAAATGGAGGAGAGGTACGGAAACCTACTGCTATTTTAGAGGAAGAGTTTTAACTGTAAGGTGAAAATGGGTGCCTTGGAAAACCAGCAGAGGGCATAGGGAAGCTTTTCCCAGAGTTGTGTTTACTGTGAAAATAAATAAAGTCTAGTAAAAGTACATTCATGCAGAATATTGGTAGGGTGAGAAGGCAAAGCTCGCCACTAACATGAGTTAAGATTAGCACTAGACTTCTGTGAGATGAATTGCTATTAATATCTTTATGTGAGTCCAGGAAGAGCATCGCTTGCAAAGGGTAGCTAGAACAAGTATGCAGATTGTCTGCAGTATTCAGCTACAGTGCTACAGTCTGCACAGCTTGTAGGTAACTCCAGCTATGTCAGAGCACGAGAGAGTGTTTTTATTAAACACACTTCAGTGTTACAGTTTAGTCTTTTACCTCCCTAGCCTAAATCCTAAAGCTTGTGCGAAGGATAGCTGAGGGCAGTTTTTTGTTTCCTAAAAGAATTCCAAATGATGATGGTACCCATCAAGGAGCTATGTTTCCAGCTATGACCTTGCGCTCCCCTGCTCTGACCTTGCGTTTTCTGGCTCTTGTGATCAGAATGAGAAGAGAGTAAAGTCTAGGGGCAACCAAGTAGATTTGAGACAGTCTCTGGACATAGTGGGTACTCTGGCAAGAGTTTCCTGGTGTGATTGTAATTCAGTGGGTGTGCTGTTCCCAGAGGAGGAGATGATCCCTTCTTAAGCTGGTGCGTCCATAGTAGGAAAGGGTGGGAAGAAGCATAGGAAAGGTACCCTGTTTTGGACAGGGCTGGGGTTCTGCTTGCCTGTCAATCCAGTAATAGCTGAATCTTGAAGTAGTCCCGAAGCTGCATCGGACATTGCAGAATGAATCAGCAGAATAAGAGAATTGGCGAAGCTGACAGAGTACATCTGCCATCTCCTTTTGGAAGTAGTTCTTCTGTTTTGTATGCTTAAGTTATCTAAAAGCAACCCAGGTGATACTAGAGGGAAAAACACATACCCGTTATCTGGAAGGGAGGGGCTGGGAAAGAGAGAAGCGTATGGGATGTAGAGTGGCAGAGACACAGGACAGTCAGATATGTAAAATATCTTAACAACTTATTGCAATGAAGTTGCAAGACAACAAATAAAGATCTATTTAAAGTGAGCGCTCCCTTTAATAGTGCGTTATCGATCCCTAATTGGTTTCCACAAGGTAGAGCGCCTGAGATGTAAAGGAGTTGGACCATTGCCCAGCTAACATCTGATGCTTGAAGGCCATCTGAGTGAGATTCTTTTTTTTTTTTTTTTTTAGGAGTTATTTTTGATCTATTAAAACTGAGGCATCCTGTGCTAATGGGCTTCATCTGCTCAGGGGTTTGGTCATCTTCCTCCACTATCTGCATAAAGCTGCTGGTGGAAAACTGTGCTTCAGAGACCCAAGGGGGTCTATACTATTATGACCTGTAATAGATGAGAGGTTAGAGATAAGCTTTGGGGCACATCTGGCTGAAAATTAAAAATGTATCTTAAAGGCCTCGAATCTTGGTGGTTAATTGCTTTAGTACAACTGACTATCACAGCATCTGGCGAATAGCGGTCACCAGACTGGCATCGAAGTCCTGAATCCTCAGCAGTCGGCAGAGCCTGGGTAGTCGAGATGACCAACTGATGGCACTTCATGTGTCAGAGCAAGCCAAACCATCTCTTTTCAGGAATCTGACCCAGAGGAAATTTCTGTTGCCTCTCCCACTATGTCCCAAGCTACCCTGCCAGCCTAAGATGCAGCAGCCAGGGACTTGAGTAGCAATAGAAGCAGTAACAGGAGAGCTGTAACCAGTTTTGTGTTAAGGATTTCTGCGCGTGTCTAGGGTACCAGACTGAAAGCAGAGTAATAAATCCTAGCTGAGCCAGCAAGGGAGTCAGAATCACTCTCCTCAAAAAGTATTCAGTACTTCCCAGTATAAAGTTATGTGACTTCCCAAAAGCAAAAACGGATAAATAAACAGGTTTTTAAATAATGACATTACCAAACAAACATTTGTGTCTTTGTACAGTTCTCTGATGCAAGAAAAAGTGTTGTCTAACGTTGAGATACATTTTTCTAGCATTCGTTACACTTGTTGTGTTGGAGTCTTATTTGCTTGCCACCGTATTGGATTTATGTTTTCAACTTTTTTATCTTTGCCCAGAACTTAACAGTGGTACATTCCATAACCTTGGGTATGGAACTAAGAGGTGTGCTCCTCCCACATCATGTGTTAATAAACAAAAGTGAACATGTACCAGGGCTCGGAAGAAGTGTGTATTCACATCATCAGATGACCTCGTATCTTAACCTTCCTTTCTTGAAGGATCCTCAGGAAAGAGAGCTGGTAGGAATTACTGACAGTCAATAACTTGAACAACAGAATTAGCAGCAGCAGCAAATGCTATTAGTTAAAAAGGGGGGTAAAAATAAAATATTTACATTTCTAATGAGCTCTAGATTAAGGCATTAATTAAGGTTATTCTTAGCAAAGAATAACGTAATGTTTTACAAAATGGAATTTTTAGCTAGATACATTTCTCCTTGGAACACATCTTTCTTTATTCTGCCAGCTCAATGAGAACTTTTTTTAAAATTATTATTTAATAATTGAAATGTGCCTGGAAGATCCAGTTAAAAGTTTACAAAACTAAGTGGCTTGGTAAACAGCCACCAGACCAATGGAAGTTGCATTTCTACAACAGGTGGGTAAACCAAGTGCCTCAGCTGTGTAAGAAGAGTGCTGCAGGATAGGTCTGCGCTCAGCTCTGGGGACGTTTTCCAGCACGCCGGGAAGGAAAGAGAAGACTTCCTGAGCATACACCCTGTGGCAAATCAGCTGCAGTGCTCCGGGGGACTTTCTGCCTCCCCAGCACGCTTATGTCAGGCTCTGCAACACACACAGGCGCAGCCCCAGGTACCAGCTGAGGCCCGAATGTGGTGTTCTTGCCTCGGTTTCCTCTGTTATTCCTGGGTCTTTTAAGCTCATGACGAGGGCGTGCTTGTGAGCCTCAAGGCCAATTTGCCTTACATCGCTCCACCTCAACCAAACCCCCTGCCAGCGCCTGTTAATGATTTTGCAAGGTTTATACAGTCATCTACGGATGCATTGGCCTCTTTTTTTTTTTTCTGGCTTGGGTAGCTTTCCACCCTTAAACTTCCCCTCTTTACAGACATGAAAGCAATCTGGCCTTCCTGGGCAAGATCTGCCTTTGGTTTCACACCATTCTCCTACGCTAACCACCACTAATGCCTTAACAGGTGGGGCAACTATGTGTTTACTTAGATTATATGCACTGAAAATCTTGATAAAATATTCACTGAAGTCTTCCAAAATCCAGATACTTTCTGACATCCTTCATAGGTGCGGTCATACCTAGCTTACTTCATTCCTTTCAATCATGGTATTTCAATAAATCCTGCCATTCAAGTCGCCATATTTTAACTAAACTGTACTGATGAAGCGCGTGCTTTCCAAATAGAGCAGAGAAATAATTGTTTCAAGGGTTTTTTTTCTATTAAGTGTTAAGCGATACCAACTGAAATTACCTTTAACTGGCCATAGACCAAGGATAAACCTGGACTGTTATTTTTATTCAAGTGATGTATGGTAAGTGCCTGGTAAATGGCGTCATCTTTCTTCGTCTTTAACATAGGACACTTGCCAGCTGCGTCTGCTTTCCTGACAGTAGAAGGTCCATTGTCCCACAGAGAAGAGAAAGGTGGCCTGTAAGGTGCAGAGCTCTGTCCCTCATCCTCGAATGCTTTAGGGATTGGCTGCCCGGCGTCAATAGGAGCCCCATGGTTCATTGTGCAGTCTATTTTTGTTTGCTTCTGTGTCTGCTTAGCTCCGCCACGTCTGCTGGGCCTGCATGAGAGAGAGCATGTTACGCTTAAGGTTGTCCTTGACTTTTCCAACACCGAAGTCACTGTGGTTCTTCCCGCAACACAGTTATTGACAGAAAAACAGCATTTTATAGGAGAGGGGAGGAGCAGTACAATCGTGTCTTAGTCCCATATCAATTTACAGAGCACAAAGAGAAGATTAGGTGGCTCAGCTGTGGCCACATAATTCTCCAGCATGGAGCTACCAAGAGGTAATCAGCAGGATCTAATGCAACACCTCGCCTTGCCCCAGGCTCTGGGCACCCATCTTCAGTTGTAATCTGAAGCGGAGGCTCCTCTCTTGAGAGTAGGTGCTTTTCAGATAACTGACCACTGACCAGAACTGATTTGAACATTTAAGTGTGTAGAGGAGAGTTCCTACTTCTGAATTAATAACCCGGCTGTTCAAATTCTTTGATACTAGGCAGTTAAATATAGAAATCAGCCAGATGCCTTTGAAGTTTTTTTTTTAAATGACTTGGTCTTTTGGCCCCATGAATCATCCATTTTTTTCTGTACCATGGCGTAGCTCCAATAAGCAATCCCAGTACAGCCATTAAGAATAGCTGAGGTACTTTGGGCAGGACTACAGCCAAAGCTGTATGTGCATACCGAAGTTACTCGAGGTCCTGTATACAGGGAATTGGTGCCAGAAACTGCAGTGAGCCCACCTAAAACATTTATCATGTCCCAACGGCAAGATCACCTGGACTTAGGAGGTCACCAAACACTGCACAGTTTGGAAATCCACCTGTTCTTACTGATGGTTGGATACCTTTGCACTGTGCGCTTGTTTTGCTGCTGCTCTTCTCACTTTGTGTCTGGGGCATCTCGAGCCGGCTAGTAGCTGCCAGAGCTCAGTGGAGTACCCCCAGACCTATGCTCTGTTCCTTGGCACTAGCCCTGTTAGGAGGCTGAACTCCAAGTAAAGTAAAAGAAGCCCCTTGATAACTCGAGCAAACAACCAAAGGAAATCTAATAGCAAAATAACTTTTTACGCCTTTTTCTTCCCGCAGTTTGTGTCAGAGGGGGCGGATCGCAGCTCGCGTTCTCACGTGCTCGCTTAAGCGAGGCTTTACAGTGTGCAGCTCTTGAAGTTTCAAGCCCATTTATATGCCTGTCTGTGACAGCTGCAGCTATTAACAGCAAATCGTTCAATAAATCATCTGTTATTCTGTATAATATTTTACTGGCTCATTGATTGTGAGGAAATAATCCCGTTTTGACTGTCTAGGTTGGTTGATGTCCAGTGGCAAGTGCAAGAAGTCACTGTGCCTAGGACTGAAGGTCATACAAATGCATCGATTTGTGTGTCAGGAGCATCCAGCTTAACTGTGCCCCACCTGCCTGTGTGGTCAGTAGCTCTTACGAACAGTTTTCCAGTAGGCCTTTCAAACCTTCACACAAAAAAATACATTGAGAAGATTAAAAGGCAACGCTTGCGTTGATGGGCCTGATCAGAACCCGTTCTGTGTTTTTTGTTTAAAAGCAACATTACGAGAGTAGTTTATGGGCTTTCCTCCCTCCTTAGCATTCCATTCTTGCTAAGACCTTGCACCTTTAATAAATCTTTGCTTCTCAGGCTTTTGTTGTGTACCAGTAACATCTGGGATGCTTCCAAGGTGGGCACGACCAAGGCATTCATTCCTCTTGGCTGCTATCTCAAAGGGAATCTCTTGAGAATAATCTCCGGAATACACACATCTTTATCTTCCCTGTTTTAATTTGTTAGTTGCCTATCAGCACCTCTTGAGGTTATCAGAGCAAAAATGATGGAATCTGCAGCACAGCTTAAAGGGTTTGGAGGAAAAGAAAACAGGAGTATGATAAGGGGAGGAGATTTTGTGCAGTCCAAGACTCCTGCATACTGAATGTGTAAAGGTTTGCAGCCTGCAAGAAAGGAGTCCCAGTGGATCCTTAGGGTATGATATTTGCAGAGTAGCTGCTTAATGTTCTAAAAGTCCATTGAAGAAGCAGGTGAGCTATTCCTATAAACTAACCAAATACTTCAGAAAAATATGAACTGTGGCCACTTCAGCATTTTCCAGCTATGCAATTGGTGACTGGTTCTCAGGTGGACGTAATTTATTTGATTTAGTCCCTTTTTAACTTCTTTGCTTCTCTTATTTCTTAGTCATCATGTACACGGGGCTTTTGTTTTTTTTTTTTTTCTCTGTACTGTGCTACGACTAACTGCTTTGTGGAGCCATTGAAGTCTAAACTGGAATTCCTTCATTAATTCAACAGCGTCAATTTATGAACAAGTATCCAGCAGATTGCAAGCGACTGCCTTCCTCCGTGGCCAAGGTGATGATATTGCAAAACGCCTCAGCATCCTTGCACGTCTGTTCATCTTCCTATCCTCTGACGTGCTCTAGCTGGGGTACAGCTACAGATCAAGGTTACAGCAAGAAAGAGGTAAACATATCCAGAGAGAAGGAAAAATAAACCTGGCAGTAGGGACCAAGGTCTCTTCTACAGCTTGGAGGGCCGCAACACTGGGGATGTTCTCCCCCAAAGCTTTTTTTGAAGGGCTCCAACTCCAGCTGATCTTTGAGATTGGCATAACATAATTTGTATTGTTTACCAACAGGATTTTAGTTGCTCAGTGCCTTTGGTTCACATGGGATGTGCTGGCACCTCATTGCTTTCCTCTTCCTGACGTCTGTTGTCTGCCTGAGTCCTGTATTTGGAGACTAAAATACAAAGAAACCCTGCTGATTCAATCGTCAGATCAGTCCCTCGGGCAGCAATCTCTAAGCTTACTTCCAACAGTGTCTCCTGTCCATTCCATTACGGAAGACACTCTGCAAGGAGCCAGTATATTCAGAATGGCTTCAAAAGGGACAAACCACGGGTTGCTTTTTCTATAGTTGAGTTCAGTGCTTCTCGCATGGAGACAGAATTTGCTTTCTTACATCCAAAAATGTGTTACAGTTTTGACCAGAGATGTAGAACTTCACAGGTCGCACACCAGCCTTGCAGAAGATGCCAACTTCTGTCCACATCCGATAGCAAACGCAGAAATTCTCTTGAAGTCAAATGCAGTCCACATGCAGCTCATGATCTCCTGGAGCTGAAGTCCAAATGCAACAAGAGGACAGGGCAGACTATTACTTTTTGTGGTATCGTGGCCTCTAGTGCAGCTACTAAAAAGCAAAACCACTTCTGTTGCAGGGATAAGTTGTCTCCAGAAGTCAACCACCACCAAGCGAACCAACCGCAGCCAGCCGGCTGAAAGCAGCTCTGTCCAGCTTGCGGGGACTTCAAGAGCTTCTGTGCTGCACCTTGATGGCTTCCACCGAAACCCGGCCTCCGTCACAGCCCCTTACACTGCAGAATGTCTGTGGGAGCGGGAAAACGCTCTCTCCTGCAGCTCTGAGGAAAACCTGATGCGTCCTGCGAAGTTGAGGGGCTTTCATAGGAAGTCTCACCTCTGCTTCCCACCCTGGCACGTGCGGTGCACACGCGGTGCACTCGCAGTGGCAGAACCCAGTGGTTCTGAATTCACCTGCTGAATCCCAGGTCTCTTAGGTCTCTGTTCTTTGTGCTGAAAGAAGAAAGTAAAAGATCTGATTTTGCTGAGCCTGTGCTTGAAAACAACACTGAGTCATGAGAAAATGTTTAGGCAAGGGAGAATTTGTCCCGAGAGCCCTGAGGCAAGCAGGTAAAAAGAGGGAATGGAGCAAAACGTGCAAGGAAGGACGCACGGCTGGACAAAAACAAGTCTGAACCGTGAGAAAGAGCACCTCACCTTTATTCATCCCACACGGTTGCACTTCTGCCTGGCGGAGAGGCAGGGCCAGGACTTCAGGCCAGTTGCAATGCCCTTTCGGCTGACATGCCGACATTACTCTGGATGCAGGAGCACTCGACTGACAGGCCCAACTATTTGCTGATCTTCGGTTAGTTATCAAGACGGCTGTTTCAGAAAACACGGACACCTGTCATGATGCCATTCTGGCAAACGATGCCAGCAGGACTCCTGAGGACAGAGTCTCCTCTCTGCTCCCTCTGCTGCGACCAGGCTGGCTGCCCTGGAACTGCTTCCAGCTTGCCATCACGCGGGTGATGAACGGGGCAGATGGCATTGCAGGGACAAGGGGATGAAGAGTCTCACGTTTGTTAGGAGCAGCCTTGTTACTTTTCCCCGAGCTGGTACTTCGCACAAGCTGTATGCTGCTAATGTTAGCTCAGGCGCCATATGTGTGGGAAGCGCTGGGGCTTCCTGCAGGGAGCCGGAGGAGCGTGCCCAAGTGGCTTGTACGCTGCCTCTGGCACTCGCCCCTGTGACGAAGGGTGCCACACCGCGGCTGCAGCTGTGCAGCTCTCCTCTGCTGCCTCCCCCAGCCCTCCTCCCAGTTTCCCGCATAGTGGCTCCATCTGCCCCACTCCGTTTCTGCTCCTATGGCTCATCTGCAACCGCGTTGGGGCTCCAGCTGAGGGTCAGGCCCCCAGAATTTTCAGCCAAGAGAAAACAAGGGTTAGCCTTTGCATTCCAAGCAGAGCTGTGAATTTCTTCGAGGTTCTTTCTTCTTGTTTCCTCAAGGTGGGAGAAATAACCAGCTGGACCTGATGGTCCAATTCCAGGAGTCGTAAACCCTGTGTGATCTTAAAGGAAATTAGTCTCTCTATGCAGCACACCTTCCCCAGCCTCCCAGCCGAGCTGCAGCAGCTTTTAGTTTTGTTGCCTGCTCACAAATGCCCTTTTTTCCTTTTTATCTCCTTTCAGTACTGTCATCTTGTATGATTAAATAGGAGTCAGTAGTGTCACTGTACGAGATCTGGGTGGCTCAGGAGTGCAGCATGCGCTGCTTCACGCAGGCTTGCTTGGGATTTGGTTTCTAAATGCAGACGCCCGGCTCATCAGCACACAGAGCTTTATTAACCGTATTCATGAGCTGAAGTTTTTATCTCACTTGGAGCCACATTCTGGAAGTGATAATGAACTTGAAAATGTTCGTATTGAGAAACTCGCCCTGTAAATCAAAACCTTTTTTGCATATTATTAGTGCGGTTAAACAAGCTTAAAGCAGTTAATGACTGAGTGGAGGCAGAGCAGCGTGCCGAATATCAAGAGTGACGCTGATCCAGCTGATCAGCATGAGTTATTTGTGAACGGGAATTGTGCTAAATACCTTAACACAGTAGGCACAATGTTGTGGCCTTGGTGTTCCCTTCTGCCAGTGCCATTTCCTATGTACTGTACTTGCCATCCTTGAAAGCATCTGCCATTATCTGGGCAGACAAGCAGGCTCCATACCCAGCAGCAGAGCTTTGTCTACTACCTTAACTTTTCCTCCGCTTCATTTCTGGAGGTTTAAGCTAGTATGGGGCCTCTTCTGGGCAGGGGGAACCAAGAAGTACTGGAGAAATGGCTCCATCCAGCCTAGGGCCTCGTTATCCTTAGCATCTACAGGAAATCCTCTCAACCCCACTGAAGAGTTTCCTCTTCTGAGATCTGGGCTAAAATCAAGAACAAAACCCCAAGACATTTTGCAGCATTTTAGCAGCATTTTGCTTACCGGTGGCTGCTTTTGGCAAGGAAACATCCCCGGGAGAGTGACAGATAATGCAGAACAGCAAGAGACATGATCATTGATCACCGGGAAAAAAATTAATATGTTAATCAGAAGAGTCAGCCTCACATACTGAATTACATGTGATGTATATTTATGTGGAAAGTCTGTTCTTTACAAGCCCACAGGCTTTATATGCTATTGGAGGAGTGCCAAGGCAAGGGAGAGGAATATTAATTTTCTTACTACAGTCTACTTTAAAGTGCATTGGTACTGCAGCTTGAATGATGAGCCCAAAATTCAGATTTCGATTGTTTTCCTTTTTAACGGGAAGAACTCCATGCTCTTGTCTTTATGGACTAATCCGTCCCGTTGAAGTTTATATTCTTTAAAATACATAACTGCAGCACTGCAAGAGGTTCAATCCTTTCAGAAGAGAGGCTACAAAAGACTGCTTTCATCTTTCTCACATTACTGTAGGGACCAATAAAAGTCAACATTGCACAGGCCAATAATACACCTGGTGCAGTTCCCTGTCTTGGTGGCGGTTGTTTTTAGGTGCGTGGTGGCAATAGCAGTTCTCTACCACCTTCTCCGCTCTCCTTTTTTTTATTATTTTTTTTAAGTGGGAGACAAATATGGCAGAAGAGCTGAAAGAACCCTTTAAAATATTTTCATGCACAGTTGGATTAACTTCTTTCATTTGACATGGCACTGAAAAAAAGACATGAAGAACAGAGGAGGCCCCAGTGTCACAGAAGTAAGTTTTCATAGGAGTCATATGTCTTATCTCAGTCCCTGCTGTCTGGAATACCAAACCCTCCCCTACAGCAAAAGAAGGCGAATCCAACCCTCATCTCCTTCCTCCAGTAGGGACCTCTAGCATGTATACAATATGACCTCTTGGACATATACACAAATACAATAGGATTGTATTTTTAAGCTTCTCTGCAAAGAAGGGAGCGAGAGCTTTTATTAACTATCCCTCTCTCCCCACTGCCCCAAAGATACTGAGGATCTTCAGTGTCCAGCTCTGTGTCTCTCAACGTAAGAAGGACGTGGACCTGTTGGAGCAGGTCCAGAGAAGGGCCACAAAGATGATCAGAAGGCTGGAGCACCTCTCCTGTGAAGACAGGCTGAGAGAATTGGGGTTGTTCGGCCAGGAGAAGAGAAGGCTCCAGGGACACCTTATAGCAGCCTTCTGGTATCTGAAGGGGGCCTATAGGAGAGCTGGAGAAGGACATTTTACAATGGCATGCAGTAAAAGGACGAGGGGTAATGGCTTCAAACTGTAAGAGGGTAGATTTAGAATAGATATTAGGAAGAAATTTTTCACTATAAGGGTGGTGAGGCACTGGAACAAGTTTCCCAGAGAAGTTGTGGATGCCCCATCTTTGTAGGTGTTGAAGGCCAGGTTGGATGGGGCTTTGAGCAACCTGGTCTAGTGGGAGGTGTCCCTGCCCATGGCATGGGGGTTAGAACTGGAGTATCTTTAAGGTCCCTTCCAACTCTAACCATTCTTTGATTCTATGATCTCCTGGAGCTGAAGCAGTCCATGAATCTTCAGCTTTAAGGAGCAGCCCCCACTCTGTTGCCTCCCTACCCCCATACTCTCCCAAATCTCAAACAGCTGACTACATTGTTTTTGCCAGCTTTCGTCCTCAGTCCTCAATTTTGTAACTGGAAATGGCAATCATCTCTAAGGCAAGGCCAGACTCCACAAGACGTTGAAGGAGAGAACAGAATTAATGGAAAACCTTTTAAAAGCCTCAAGGCTTTAAACTTTGGCAGCGCTGCTCCATGGGTACCACAAACAGCCTGAGGAGGAGTTCCTATAAGCAGCATGCAATCTCTGTATATAACCTTGATTCTTTTTTCCTTCTAGGTCTCCTATTTGTGTTTTACCCTACTCCAAAATGAGTATATCACACAGGCTCCTCATCTGCCTCTGAACTCACGCAACTGCTCTACTACTGCGCTTGTACTTAAGACCATTTCCTTTTCTGCAGCAGCTGCACAGTTCTCCTTCACATCAATTCTTCCTCCATGTCTGTTTGGTAACTGCAGAGTAAGCAGATGAAATCCTGGGGGTACCCTTTTGATTGAGTGGGGCACTAAGTTTAGCTGCTTTCAAGCCTACCCAGTTGCACATTGTTGTTGTTTGTGTTGTCAGTACCCGTCATAAAGATGGGAAGATAGTGGCCAAATGCCTGTATTAGGGAAAAATTAAGGGTACTAAAATGTAAGTAGCTTACTATAAATATTTTTTGATTCCCCTTCTGGTGTTTCCAGTTCAGGCTGAAAATGAAGTGTTCAGCTAATGCTGACCTTGCCAGACTCTCATTAGCCTTCCATCCCTAGTATCCTGCATGCCTTGAGTATCATGAGGCTCCAGTCATCTTTGGCTTCAGTTTCTTAAGTACACTTCATACACTTCTTCATACACTTTTCTTGTTGTCTTTTCAAGAAAGTGGGTTCCCCTGAACCTGCTCACCGCAGACTTTCCTTCCCCTAGCCCAGCAGTTCAGGCTGTATCCTATAAGCACTTTCAAGTCACATCTCCAAGGATGTAAGACCATGAAAATAAATCTATTTTTTGAAAGTTTCTAAGGCTAGGTTTCTAAGGATAACTGCTCGCAGTAGACTACAGTTTTCTTATACTCCTCCACACCTGTGTTACTCCCTGTTGTATCCTGTTTCAGACTCCTGCTCACTAAGGCAGGGACAGTCTTTTGGTTTGCACCTTGTAATGGAGGTCAGAGACCTGTAAGTCTGGTTCCTCCTTCCCCTTCTCTGTACCTTGCATCAGTGTCCAACGTCTGTCTTAGAAGCAGCTGAATAATGATGACTGTCTTCTAAGTAGGTGACTAAGGGTGTTACATCCTCCCTTGTCTGACTGTGGTGAAGTTGAGTTTGACTCTTCTCAGGCTCCTTCATAAAGTTGGGACAATTATTGTTTTCATCTGCTGCTTTGTTTTTTGACTCAGCCCTCCAACGTGGCCATACTCAATGAAGTTGGCTGTAGGGCTAGAGTCTCACAAACAACTATGTGCACATTCACCTCTGCTAAACTTTTCTTCAGCTGCCCATCTCTTCATAACAGCAAGTCACAGCATTTCTTTCTGGTAGTCTGCAGTAAGAAACACTTCGGTTTGTTCAGATCTGTCTTAGCTGGACAAAGGCTTTTGCATGGTTTGGGTTTGTTTGGGCTTTTTTTTCAATTTTCCAGCTCTCTAGGAACATGAGAACATCTGTACCGGGTCAGATCAAAAGCCCATTTAGCCTGATATCCAGTTTCCAGTAGCAGCAATAATGCTGTGAAAGGTCTACTCAGACCAACGGCCCATCCAGCACAATACTCTCTCCAGCAAAGGCAATAGGAGACACTATTTAGCAAGAGTCTGTGAGCCTGGCCATTTTCAATGATTCATTCTCCTCGTATTTCCCCAGCAGTCACACTTTTCTAATAGCAGTGTTGGAGAACCATCCCTGTTTATTCCCTTTAGCATGTCTTCATGGTCCATGAGTTGATCTTTGAGCCTACTGATACAGTGTGCCTCCAACAGTTGCCTGTGGTCAGTTTCAGAGGTTCTCTATGAGTAATATCTCCACCATTGCCATACTGAAGCCCCAGCCTCTCTAAGTGTCTTCTTACAAAGGCAGGTGCTTATTCCCTTCGTTTTTGCTAAACCTTCTCCAACTCTACTATGCCATTTCTTGAGACAAAGTGAACAGTACTTAAGATGGCTGTGGTTGTGCAAAATCTTTATTTGGGCTAAAAGTATACCTACTGTCTTGTTCCTTCATGGTGATTTCCCACATTTTCTTGGCTAAATGTGCAGCAGCCAGTGAAAGCCAGCTTCAGAGAACTGTCAGTGATGACTCCAAGATCCTTCTTGAGTTTAGCTGCAGGTTCCAAGTTCAGCATCACGTACTGTGGTTTAGATTATTTTCCCCCTAGATCTTTAACGTACTTTTACCTACCCTGAAGCTCATCTGTCCCCATTCCTACCCCCCTACCTCCCAGTTCCACAAGGTCCCCACCATCAGGCTGGCATTTTGCTACCAGCAAGATCCTCATTACTTTTCCCCTCTCCGATGTTAACTTTCTAGTGAGTCTATTCTATTTTCTGTTTCCTATTTTCTTTCTATTTTCTACTTCTATCCAGGGGTTTTATGGTTCTCTTTTTCACTTGTGCTACACTATCTATTTGGGTTTCTGATACATCTGATGTATACCTTCAGACAGCCTCCAGGTTACTGGAAGCCATTTAAATTGGTCTTTATATGTTTGATCAATTCCCTCATTTTCACATAGCTTTCTTACTTGTAATTGAATAGCTACAGCTTGACTCTATTTGGCTTGTTCTTTCCCACTGTAATGCTAAACCTAGTAGCATCGTGGGTACTATTACAGACCAACTCTTTAGGTAGTATGTCATGAACTAGGTTCCACACCCCTTGGAGAGTCTAGAAAAAAATTCCTGAGGTGCTTCCTGAAACTATTTATTCTGTGCTGACGATGCATTTGTTCACTCTGTGCAGAGGTAGCTTAAGACTTCTACAGTTACCAGCCACAAATTCTTAGGTTTTCTGATCTGAGATGGCATTTCCTAAATGTTATCATCAGCCTGATCATGGTATTATTACCATTGCAGTATTTCAACCCACAAGCATTCTATAATGAGTCTCTTTCCTGTGATGTATTTCTGCTATTAAAGTTCATATAGTCCTTCATGTACAGTGTCACTCCTCCATCCGTATGTCCTACCCTATCGTTCCTGTAAAGTGGGAGGCGTGGTAGAGCTACCATTGATTATCTTCCTCCCACTGCATCCTCAAGGTGCCAGTTTGATCAGGATTGCCATTTGATGCCAAGCTCTGTGGCTCCCCGTGCCATTTTTAGACCTCTAGGGTTGGTGTAAGTGCATTTGCGAGTACTGCCCTTGCTCTGTCACTCAGTATTGGCATTGTAGGCAGTTTGATTTCTTTCTGTTCATTGTGATTGTGCCATTTATTTCCCTTCTGGCCTTTTCAGAGGCGCAATAAGCATTAGCCACGTCCCTTCTGAGGAGTGTGCTAGGCTGTAAAAAGAGAATTTTCCATGCCCGTCAGCTCCCTTAGCTCTGGATTCCTGCACCAGCAAACTGGATCTGTTTCTGTTAAGCTATAGCCCATCTGTCCTTTACAGGTTACTCCTGTCTTCTGATCTTAACAGGCATAAATCCCTCCTTTCTACCCCAAGATTCATCCACACACTGGCACTCAGGACCTCTACCTGCCCTCAGGGTCCTCCCAGGAAATTAGAAGTATTCAGAAAAAGTCAGGATAGAGGTCTTGGACTTCATTCTCATTCTTAATAGCCGGATCTTATCCTACAGCTTACCTTCCCACCCTTCTCTACCATTTGGTAGAGCATACCTACACACCTGCAGGCTCATTCTTGCACCCTTAACTACCCTTCCTAGGCATCAAACTTCACTGCCTTGGTGCTTAACAAGTTGCTGTGCCATCCTCTCAGCTTCCACAAACCCAGCTCTTTGTTTCCAGTAATAAACCCACTTCCATCACCTTCTTCTTCCTGTCCTGAAGGTCCCTTTTCCCAATGGACTTTATTCAGTGCAAGAGGACACTGGTATGAGCTGGGAGGCAAATCTCACCAGACACAGTAGATCTTTCCTTCCATCAGGATGCTTGTGTTCCTGGAGAAATTACTAAAAAGCCTGACCCAACCAAAGGTACACAGGGGTCCAGTGAGAGAGCATCTGTATCCATGCTACGATTAACGAACAGCCAGTATAAACCACCCATGGTCAACAGAGTTAGCTCTCCAAATAATGGCTTCTGTACAGGCTTTCCTGTTCAGATGGACACATGATGGTGGTTCTCTCCACTGTTCAGTGTTCCTAATGTGCACTGCTCAACAGCACATATGGTCTACCCCAGAGTACATACAAGGTGCCGTTTGACTGATCTTTTATTAAAGCTCTTCCCATGACCATTGTTCTTGATGTATTGCCACTGAAGAGCAGTCTTTTCGGGAATTTATTTTTTAAATGCAACTATAGATTTTACGGAGGTTATCCTGGCAATGAAATCAAGAAATAATAGTAAATGGCCTTCATAATCAGACTGTGCAATGAAAAGATATTCTTGCACTTTTAAAGTGTTTTAATGGTATGGACCTTTATTTTCCTTGCTTGAAAGGATTCTGATTTCTCATCTGATAGAAAAGAAATGTTTGATCCCCTCTGTGCATTCATCACCATGGTATCAAAATGTCCTACAGGGAAATAAGGCGGGCGGTTGGCAGTCTTTTCCTTGAGACTTCCAATAGGAGAAGTGCTCCTTGCAGGATTGTGGTAGCCTGCTTGTGTCAACTTATTATTTTTATTACATTGGCATGTGTACATCAATCAAAAAAATGCAAGGATTTCTGAGCTGCTTGGATGCCATTGTGACAGAAGGCTGGGAGTAGGAAAACAGCCTAGAAAGCGTTTCTGCATGCAGTAGTGCTGCTAGTTGAAGGTAACACTGGTAACCTGAAAGTGCTCGTTCACCCTGAGAACATTTTCAGATGTTTTAGAGGATGGGCCTGTCATTGATAATGTGGCCAATTTGGTGAAGTACTACATTTTCATCAGTTTCAGAGATAGGTTTCAAATGTCCTGGGCTGAGCTTGTTACTTAACAGAGAAATCAGCAGAGACACATTTGCAGTTTCCATGAGAGGCCACTCTCCACCCATCATCATCAGGGGAGCGAGTTCCTTTGGACTAACAACCAGGATAGACTCTTCCAGCAATATCTGAAAGTACATCTTTATATCCATGAAAGTCAATAACAAAAGGTCAGAAATGCAACCCCCAACAATGGATGAGAACACTTTTTAACCAAAATTAACTTTTCTAGTTTTCTTTCTCCTTTACCACCCCTCCCACACACTTTTTCTTTCCTCCCCTGCATGCCAGCTTCTCCAGTGGCTTCTGGGGTGCTGTGGAATTGGTACACAGAATTTAAGCAGCTCTTCCTGTTCTGCTAATTCCAGCTGACTGCAGATACGTGTAACAACAGTGCTCATGCCATTTTGTGCCCAAAGAGAGGATGCTGTAATGTATTTTCTGAAAGAAGAACACTGATTTTCCACTTTGAGCTCATCTGGCTGAAGACGGATCTTGAGCTTGTAAGTATTTCTGTTTATCATTGTCCTGCCCTTTTCATCCTATAGCAATTTCTTTCCTTCCAGGAGCCACAGTGTGGATAAAGTGCCACAAGATTAAGTCTAATGATAGTTCAATTTCCAGAAGGTGGAAACAGTTCCGTTTCCAGCAGAGGGTGGATATGCAGCTCTGGTGGCAACAGCAATTAGTCAGAGGAGAAATACACATGTGTTCATCTGCAAGATATCTTTTTTTAGTTAGGCAACATCAACACAGATGTGAGGGAGCAAATACCTGTGGGGAAAGAAAATATCTGGCATGAAATTTACCCTTACAAGTATAAATACCCAATACATCAAATGTCTGGACAACAGATTATATTATTCCCTTATCACTAACATACGTTAAGATGGTAGAAAACCCTTTTTACCTGATCCACTATGAAACATGAGCAAGAGAAGGATTAGAAGAAAAAGAAAAGTGTCATCTTAAATTTTCAGAGGATTCTTTAAAACCTTGGCACCATGTCGGGCAGCATGTGGTATATATTACAGATAGCTCAGTTGCACCTCACAAACATGTCTTAAAGGTTTGATTTTCCACATACCATTTAGCAACAGCTGGCATGCTTTTTTTTTCTTTTTTTCTCCCTTACTAATACAAAGTTCTCGAGTGGGTTGCCTGTGCACTCACCTCTTTCAAAGCAGCTAAGCACCAAATTCTCATTTTTTTTCCCATTTTGGAGAGCTAGATGTGAGACACAGTGGAGAGCTGAGAGAATTTATTTCTGCATCTGATGGGGAGCTGGGTTATGGTGAAGTCCTGTGCAGAGATGAACATCGATGATATCACTTCATGAAATTATGTCTCTCCTTTTACAAAAGGAAAGAAAACCCCAGAGCCATGGGCACAAAGATCACTCTGGATCTTGGAACACTGAGAATCAGGCATTTCCATTCTCCCAGCGTCCATCAACAAGTAGGGTGACTGCGGAGCTGGGCAGAACAGTTGGAAAGCAGAGAAGTTTCATAGAATCATAGAATGGTTAGAGTTGGAAGGGACCTTAAAGATCATCCAGTTCCAACCCCTCTGCCATTTGCATGGACACCTTCCACCAGACCAGGTTACTCAAAGTCCCATCCAACCTGGCCTTGAACAGTTCCAGGGATGGGGCATCCACAAATTCCCTGGGAAACTTGTTCCAGTGTCCCACCACCCTGACAGCAGAGATTTTCTTTCTGGTATGTAGTCTAAATCTGCCCTCTTTCAGTTTGAAACCACTATCCCTCATCCTATCACTACATTCCCTGATAAAGAGTCCCTCCCCATCTTTCCTGTAGGCCCCCTTTAAGTACTGGAAGGCTGCTATAAGGTGTCCCCAAAGCCTTCTCTTCTCCAGACTGAACAACCCCAACTCTCTCATCCTGTCCTCACAGGAGAGGTGCTCCAGCCCTCTGATCATCTTTGTGACCCTCCTCTGGACTGACTCCAACAGGTCCATGTCCTTCTTATGTTGGGGACTCTAGAGCTGGACGCAGTACTCCAGGTGGGGTCTCACAAGAGTAGAGCAGAGGGGGAGAATCACCTCCCTTGACCTGCTGGCCACACTTCTGATGCAGCCCAGGACACGGTTGGCTTTCTGGGCTGCAAGCACACATTGCTGGGCCATGCTGAGCTTCTCATCAACCAACACTCCCAAGTCCTCCTCAGGGCTGCTCTCTATCCATTCTCTGCCCAGCCTGTATTTGTGCTTGGGATTGCCCCGACCCATGTTTATAGCAGAATTCCTGTACAAATTCCACTGAAATCATGTAATCTACAGAAAATATTTCTGTCTGAAAGAATCAGCAAATCAGATGAAAACATGTTTGTTTCTGAGAAGATCTATCTGAAGTGGTGTATGGTCTAATGGCTCGTAACAGTCTCCCCTCCCTGCAAATTATGTATCAGCATATCTCCTCCTCTAGTTAATTTGTCAGTAATTATATTGTTCTTGTTTTAGCTCTGTGGGCACTGTGCAAATGAGGGAAATCAGACCGAATATCAGGACTTTCCCAGACTTGTCTGACATAAAGACTTACAGGTAAAAGATGGTAAGTTAGCTTCAGTGGGGACACACAAGCTGGGCACCATTCTTGAATGCAGTTCCACTTCAGGTACAGAAATTGTAAAAAAAGGCACTCCAGATCCTGAGGAGGAGTCACCGAATACGTTAACCCATCCAAAATATTAGGGAATGAAACTGGCTCTTGAGGATGATGGGATGGGAAGAAGAAGGGGGCCTTCTTGAACACCCAAGCTAGCTTCATTTTGACAGGTGCCAATCTGGTGATCAGTAGATGCTATCACACATATTTCTAAAGAATAACTTTAAAAAGTCAATGAAAGTCACAGCAATGTAAGCTTCCTGGTTACTTAGAAACAGCTCAGTGGTTCAGAGCCATTTCTTAAACATATCTTTGATTGATATAGTCCCTCCAATGCAGGTAATAGAAGAGTGATTCAATCTATCTGACACAGACTATCAGATATGCACTTCCCCCTGTTCCTCCCCATCTCCTTCATTTCCTTCTCTGAATCAATGTGTTTGCGAATCTTGGACTGGATGCCAGCCAGGAATATCTGAAAATGCAGTCTCACATTGCCCAAATCTATAAAGAGGAAACTATTTAGACGATTGATGCACCTTAAGGGCAGAACATTAAATTGATCCTTTGGCAAGGAACACCATGTGTAACTTCACACAGCAATTCCCATAAATACTAATAAGATTATCAGCCAAAGCATAGATTATCTAGAGCTGTGGTTTCGTTTTAGGAGCTGCTATGAGGATTATGGTTGGTACTGTGTGCAAGCATTGCGCTGTCTGTATGCTTCCCCTCCCCAATCTGTGCCTTAAGACAAGCTGATGACAGTGCATCAGCGTGTATATTTGAGGCGGCTGTATTATTGAAGCATGGCAAATCATCCAGTGGAAATAGCTCTATTGGATAATCAAAAGGCAATGGCTCAGATCTTCTGCTGCTCCAAGAGAGCGGAAGGGAAGTAGCTGTAGCTTCCTACACCTCCCATCAGTTTTTTCTAAATGTTGGAAGACATCAGGGTAAGTTGTGTGTGGGTCTTTCTGGGGCAGCCTGAAAATTGATTCCCTTTCTCCATTTTCTCAGCTGAGGGAGCGGCCCGTGTGCCACCACTGCAACACGGTGTCTCCCCCTTCTCAGTCCCTAGGTGCTTTCCAAATGATTTGCATTTCTGGATCAGCACTGAAGAGCGTAATATATGCAGCTGTGTATATAGGTAGCATTGTATATGATGCAATTCTCTGGAAGCAGCATAGATTTTTGTATGTACCCAGTTATTTTTTCACTTGCTTTTTAAGTACTTCACTAGGTAACAATGACACACAATATCATTGTCCATACCAACCTCCACTAGTATTGAAATGGTCTTCTGATTTCTTCAAGTTGCTGTGTGGTCCCATCTGATACAATAGACATACCGCTGTCTATTAATGAATGTCTACAGATAAAGAGTCCCCGCTTAGAAAAATAGCTGAACCCAAAATTTCAGAGCTAAAAATTGCCACGCATGTTGTTAGGGCCAAAAATGAAAATCTGAAGGCGTGACATGTTATTAGAGGCTTTTTTTCCACTCTTCTGATGGTTATTTGAGCTTGTTTAAGAAAATCTTTTGGAAAGAGGTAGCAGCTCTAGCTCCCACATTACCTCTGGTTCCTTACCATAACACGTGAGACTCACACTGACAGAGGGAACATGTTCATGTGGTTTCCAACACTGAAACCCAGGGAATCCTTTTGTGAGTGGCTGCCAGGTAGAAGACTTGCACATTTTCCCATCAGATACCAGCTTTTCTATTTCAAATAATAGATATAGAAAAACTTTCCAGCCAACCCTTGCCATTCTAAATCGCAGTTTTCTTTTTCAATTTCTGCACAAATAAATATTAATGAACTGACCTAAATTAGTGGGTTAAAAGACATGTTTTGAGGGTAGCTCAAATCCATCCTGACAGAGCAGGTTCTAACTTGATCAGTTTGTGCCCATGTCAGAATATGATAACTCGTTGATCATAATCTTACCAACTTGTACCCACGTAAAACCAAACAAGCTTCAAGCAAATATTGCAGATAGAAATATGTCAGACTTTTACATCAATTGTGACTGGAAAAAATTATGCTCTAAGATGTAAATTCTGTAAATTGCAAGTTAATTTTAATTTTTTATTCAAAAAAAAAGGAATAAAAAACGTGGGTGCATGCAGCATGGCTGCAGATGTACCATTGCATCACACCAAGGAAAACCTGCATTTCTGCTTTCTTTAACTATTTCCTAACTGAGGGTCCGATGTGAAGTTCACAAAAATGAATAGCAAATTTGCCTATAATTTCAGAAGAATCTGTATTATATCCCTATTCTTTGCTAGGGGCTATCAGGTTGCACTGGTACTCACTTCATTGATAAGAATACTTTTCTAATCTCTCCATTACTGTGTCATTCTACAGAAGGTCAGCAAAACAATGTTAACTGCTTCTCTCAGCAGGTACATCGAAGCTGATATATGCTGGCACATCTCCAGTGACATTTCTAAGATTCAGTGGTCTTTTGACTTTTGGGGACTTTGGTACCTCTTGAGAGATTCACAAGGCCTGACCTGAAAAGGGAGCTAAATAGATTTCCTCAGTTCATGTACATCTCTCTAGGGATGCATAAATCACGAGAGATGTAGAGATATGGATGAAATTCAGCGTTGCAACTGAAATTCTCACAATCAGGAAATCTATCTGGCAGATAAGGAAATCTTACAACACAGTCTTTCAGTTTTGTGTGGGTTGGCGATATCTGAATTTTCAAATTCCTGCTTGCATTTGAAATCAGAAATAACGTTACTCTGAAATTCCACCCTCAGAGGGCTACCAGATTTCACCATATGTAGAGCATGAAGGATACTGATTCATCTCTCCTTAACACAAAGCTCTGAAGGAGTTAAAATCTCAGTCTAGTAAGACTGAGGTCTTGCCAATCTTTTTTTTTTTTTTTTTTTTTTTTTGTAAGGTGCCAGACGTAAAAATAAAAGAGATGTATCAGCACACTTCCTTAGAAGCTGAGCTTCCTGATTAAGAATAAATGCAGGATATACAGTACATTTCATGCTGAAATGCGTTCCCTGCTAAAATTTCATGAATACAATTAGCCATTAGCAACAACTCTACACACAGAGAGGACTCAGATCAGGAAATAATAGAAACAGCCACATACTGCTAAAATGTGGAGAGGGAGAAAACCGCAAAACAAGAGCCAACTGTTGAGTAAGTATTGTCCTGCTGCTGCTCCATTTTTGTCTCTAGTCAGGCTGAGGAGAGTGAATGAGCGATTGTGTTGTGAAATGCCCAGCAGGAACTACGATGCAGCAGTTTTGTGCTTGTTATCATTGTGCAGTTGTGCAGTGGTGAAGTTTAACCCTGGAATGCTGCATTTCACCAGTTTAACCCAGGATATCTATACATCTAGCTTTTTAGGAGTGCCTCAAAGATCCATGAATGAGAATGATTTCAGTGACAGGAAGTCCTTTCTTTTTTCTTTTCTTTTTTTTCTTTATGTCCACGTGCTACAAATACCAGTGACAAGACTGAGCACTCAAGTGTGAAATTTATTCTGAAGGTTCCCTACATTTGATGTCTCCTGGGGCCATCTCAGCATACAGGAACTTTTTGTGTTTGTTTCTTTTGTGTTTTCTTTTCCCTTGCAACATTTTCGTTGTTGGGGGTAGGAAAGACTTCTGTTGGACTGGCAAGTACTGCATTCACGTGTGTGCCTGGTTCTGAGCTTCCCTCACCTGTTGCCTGCAGTACAATAGGAAATGTTTGCTCTCTTTGCAGAATATTTACATCTACAGTGTATAGAAAACCTGGCTGGTACCAGTTTTAAGACATAGGTTTAGGCTATCGAGTGTGCTTCAGCTTTCTTCAGTGCTTGGGGTTAGCTTGGGGTTACCCGAATCTGGTGCTTTGAGGGAAGTCGTCTCTATGTACTTTCTACTCTCTATTGAATGAATTGCAGTGTTCTCCATTTTAATGTGTAATATAGCTAAACATTGTATCTTCCAACAGTACTTCCAGGTATTTCTGACACCCTGGTGAGGAGCCAGGCTCTAAGATGTTAGGGCTAAAATGAGTAGAAACACCTTGGGTTTGTGTCTTTGGTGGCTGGATTTGTGAGGTAGCACCATAGACTGTAAATGCAAAGGTACAAAGACTGATGCCCAGAAGCTGAAGTGAAGCATTCACTCTGCCTTTTTCAAGTTCAAAGGGGGTAATTTCAGAAGACTTTCTGATGTGCAAATAAAGACCAACCTTCACAGATCTACAACCCTCCCTGCCCTAAACTCCAAAGAAACACCTCCCCACATACTTATGATTTTTTTTTTTTAAATTGGGAATTGATTTTATTGTCCATGTTTTAGTGCTACAGCTGGTTCTTATGGCTGAGGAATTTTTTTTTCTTCTCCCACTGAGTCTAATTTCCTCAAAACTGAAAGAAATCGTATCATTCTCTCCATGATCGTGCTGCAATGATGTTGTCATATTTATTTTAATCTTCTCTTGAACAAGCCATACTAAATAGTGAATATTGTAAGATTATTTAATTTATACTTAATTGGCAATCTGAAACCTACCAACATTTTTTTACCATTCATCATAATGACTTTAAGGTGTACATGTACTCTGCCTAAATGCTGGGTCCAGTAAATCAGAAACAGGGTGTATATATATATATAACCTCTAGGTAGAACCCACTGGAGATGCAGCCATACTCCTATGGTGAGGCAAAGCTGGGAAGTTCATTCCCTGGTAATAAATTGCAGTGTTCAGTTCTGAAGAAATCTCTGGTGGGCAGATCAGCTGAGCAGCCATTGTAAAGGTTGAGGAGAGTTTGTGGCTTGCACTGAGAAAGGAAAAAAACTATGCTGCTGAGCAGGTCTGTAAGGTGACCATATATTCTCAATGTGTCTTTTCTTTCTGTTTTCCTTGGTGAATGGAAAAACCCGAACCCTTCCCTCTGTTTTCAGAACTTAGTTATACTCAAAAGAAAGTAATCATGCCAGCTGAGCTAGGAAAGCTGTATACAGGCTAGTAGTGCCATGCCAATATGCACAAGAAAAAAAACATCAAACAGGATACAGATTCCTCTGTGGCAGACCTCTGTTTCTGAATGGTGTTTAAGCCCTTTGTGCCAGAATTGCCCCTTACTAATTTTTCTGACCCCTCACCATAGCTGAATGCTCTGCTTCCCATGTCGGTTCCTACTCAGTTCATGCCTTTGACCACTGGGCTTTCATTCAGATGCTCTCTCTAGAAAAGTAAACACAGAGCTCGAGGCCACTGTGTAAAGCAATCACGCTTACATCTTGAATAGGCACATTTTCTTGTTTAAATGTTGAAGACATTGTATAAACATGGGAGGCACAGAAATTGCCTCTCTCCCACCTACCACAGAGATCACTGCATACCAGACTGGAAAAAAAATACTGGTTTTCTAAAGTTTAGGATTAAAACTGAAGTTTACTTCAATGTCTTAGTTGTCCTGGACTTGGACTACCAGATCCCTCCTTGGTTTATTTAATTGACCCTAACATAAGTTCTCTTTGAGGATTTCTGAACTATATATATATATATAATGGAATCATAGAATCATAGAATGGTTTGAGTTGGAATGGACCTTAAAGATCATCCAGTTCCAACCCTCCTGCCATGGGCAGGGACACCTTCTACCAGACCAGGTTACTCAAAGCCCTGTCCAACCTGGCCTTGAACATTTCCAGGGAGGGAGCACCCACAACTTCTCTGGGAAACCTGTTCCAGTGTTTCACCACCCTGACAGTAAATATTTTCTTCCTAATACCTAATCTAAATCTCCCCTCTTTCAGTTTAAAACCATTACCCCTTGTCCTATCACTACATTCCTCGATAAAGAGTTCCTCCCCATCGTTCCTGTAGGCCCCCTTTAGTACTGGAAAGCTGCTATAAGGTCTCCCCAGAGCCTTCAATGTAGTATATATAAATATATAAAACGTGTATAACGTAGTACATATGCATACCTAAGAGAAAAGAGAGAGAGGAGGTTAAAAGATCTGATTTAAGCTGGCCTAAAGGAAGGCCATTGTGCTACTGATAGATTAATTGATACAATGCCTGTATAAATATATATATATACTTCATGTTTTACTATATGACTCCAAGGCTCAGACCCTTATTGACAGACTATTATTGACAGAACCTTTATCAAGTTCCTTCGGCAAGCAGCTTTTGCTTTAGATTACTCAAGATCTGAAAACAGCATCAGGGGTTAGAGAAATCTGAAATTCATCATTTACAGTTCCTCAAGTGTGAATTTAATATGAGAGTAAAGCTGACAGCGTTATTGCTGCCAGGGTGCATGGCTCTGAAACCATTCAGCAGGGCCAGAATGAATTAGCTTTCTATCTGAAAAGGACGTCTATTGACAAAAATGCTTCAGCCCCATTCTCAAGGGAAAATCAAAACCAATCTTTTCCAGGATTCACATACGGAGCTTTGGAAAGCATTTATTTTACAAACAAAACCAGACTTATTGCTTCCTCTCTGTGCTGCACTCATCGTCTCAATATTCTAATAGATTTAACAAGAGGCACTAATAAAAAACATGGGTTGAGCTGAGAAAATGATTTATAACGAATAAGTTACAAACTAGATTAATTTATTTTCATTCCCCTTAAAGCAACTAGTTTCCTTATGGTAGTGTTTCACCTTACTTTCTAAGCTAACATCGTTGTTAGCATTGCTAACAATGAAAAAGCTTCATTTCCAGATGGCTGTGAGTGACCAGCTCCATCAGAGCCCCATTTAGATAGAGTTATTCATCACACTGCTTCCTTCTTTTTTCTGTTGCTATTGGAGCAGTTGCCTTAAAGTACTTGAGATTTTATTATCTGAACTATGGGATCAGTTATAATTCATGTGAAATTGTTTGTTTCCTGGCAGGATGATGCCACGTCTGGGGATGTGGGTAAACTGATTGTGATGACTGTGTTTCTCCCTTTGGATGAGGAAAAGCTGGAAGAAAAGCTGAGGAAGCCATGTAGGCTTTTATTTCCTTAGTAAATTGTGGCAATTTAAAGCCAGGTAGCAGAGAGAGTTACTAAGCTTAAACTAATAATATTGATTTTCATTTCTGGAACACACAGCCCCTCTCCAAAACATTGTTTTGAGAAGAAATATTAGACATCTGTCCCTATAGCTGGGCTTAGCAGAAGTATATGTGTTCCTCAGACTGAATTAAGCAGGGTGACATAGAGCAAATACATAGCAATAATTACATGGTTTACTAATTTTCACCATCACTACAGTTATTCTTATAATTGAACACATATTGAAATCGCAGAGATTTAGCAGAGGCCCTACTATTGTCTCTTAAGCTTTTAGAAGCTACTCTTGCATGTCTCAGAGCATGTCTACATAGTTCCTGTCCATATTTTTTTTTTACTAAAAGTCTTTTTATGCATTTTAAAGAAACTGGATGAAAAAAAGAGTATAGTAAAAAAGGACCCAATTTCTTTCTCCATTTGAGGGAACACAGGTCCTACCAAGCTGTAATATGGGGAAGGATAACTATTGATCGAAGCAGCTGCACAATTGCATGTAAGCCAGAGATCACAGTTTCAAGGACTCTGATATCTTTCATCTTCTTTTATCTTCTCTGGATAAGCTGAGGAGTACCCAGGAGACCATGCTCTCAAGACTGTACCCTCAGCAAGTTTGCTGATAACACAAACTGGGAGGAGTGGCTGACACACCAGAGGGTCAGGCTGACCTTGTTAGGATGCCAAGACAGCCCCTTGGCTACCATCTCATTTGAGGACATGACTCTGCTTGAGGGCCCACGGGTGGAGGCAGAATGGGAAGGAGGAGGAGATACAGGACTGCATGAATGTCTATGTGTTTAAGCACTAAATGACCTGTCTCCAGGAGTGAGAATGAAAGGAGAAGTATCCTGGGAGAGATCATGATTACTGCCAGCAACTCTAAAGAGCCAATAAAAAGAACTGGGTAGAGCCTGCCCACAAGGCCCATTGTTAAACCATATTCTCTCATGTGGGTGGTTCAGTGGATCAGACACCACTTCTCTGTACCTTCCCAAACAGCACTACCTTGATGCTTGAGTGTTCTCCTGGGGCTCACTGCCTTTATACTTGCCATTTCTTCACTATGTTATGGGAGAGTAATAAAGGGACCAGCAAGTGCCGGAGAAAGGAAAGACTTGTGGGTCATGCTGTAGAAGCAGTACTTGAAGGAGAAGGTGGGAGCACCTCGTAGACCTTGAAGACATGATGAGGGAGATACAAGATTTTCTTTTGATTAAGAAAACAGTACTCAGGATAAAAAAGCAAATCTAATCCCAGGATCCTTCAAGGCAGCCATTTCATGCTGATCTGAAACCATTTTTAACAACACCAGATTTCAAAGGGTCAGTGATACAGGGGTTTCATAAAAAAGGTTCTGCAAACACATGAGAAGACCTGTTTCAGGGAGATGATTAAGACGAGTAAAATGAGAGGAGAAAAATGACGTTTTTTAATTTTGTCGGGAATATTAAAAAGATATTTTCTTGCAGACTTTCACTGCTTTGCACCTTATTCTGCCAGGTTAGGCTTAGATGTCTGGTAAAAGCATTTGATTTTCATTTCCACACTAATTTCAAGTATTGCTACAATTGGGAGAGAACTTCCCTGGTGAAAAAGTTATGAGTACACAGTACAGACCAAGCTTACCTTAGTCCTTGCTGCCTGCGTAAAACTGTCAGGTCAGAATGGTAGCCTTTATATCCAATTCTTTTGATATAAATGTGCCAAATGGGAAGAACTCATCCTTGAACTTCGACTTACCGAGATCTGTATTTCAATTAGGATATAATTTGACGGAATAGCATTCTTCTAGCATTAATAAATGTTGCACCTTTGGTGTAACATGAGATGATACTGCTAGTCACAACTTGAAGGTTCTGCAAGTCTTTCTCTAATTGGCAGAACAGAAAACATGCCAGGTTTTGCAGCCCATGAATTTTGGGAGAGAAGTGAAGGGAACTGGAGAAGGCCAATGAACTGCCTTTGGCAATTATAAGATTAAATGAAGACACATGTCTTAGTTCTATATAGATTTTATCGGTGTACAGAACAGCCCAGCAGACTGCATTTTCCACATTTTCACCAATCTCACACATCTTTTTGCAATTAACACATGGTTCAAAGACTGGAATAAAAAATCAGTGATACTTCATGTTTATGTCATCTGGCATTCATCCATCATTTCTCACTGAATTATTCCATGTTGTCTGGGAACAGCATTTGACAACAGCAGTCTTCAAAAGGTTAGTACTGCAGGAGCTGTGTAAAGCAGATTCTGCAAACTCTTACACGGGTAGTCCTGGTTTAGGCAGATGATGATTAACAAGGAGAGCTGATCCAAAACAATTAAAGTAATGTAATAAATGTAATGTCTTTTTAATGATTTCAGGCCGCTGGGCTGAAATGCATGATGTTGCGAAACTCATTGGTGTAATGCCTAAGAGTTGGGTGGTGATCCAACAAGACAGAATCTGCAGCACTCCAAGCAGCCGTGTTACATGTGGAGAGGAAAAGCACCTCTACCTATAAGGGACCCTTCCACAAAACTGTGGTGCCTAAAGGACGGGATCAATGAAAGCTGCAATTTTTCTTAATATCAGTCACATTTAGATTTTCAGTGTATATATGCTTTAGAGAAATTCTATCTTGATACCAAATCTTGAATTATTTTTTTTTTCTAATAAGCTGAGCTTTCTTACTAATTCTAGTTGTCCAGGTTCTGATATTCTTATGCCTGTTGAATCATATTTTTTCTGTGAATGTTACCAAATGAAAACATAAAAATGAAATCAAAGAGGACCATTCTCGTGAAGCCCCACTTGGAGTACTGCATCCAGCTCTGGGGCACCCAACATAAGAACAAACTAGACCTGTTGGAGCCAGTCCAGAGGAGGACTGTGAAGATGATCAGAGAACTGGAGCACCTCTCCTATAAGGACAGGCTGAGAGAGTTGGGGTTGTTCAGTCTGGAGAAGAGAAGGCTCCGGCAAGACTGTAATGCAGCCTTCCAGTACTTAAAGGGGGCCTACAGGAACGATGGGGAGGGACTCTTTATCAGGGAGCGTAGTGATAGGACAAGGGGTAATGGTTTCAAACTGAAAGAGGGTAGATTTAGACTAGATGTTAGGAAGAAATTCTTTACTGTCAGGGTGGAGAAACACTGAAACAGGTTTCCCAGAGAAGTTGTGGATGACCCATCCCTGGAAGTGTTCAAGGCCAGGTTGGATGGGGCTTTGAGCAACCTGGTCTAGTGGGAGGTGTCCCTGCCCATGGCAGGAGGGTTGGAACTGGATGATCTTTAAGGTCCGTTCCAACTCAAACCCTTCTATGATTCTATGATTCTTAGACAAGGAGCTACTGATTGAAATAGTAGCAAAATTTGGCTTCTCAAAAAGAAATAAAGATTATTTGTGCATTATTGAACATTGCTACGATTATTATAACACAGTATTCTTACAAGCGAGAAGGAATTTCTGGAACGTAAAAGTTTGATAATATGATGGTGGTTTGTTAGTACTTTAGCTAAAAGCTGTGGCAAACATAAACAGGCCCAGTCCTACATCTGCCACATATAGTCATAATTCAAAGTTTATGAAAGTGCATTGATTAATATCAGCCTCTGGCAGAGCATTACTCATGTGAATGGCTACCTCACATAGATTGGCACAGGAGCAAAACACCGGACTGAGGCTTGTCTCACAGTCCATTGTGAAGCTCTGCTGAAATTACTTGCAAGAAATGGTAATATGAAGCAGCATAGTCACTCTTTTGTACAGCAGCTTAGCATTGCAAGACAGTATATTTCCAGAGTATGCACAGAAGTATTTGTGGAATTGCGTGACACATTGATTATGTTTAATCTAGTTGTACAATGAAGCCAAGATAGAATAAATGCAAAGAGCAATACTAACACCTTCATATGTGCGGCAAGCCTATTTGTGACTAGCAAAAGCAATGGATACATCTATACTGCAAGATAGTAGCACTTTCTAGCTGATTGAAGGCTCCTAACTAGCTGTTTTGTATTGTCATATGTGGCGAGTAGTGGTTACATCACGTCACAAAGCCTGGTGTTGACAATGTGGGGTGGATATACAAAGTGAACTTCTCAGGAATCGCCTGATTCTGTATCAGGATGAGCCATGGGTAATACCTTTCCTCTCCTGCACGTCTGAAGTGCAGGCAGGAAGGCAGATGCAGCACACACCAGCAAACAGCTTGACTTGAACAAGCACTGGCCCAAGACCGTGAGGCATGCTGTAGAGTGCATTTGCCCCCTTAGGTACCGAAACAACCACTGCATCTATCAGTGGTCGTGCCTGAGATTTGTGGGGCAAGATTCATCACTGTAACAGCAAGGCCACTATAGAAAAGAATATGTAATGCGTTATTAGACATTGTCTTTGGACAACTCCAACAGTAGATTTATTTTCATTCTACTTGATACTTTACTTTTGTATCTATTTGCAGTAGCAGAAACAGCCATAAGGGGTCAGACCAAAGGTCCATTTAGCCCAGTAGTCTCTCTGCTAATGATCACATGCAGATGCTTTGTGAAGGGTGTAAGAACTGGACAAGCTTATATGATAATTCTTAGTATTATTTTCAGCCTCTAACCATTTGAGAGTTAGGAACTCCTAAAAACAAATGTGCATCCTGTGTATTTAGTTATCCTCAAGGGGTTTTTCTTCCATGAAATAGATGAATCTTCTCTTAAACTTTGGTAAAAACTTTAGCACCGGCAAAATCCTGCAGGAAGGAGCTTCACTTAGTGAGAAGAACCACTGCCTTCTGTTTGCTCTGAAACTGTTACCCACTACTTTCATCTGATATTCCCTAATTTGTACTATGGAAAAGACAATGAACAATTGATCCTCCTTGCTACTCATGACTCCGTTAGATGAGCTGCTCTAGCCAACAGGTGAACTACTTACATTGTAGATAGGGAGAGACCTCAGTTTGTGAGACACAAGAGTAAGAAATTCAAAGAATAAGGTTGGGACAATTAGGGACAATTTTAGCTGATACTATGACATTTGCCATTGCGTGTACACTAACATTTCTTGAAAGGTTGAACAAACACAACACAAAGGATGTTCTCTCCTTGCCAGCCTGGGGTAAGCAGCAGAAACTCCAACACCTCTGCCCAAGGTAAGTCATGCCTCTATTACTCACTGTGTATGATAAGGTTTAAATGACTTCAGTGAAAGTATCAAGCAGCAGATGTAAAATTAAACAAAAGGAAATACTTTTTCACACATGACTACACAGTAGATTGCAATAATTCTGCATGGTGTCAGGTCAAATCTACAAGTAGGTTGGCGGGAGCCTTGGGAAATCCATGAATGCATTAGAAGCTATCAGCTTTAGACGTAACCTTCAGCCTGAAAAACTGTTAAACAGTCCTTACACAGCGAACAGAAATTGGGAATCTCCAACACAGGCATATACAGAGACTATGCATTAGTTTATAGTTGCCTTGTTTCTTATGGTTACAGTCAGAGCATTAGGCTAAATTAATCTTTAAAGGGGGTTGAGATATACTTGCCCAGGTCCGTGAGTAGCAAAACAACCAGTTAAAATGGATGTTAAGAGAGGTTACGATACTCGGGTCCTTACCTGTGTTTTTTCAACATACTTTTTTTTCTAGTTTGTTATTTAAAGCTCGGTTAATGAAAATTCCACTGTCCTGATAGGCATTTAGTATCTTTATCCTTACCCTTACCAGGAAAGATTTCCCAAGGAACCAATTTGCAGTATCTTGCTGCAGAGTATCACTTGACCCTCATGGAACCCATTCAATCCAAACTTCCACATTGACTGTGCCCCTCAGTAGCCTCTCTGTCTCTAAGAATGGCTTTTCCAAGATGGGGCTGTTCTCTTCTAGACTCGTGTACATCATGTTTTCTAATTTGCTAAGGAGAATGTCATGAACAACAGCATCAAAAGCCTTTCTGAAGTCAAGAAATATGATAGCAATTGTTTTTCCTTTGTCTGCAGCGTCTGTTACCCATAGAAGGAAAGTGGATTATTCTGATATAATCTATTCTCACAAAAAAGTGACATTCTTTGTCACTCTCTCCTTGTTATCCTCCAAGAAGTCTGTCTAGTTATTCGTTCCAGCACTTCTGTTTCCAGAAACAGAAGCTTTGCTGACTGGTCGTATTTTCTTCCTTTCTTTTTAAAGCTGACAACATGTTTACTCTTCCCATTGTCTGAAATGCCACCTATTCACCATAAATTCTCAAAGGTAATTTTTAACTGCGCTGAAATTTTATCAACGGTATGTGTCCTAGGACACAAAGGTGCTATTTTTGCCTTGGCACTGACCACTCAGCTAACAAAGTCTGATGATGGTGGAGGTCTGTGGAGCGACAATGAGGTTCATTTACTCACAGACTGTGGCACATCAAACTGAGGATAACAGCTGCCATGGAGAGAACAGGGTTTTCAAACTCTGCTGGGAACATGACAGGATATTCATGCCCTTTGCCTGAGCCTTTGAATGGGTCTGAGAACGTACTGCTTAGAGCTTGTAGGGGCAAGCTCATCACTTCTCATGTAAGATTCACTGGTAAAGAGAATGACAGCAAGATGATGAAGAGACGAGGCATGTGCATGCTTGGAGAAACTGTGATGTTTTCCATCTCACCTTGTTGCAACAGGATGCAAGTATCGTGACTATTTTGTAGGATAAAAGCTATGAAATAAAATGTTATATTTTGTGCCTATTTTCTGCTATCACTGATTTCAAAATCTTACTGTAGCACTGTAAGACACACAGAAAATTTAATTACACTCTTAGTAGCTGTACAGTGATCAGAGAGTGCGCATTTTGAAGGTTAAAGGCAAGACAGTGGTGTTTCCAAAGTACCTGGGATGTAAACGTTACAAACACCATTTTTGTGTGTGTGGTCATCTGTGCTCTGCGCAACATCTGTAAAGTTGTAAGTGACTCTTTCCATACGGTGAAAGATCTGGAAATCGACAGACTAATTTGTAAAACTAGAAAGTACTCATATAAATAATATTACACTAGCATTTGGGGGGCAAGGGAAATTCGTAATGCCATGTGTTTTCATTTCAGTGCAAGGTACAATGTTTTTAATTAATAATCCACTGATTTGCCCGGGAAAACGATACTCTTGATATCTTATTCTCTCTGCTGCATTTCTGAACTTCTCAGACAATGAGAATGCTAATCTGTACTGGAATAAAACCTCATACATTATGTTAGTCTCCATGCTTGCTTGCTTGATTACATAGCATGTCACAAAACCAGCTCTCATACTATTTGCTTTTTTCCAACATTTGTCAAAGAGGGTAATGTTGATTTAATAATTTTTTTTTTTTGGGGGGGTGGGGAGGGGGGCAGGGCTGGCACAGCTGTTGGTGGAAAAGAACAAGGCAGACAAATCAGCTGGCTACAAACAGTAATGAGCTGTGCTTTTTATGTAACAAAATACAACCTGTAAAACATACCAAAACCAGAAGGCAAGGAAAATCAGTGGTGCAGTGCCCTTATTTTCATTTCATACTTGTTTCTCCTGCTGGCGTGGGAACTTTGCAGTGGGTAAGGTCTATGTTTGCCTACCAGGTGCTGGTGGAGTTGTCCCTCCTACAGAACTGGAGGTAGCTCCAAACTGACCAAGCTACACACGCGGTAGCTGAGCAGGGGCGTGGAGAAACAGTGAGCTGCAAAGTTTGTTGGTCTCAGCTAGACACTTGCAGAAAGGCTTGTAGTAACAAGACTCTCCTGCTTGCATAGGGATCATCACCAAAGCTGACATCCAGAATTGTGGGACATCTGAGTGTCGACTCATTTAGGACCACTGTTAGTAGGTGTGAAGAGTATTCTACCCCCTCTCCATAGCCAACACAGCTCCCATTCTTTACATTCTTCTCTCATTCTTTTTTAATTCAGTGCCATTCTCTGGCACCTTTCCACCTTTCATCTCAGTAACAGTTTTTGGATGCACCACTAGGTAGAATGTTTCGAATTGTGGATTGGAAAATACCTGTATAAACAAAGAAACAGTGGCTGTTCTTCCTCAGAAGACATTAAAACATACAAATATGCAAACCAAAAATCCTGTTACTCTTAACTAAATAAAAAGCCCAAAACAAAACCAAAAGCCAAACCACCTCAAAGGATAACTCTAATAGGTATAGAAATTTTATTTTGAAACTTCCAGTCAGTTTCTATTACTTTCCTTCATTCCTTTCTCATGTATGAAATGCAAATGCAGGAGACACTAGTAGCTTTATCATCTATATTAGTGTGGCCAAGCTGTACAGTTTATACAACAAAGACGCCATGTGTTTGTATAATAATGAGTGGTGAAGGCACAAGCAAGAGACTGTGAGAACTGTTTTGACTGAGCAAGATGGGCATGTTGGATATAGGAGGACAATTCTTTTATTCCATGAAGTTCTCACTATAAGCCCCCTCCCGACAGTTGAGCAGATATATACAAGTATTTGGCTATTAGGTTTGACAGGAAAGGCAGACTGACTATGCAGTACTCTACAAGTTCTGAGCATAGCATAATTTTCGTAGGATCATAGAATAGTTTGGGTTGGAAGGGGCCTTTAAAGGTCATCTAGTCCAAACCCCCTGGAATAAACAGGGACATCTTCAACTAGATCAAGTTGCTCAGAGCCCTGTCCAACCTGACCTTGAATGTTTCCAGGGATGGGGCACCTACCACCTCTCTGGGAAACCTGTTCCAGTGTTTCATCACCTTCATTGTAAAAAATTCCTTCCTTATACCTCGTCTAAACCTACCCTCTTTTAGTTGCAAACCATTACCCTTTGTCCTATGCAACAGGCCTTGCTAAGAAGTTTGTTCCCATCTTTCTTATAAGCCCCTTTTAAGTACTGAAAGGCCGCAATAAGGTCTCCCTGGAGCCTTCTCTTTTCCAGGCTGAACAACCCCAACTCTCTCATCCTGTCTTCACAGGAACCTCTAGTTTTCTTGACTGGCTCCAACAGGTCCATGTCCTTCTTATGTTGTGGGCTCCAGAGCTGGATGCAGTACTCCAGGTGGGGTCTCATGAGAGTGGAGCAGAGGGGTAGAATCACCTCCCTCGACCTGCTGGCCATGCTTCTTTTGATGCAGTCCAGGATGTGGTTGGCTTTCTAGGCTGTGAGTGCACATTGTTGACTCATGTCTAGCTTTTCATCCACCAGCACCCTCAAGTCGTTCTTGTCAGGCATGCTCTCAATCCCTCCATCCCCCAGCCTGTATTGACACCAGGGATTGCCCCAACCCATGTGCAGGACCCTACACTTGGCCTTGTTCAGCCTCATGAGGTTCACATCTTGGGCCCACTTCTCAAGCTTGTTCAGGTCCCTCTGTTTGGCATCCCGTCGTTCAGGCATGTCAACTGCACCACTCATCTTAGTGTCATGCAAACTTGCTAGGGGTCCACTCAGTCCTACTGTTTATGCATTGATGAAGATATTGAACAGTCCCAGTACATACCCGCGATGGAGACCCCTTGTCACTGATCTGCATCTGAACATTGAGACATTGATCACTACCCTCTGGATGCAGCCATCCAACCAATTCCTTATCCACTGAATAGTCCACCCATCATATCCATACCTCTCCAATTTAGAGAGCAGGATGTTGTGGGGGACTGTGTCAAAGGCCTTACAGAAGTCCAGATAGATGACATCTGTAGCTCTTCCCTTGTCCGCTGATGCACCCACTCCATCATAGAAGGCCACTAATTTGGTCAGGCAGGACTTGTCCTTGGTGAAGCCATGCTGGCTGTCTCGAATCTTTTCCCTATCCTCCATGTGCCTTAGCATAACTTCTAGGAGGATCTGTTCCATGATCTTCCCAGGCACAAAGCTGAGGATGGCAGGTCGGTAGCTCCCAGGGTCCTCCTTTCTACCCTTTTTAAAAATGGGTGCCATGTTTCCCTTTTTCCAGTCACTGGGGACTTCACATGACTGCCATGACTTTTCAAATATCATGGAGAGTGGCTTGGCAACTACATCAGCCAATTCCTTCAGGATTCTGGGATGCATCTTGTCAGGTCCCACAGACTTCTGTATGTCCAGGATCCTTAGGTGGTCATGAACCTGATCTTTTACAGTGGGAGGGACTTTTCTCCCCCAGTCCCCATCTTGTGGTCCATCCACTCAAGAGGGGTGGGAAGAGAGGTTGCCAGTGAAGACTGAGGAAAAAAAGTTGTTGAGTACTTCAGCCTTCTCCTTGCCCGTTGTTACCAGTTTGCCAGTCTTGCTCATCAGGGGTGTAGGCTTTCTTTGACCTTCCTTTGCTGGCTGACATACCTGTAGAAGCCCATCTTATTATTCTTTGCATCCCTTGCCAACTTCAGCTCCAGCTGTGCCTTGGCCTTCTTGACCCCATCCCTACACAACTGAGCAATGTCCCTATATTCTTCCCAGGATACCTGTCCCTGTTTTCAGTTCCTGTGAGTTTCCGTCTTGCCTTTTAGTTTGACCAGCAAGTCTCGACTCAGCCACGCCAGTCCCTTGCCTTCCTTTCCTGATTTCTTACTCCCAGGGATTGAGAGCTCTTACACTCTGGTAAGCGTCCTTAAAGATCTGCCAGCTGTGTTCTGCTCCCTTGACCCTGAGGGTAGTTTCCCAGGGGGGTCTATTGACTAACAACTCCTTGAAGAGCTGGAAGCGTGCTTTCCTAAAACTTAGGGTCCTGACTTTTCTCTGTGCCTGACCCATATGCTTCAGGACTGCGAACTCCACCAGTGCATGATCACTGCAGCCAGACTGCCTCCAGTCTTGACATCGTTGATGAGCTCACTTGTGTTTGTGATCAACAAGTCCAGTATCGCATCCCCTCTGTTAGGGCTGTGTACTACCTGGCTTAAGAAGTTATCCTTGATGCACTCTAGGAGTCTTTTGGATTGCCTGCAGCTTGCCATGCTACTTTTCCAGCCGAACTCGAGGTGGCTGAAGTACCCAAGCAGGGTAAGAGCCTGCAAGTGTGATGCCTCCTGTAGCTGGAGTAAGAAAGCTTTGTCAAGAAGCTCCCCTTGATCAGGCAGATACTGTCAGTGTCCCTGTTAAAAATTTGACAGCATTATTGAAGTCAAAGTGGGATTTGTGATTTACTTTCCCTTGAACAGAAAAATGAAGTCTTCACAAAGTCTATTTTGACAGTAAGTGTAAAAGTATCTAAAGTGAAGACTACCAAGATGGCTGAGACCACCTGTAATTCATTGGTTTGGACACCTTTCTCTCAAGCTGGACACCTTGAGAAATTCCTAAGCTTGAAAGATTTGGCCAACGTGCTGTTTCCAGAGCTGATTTGTTTTTTAATGGAGGTGCAAATACAATAAAATCAAGTAGAGTGAAATAAGCTGGCACTTGAGATTAATGTCAACATCTGTGTGCAAATACTCACCATCATTGGATATCACTATTAGATATATCTAGTTTATTTAGATAGCAGTATTTAGTACTGCAGATTTCTCTACATTGCAGCTGCAGGCTATTAACCTAGAGCATGAACTTTTTTAGTTATTAGTTAAGGCAGTAATAGTAGTGATACAGATTAAAATGAATATCCCTTGAGAAAAAGTACAGTAATTAAACTCTATGTGACTAGAATTTTTCATGTCCTATAATGAAGCCAGTGCATTAATGAAAAATAAATAAATAAATAGAGGGAAATCATGTAGAAACACTTAGCTAAAGGAGTCTCATTTTTCGGATTGACTTTTCTCCTAAGTATCAAATACAAGATCAAAGGAGCGTGCTTGAGAGCAATAAGAAGAGGAAACTTATATTAGAATGACTTAGGAAAGCAAGTCTAGTGCTTTAGGGCACAAGCAGATCATCCATATGACTAGCATTTGAACATATATTTTTACCCAGATAGGCCTGACCCTGTATGGAAATAAGCCATGTAAACTTTCTTTCAAAGATAATCAAAGACCATTGCCAGAGGCAGGACATTTCAGCATTTAGACTATTGATCTTTTCTGGCTTGTTGAAACCTATGTTCCCATGAATATTTGAAGTCACCACAGGCTTCTGTTCATGTACTTGTCCTGAAATCCTGTAGAGATTTTTATACTGCAGTTTCATGTTTATTCGGAATGCAATATCAAATTTGATAAAAAGTCAATAATGGCATGCAATTGGATAAGAATGTATGCACAATGTTTTTTGTTTGATATCAAAGTTACTAGTGAACGTATATGGGCATCAGAAGACAAAGTACATAAATAGGCAGAAAGATCAGTTAATTGTCCTTTGCTCCCAGGATCTACAGCTTTAAAGTGTTAATTAAGGTTAGCTGGCAGCTTCTCATATCTGTGTCAGCTGTTGTAACTGACAATCATTGCAAATTGGGTATACATCCCAAGGGAACATTTTTTTATGAAAGATGTTAAAGCTCATTTTCCCTGTGATTCAGGTGAACACGACCCAGACATAAAAAGATAAAAATCACTGGGTATTACAATTTACTCTGGACCAAATAATCCAATTCACTCCACTCTCTGAATGATTCATTGAAATATTATCAAGAGAGAGTTGGGAATGCTTATTACAAATAAACAAGGACAGGCCAATTTCAAAAGAGCTGATGCTGTCAGGAGAAGCATTTATGAGAAGAAAATAGATACAGGGCTGAAATTTAAGGTAACATATTCAAACATCTTTCTTCAGATTGTAATTAAACACCCAGGCTTATCTTTCAAGTAGTGCTTATGCTTCAAGCACTTGGCTAAAAAGAGACAGGAGGCTCTGGGACATGCAGAGTTTGAAAAGCTCACAGCCAGTCATGAAAGCTTTCCAACAGCTGCCCTATTTCACCTGAAGACAGACATGGCTGCTAATGGATATTCATGTTTTCTAATTCAATAAGGGATAGCAATTAGTGTCTAGTATGCACAGCTTAAGGATGCTACCCTTTGTCTTTTGAGTGTATAAGGTTCTTCAGTTAAACAAATGCCACGTGCCCATCCTTATTGTAAATGATGAAAAAACTCTTTTAGTTAATCCTAAGGCATCCTACAGATTGATTGTTTTGTAAGTATCCCTCATCTACTACAGCAGGTAAAAAAATAAATAGCAATATACGGTATAATACTTCCATACTGCGTCATGCCTCCATAAATATATAACGCGGCTAGAGCAGCCTATGGCTGCCTTTCAAACTAGTGAGAAAGGGTACTGATTTCTTTTGTGTATGTTGGCCAAAAGCCACTTTCTTTCCTGCAATGGGAAAAGTTGGAAAAAGAACACTTTTCTAGTTAGTTCTGCTAACCTTTCTCATCACAACATGATTTGCTGCTTTCCAAACAGTTAGGATGGCTCCCTCAGAATAGCTGCCCTGCAGGGTCCTTTTACCCTTGGCAGCACAGCTCTTAAAGACGCTGTGCTGCTATTTGTGGCTTCCTACCACAGCTGCACATCAAATATAC
The DNA here is from genome assembly GCF_000708025.1 of Charadrius vociferus. Classification (NCBI taxonomy): domain Eukaryota; kingdom Metazoa; phylum Chordata; class Aves; order Charadriiformes; family Charadriidae; genus Charadrius; species Charadrius vociferus. The sequence continues at coordinate 923,254 of NW_009648061.1, forward strand.
AAAGCAGAAGCCAGGCATGCTTTGGCAGCAGCAATGAAATTATAATACAAGGACTGGAAGAGAAGTGACTTGGGTTTTATCGTTCTGGTAAGAAATTAGTAATCAAATGTACAGAAGAAGGTAATTGCTTGCTCTTTCAAGCAATTGTTCCAGAAAGAAGTGTTTGTTACCAAGAGAACAAGGGTCAAGTTCACTAATTGTGGATTCACGATTAGCAATAGGCTTAATCTAGGAACATTTTAAAGTTATATCCAGGATCTGTTCATCCAGTTCAGCACTGCCCACGTATGTCTTTCTCTACCATCGCCACTGCAAATGACAGAGAGAAAAGGAACTGTGCCAAACCAGAAGTGGGAGTGGTAATGCTTTTGTTCTCAAAAAGTCTAGAGAAATAGTGAGAGGTAGAGATGCCCTTAAGTGCAGTCTGACTTCGCCCCACTACTATTTCTCTAGAGAAGGTTGATTCAGGTTTTAATTAGCTGCTTGCACATAGGTATTTGGTGCCATTTTGAATGCCCTTAGGTATCCTGCTTGATCTCCCAGTCTCCAGTTGCTGCCCCAGAAGGGCACAGGCTTTTTACAGGTCCTATGGCATATCTGCAAACTCTGTGCAAATGTCTCAGAGGAATGCAATGATTGCTTGCATCCAAAGCACAGAGATTTCAGACAAGCACTCAAAGTTTTTGCTGAAGGGTCTGCCACTGGATTTGAAGCCGCTCCTGTTCCAGTGCCTCCACAATGTCCAATATCACTCAGACGTTTCATTTTGCAGTTTTAGCAGTCAGGGAATGTTCAAACTGGTTGCAGGACTAATCTGCAGTCTATTCTTTTCCTGCAGCTGTGCTTCAAAAGGGTCACATATGTAGTTAACAGGTGCCTTCATCTCTGCAGGAGATTTCATTCAATTTAGTGTTCAGGTTCCAGTTGGACAATGCACAGTTCGCCAGGGAGGGGCAGTTAATAAACCACCGGTTCTGTATCTCTTTAGCATATTTTGCCCAATTTCTCTTTGCAGTAACCTCAGTGACCTTGCAGACTCTCAGCGTGAAGCTACACCCGCTAGTGAGGACACTTGTCCCTAGCATACTTTCTTGTAGTGAAAGTGAAAAGTGTGCAGTGATGGACGCAGGTATCCAACGGATTTGTGCTCTACTCTTCATGTACTCAGTGTGTCGGCAGTACATGCATGAAAGAAGCTCGATGAAAGACATTAACTCTTGCCACGCATTGGCTCTGGGTATTACCGTACTGTAGGCATGCCCACAGTTCCCTTTTCTGTCCTTGCCCTGCCCTACCTTGCTTGCAAAGTATCACAGTATCATAAATAAAGAATCATTTCTAAAAACTATCCTTCGCTTCTCTACATAAACCTCTACTCAACACGCACCTCCAGGACTGATCACCAATGCACAGGAAATCCTACATTTCCTTTACTATAGATTTCAGGCCACAGAACTTGATTAAACACTCATGAGCTTCCACCAAAACCAACCATTTCCTTTTCCTTTCCCATACCAGATGACACGCTCCTGCACTACCTCACATTTTCTGCAAGTGTCTCCAGAGGAAGAAAATTAAGACAAAAAAGCTAAAATAACAGATTTAGCTAATATCTCAGTTCAATAAGGTAGTCATCTGGCAGGACCGTGGGGTCAGCGAGAATGCAGTATTTACTGTTTGCCCTTTTAGAAGCGTAAAAGATGTCACTTTTTCTGGTTTATATAACTGTCTTTCTGAAACAAGATTATTTAACTGGAAAGTACAGTGGATTTTGTAAGAACTAGAAGACCCTCTTCAGTGATGTAACACCTTCTTAATCTATTCCAGCATGGCTTGTGGTGATTATTATATATTTTCTCACAAATTTATCACAAGAAGCAGAATTTTGGCTCCCGATATACATGGGCAATCTCATGAGAAAGTATTTTTTTTTTCTTTTTAAGAGGGCTGGTGGGTAACAAGATAAAGAGAACAAGAGATTATTTCGCAGAAAAGCACACTCAATCTGCAACCTTGAAATTATAAATTCTATCTCCAGCTCTTTTATCAATTCACATTAATGTTTTGGAACCCCTTAGGAAGCAAAGTTTCATATCTGCAGGAGTTGGTCTTCTTTTTAGCAGCTATATAACAGGTAACCGATAACTTCCACAGGTCACTTCTGGCAGAGCTGCAAAACTCCCAGTCAAACCAGAGGCAAACCTGGTAGTTTGCGTTTTTGCCACAGTTTCTCAGAAAACACTTACTAGATTAGGTAATTCTGTAAGTTAACACTGATTCATCATAGCTGTGACACCTTCTATGGCTTAGACCACACAGAGAGGTTTACGACTGCTGCTGCATCAAGGATGGAAGATCTGGTCTTTAGTTCAAAGAACAGGGGCTCATATTTTTACTTCCAGAATGAGATTGAGCCCGTGGAGACATAACAGTCAAGCATCTGGTGTGAGAGACAACCAGACCAGTGCTTCCTCAGCCAGGAACGAACATCTCAAACCTCGATGCATGCCCGTTTTCTTTCATCGCATAAATAGCAATAAAATACTTCAGCAAAATACATACTTTGTTGCCCTTTGTGGTTTGGTTTATCAAGAAAAACATCCATTCTCATTTAATGGGTATCTGATGTGAGTTTTGATGCCATCATGTAAGTCTGACAAGCTCCAGCTCCCACCATCACAAACTCATTGTTGTGTTTCCTTCTTACCTGCAGCTATTTCGGGGAAGTTCTCTCTCCTGCCTTGTGTGTACTGAAGTGCTGACCAAACCAGGGTTCAGATCGCGGTGGTATCCCTGAGAACGCATTTCAGCAATAGAAGCCACATTTCACTTGCCTTGCTACAAACGTTGGACAGTTTGCAACTTCTTAAGTTTTTAGACATACACTGGAGGTGTACAGAATGGACCAAAAACCGGGGGTAAGGATTTGGGAAGCTGTTACATTATTTTGGATGCCTCACCACTACTTTTCAAGGTTTCAGGTTGCCTGTATTGCATATTACAGTCATTCTGATGCTTATAGACAAGGAAATCCAAAGAAAATGCTTATTAAAAACAACAAAAAAAAGGTTTATTTTTCTTTTCTTTGTAAACAGATAAAAAGGGATTTGTACAGCTGATACTAAAATAAATTCACTTTGGCCTTGCACAGTGGCTTTTGTTCATATAACATATAATGGAAAAGCTAATTGACATTCTGTCATTTCTGTTTCAATAAACTGAACTCAGTGATGCCGCCCTCTAGAATCTGTGACAGCTGATCTGTTTCCAAAATAAACCAAGGAACTAAATTTACTTGCAAACAAAGATTACCTCATTCTGGAAGCTGTGCTAAGCCTTTTTTTCCCCCTCAACAACTGGTACAAGGAAAAATGTAAAAAAAATGGGAGACTGTATTCTACAGGAAGCTATATTTCATGATGGAGAAAAAATAATCATAGGTAGTTTCAAATGTTTTAAAAATAAATTAGCAGCTCTGAATTAAAACAGCATACTGGCAAATAAGACAGGAATTTAGTAAGTAAAACATAATTATGAATGGCATGATAATATTCCAAGAATAAAAACTGGATTAAATTAAAAATTTGAAACTTTTATGTCATCGTCCATGTAAGCATCTGAAAGCACATTAAAATAATTAGCGGATGCATGTTTTCATAAGCCTCCTGTAAAAGAAAAAGGATGCCAATCACCATTTCTTGGACAATACAGAAGAAAAGTTGCTACAGAAAACTGTCTTGGCACCTCAGGCTCCTGTGCCAGGAGTGCCAGGGGCTCCCCGGGTGGGTGATGGCAAAGCCCGGCAGCCAGGGCAGCTGGGGACACTGGGGCAGCCCCAGCCCTGGGCATCGGGCACCTCCTTGGGGATGGGGATGAGGCCAGGAAGAGACATGATCCCATAGGTGGGCCCATATTGGTGTGGCCATGGCCTGGCATGGCCTGCAACACAGCAGGAGCTCAAGTGCGGGTCAAACAGCAAGGGCTCAGTTAAGAGCAGCTCCTGTGGGCAAGGGTTGGTCCTGGCAGTGGCTCCTCTGCCAGCCCCAGTCACAGAAGGAGGGAAGGGGACAGCCTGTGGCTGCCCTGTCCCTGAGCTAGCCTTGAGTCCCGGGACCCAGCCCTCTGGGAGGGGGATGCAGTCACAGACCCAACATGGGATGGGAAATCCCTGTGAAGGTTTGAGGATGACACACCAGTAGCTGCTAAGACTAGATACTTTTGCTATGCATCAATGTTGACCAATACTGGGTTGGATAGGAACCTAGGTACACATTTCCAAAAAATCAAGAGAGCAATGTGAAAATAAAGATTTTCATTAGACAATAGGTTTCTATCCGCATGAGGTTTTAATGGGTTGACATAACTGTTAACGCTTTGACTGCAGGATGAGTGTGTGTTCATAACAAAAATCAGGCACGTTCAGTGAAGCAGCAAATAATACAGTCACTAGCATGGTTATTAACCATCTGCACAGATCTTTTAGTGTAATAAAGTTGAACACGGAAATTTAACAGATGGGGATATTACTCAGAAGCACGTTTTATGTTGCATTAAACATGTAAAGTGCATTTCAAATTAAATCGAAGCACTTGCTTACAGCCAAAATGCCTTATTTTTGTTTACAGGTGATCTCCATCAGTTTTATTCTGAAAGGGACATATACCTGCTACTCAGTAAATAGAATAATAATGTGTCTATATTATTATCTAAGTAGATTTCATTTTCTACTATCTCATTAGAATTTTGTTTTGAATATAATACACTGGTAATTACTCTCTTTACTCCTTTATTAATATTTTAAAACTATACCATCTTGTTTTCCTCAGAGATACAGGAAGCAGCAAAATGGAACAAACCCCTCACTGAGCTGTTCTGTTACTGTATTTATGGTACAGGCTGATGCATTACAGAAACTTTTGGAAAAAAAGAAGTGCAGGAGTTGATTTTTAAATATGCAGTAACACAGAACTTCCATTCTTATAATATCCCCCGAGTAGGTTGTTACCTGCATACATTATTCCTGTGCAACCTCTTCTGTACATAAAATTTTACATACAGTGTTTATCTTGATAAATAATAATTTAAAGAAACCCATTGTTCAGTCCATTCCCTGAATGTTTCCCTTCCGTTCAAATGCCTTCCTCTGTTTTTTCTTCCTGGATGTTCTACCTATAGCTGGCTGTCCTCAGGTAAAAAACTGGGCTTGAGTTTCCACTAGTTTATTTGGAGGAAAGAATTGCACAGTGCTGAGCTGGTGTAGTGGGAAAAAGAATGTACCTGGAGCAGAAACGAAAGGAAAATAGAGGAGAGACAACTTCCATTCCCTCAGGGGTTGTACTTCTCCTGCCTTTTCCATTGCCGGCTGAAAATACAATTCATTTCACCGTCCCACAGTCTTATTACCTAGGTGTTATTTTTATCTGTATCACTGTTCCTTATTATTTGTCTTGTTTTAATGCCTAGATACCTCAGCCAAGATCAAGACTGTACAAATATGGCCTGAATCTGCCAGTAAAATATTGCAAATTGTAATGGGAGAGGCAGGAATAAGAACAGAGAAAGCAAACATTGCTTCAGTTTCATGTAGAAAACAAGACAGAGACAGACTAATGGAGATGTGCCTGCATCTGGGGGTCTAGTGCCAGTTTGGATGTCCCACTGTTCCCAAAAAAGATGGCGGAAGTGAGAGCCACAGTCTTCTGGAGGCTGTTGGACACCCAGCTGGGAGTATGGCTAGCTGCCTGCGTTGAGGTAACCAGATGCCTGTGTTTGGCTCACTTGAGGTCCCTTGCTCAAGGTTGTTCAAGGAGTGCAAAGCAAAACTCTGCTTGAACATAAATCCCATGAGCTCCAGTTCGCTGTCCTAATCACAAATTAATTCTTCCTGTTTTCAACTTCTCTTTTTTCTTTCTCCCAACCACCTACACTACTGCTGTTACGAAGCAGAATATCCTTTCCTGCTTTAAATTTTTCTTCTTTCTGTTTCAATCTTTGGTTTTGGCTCCCGTCCCCCTCTCTCGCTCAGCAGAAGGCTGAATGCTACCTCGGTTGGAGGCTGTGTCGTATAATGCTCTCCACCCCTTCTGCTCTTTTGCCGGCATCTCCTCCCACCCCCAGCATGCCAAACAATGCTAATGCACTCTGAAACGTGGGGATCAATAGCCTTTGCAATTTTATTTTAGCTAGTGTGCCAGTAGCTGTTGGTAGACATGCAAACAGGTGATGTATTAAAAAGCGCATGTCTATGAAATACCCACTTGCAATCCAAATTACATATGTGAGAAAGAAGTTCTTCCAATTTGCATCAGATGTGTTCCCTTTTAAGAGTCATGTTATATATTTATTTTGAGCAAGATTGAGTAGAAAAGAACGACCTTCTTAGCACACTCTATTATTCTCTATAGTCACATTTTTCTTTCTTTTCCTGACATTAAGAAGTCATTCCATTTCTGTGTTGGCATTTTTATCTTCTCTTTATACCCTTTCCAAAAGCCGTGTTATTTATTGAAATTTTGCTGACAAACAAAAGGATGAATAAGAAAAATGGCATAAAGCCCCACATAGAGCAAATTGCAAGGGCATGCTGTATTCCTCCAATGCAGATGAGTAACTTTTTAGCATTCATTTCTCACTTCACTGCTTTAGTTCCACTGTCTTTTCCTTCTGGTTCTGCTTTAGTTCTCTTTTACCCAGTATTTTGGACTCATCTCCTTGTTCTGACATTTTCTGTTTTTTCATTTTTTTGTGATTGCGCTTTCTTTCCTTAGAATTAGTCTATTTGATTAATTCTCTCTCCAATTCTGTTTAGTCTCTTTGGCAACCCCTTCAGGTATTACTTTGCTATGAACAAATTATATGTAGAAGAATTTCTTAACTCCACAGCCTCTGCAGTTCATCAAAATGTCACTGTCAATGTGACATTTTTTGTGTTACATTACCCAATCTGGATGAACCCATATTACCTACCTACTTAACAACCACACTGTGAACAAAAGTAATTTTAGGGTTGGAGTATCTAACGCCAAGCTAAAAGGCCAGGGCTGGCTTAGCTAATGCAGAGGTGTCAGAACAAAGATTTTCATGAAAATGTGCACTAGTGGATGATGAGAAAAGGTGTAATGATACATACCTCTTATTCCACTATAGGAAGACAACCTCTGAACATGCACGTTTCTTAGAGCAATGCTGTAAACCGCAGTGCTGTTCTTGGTCCTTAATGTCTCTATCACATGGCCTCCATAATAGATGCAGGCTGTAGGAGGACCGAAAGGGCTTTAACTGCGCCTTGCCCCAATTAGTTTAAATGTCACTCTCCTGCAACACAGAGCTGCTGCTTTTCTGCAGGTAGCACGTCACCTGAGCTGGTTTCCAGCCAGGCCGAAAGGTGGGACCAGGTATTTGGTGTATACTTGGCAAGCCTCTCCAGAGAGCTTCACAGCCTCTTGATCATGGGTTGAGGAGGAAGAGGTTGGTTCTCTGTACTTCTGCGGTCTTCTAGTATCCACGCCAAGAAAACCACTGCTATCAAAACACGGCTGGTGAAGGCAGTGCCTGAGCTCACCCAAGTACACCCTCATCTTGAGACTACACATGAAGCAGCCAGTGAAGATGATGGGTGATTTCATCACACTTCGAATCTAAATGTGGCTATGGAAGAGCATATGGCTTCGCAATTGTTTTTTTTTTTAGTTGTTTTTTTTTTCTTTCTTTTTCTTTCCCCACACAGACAGTTGCTGTCATTTTCACGAGATGAAATGTGCACTGGTGTTATACTTGATGCTGAAATTCACACATACGTTCCTTTAGCAGCCCCAGCCAAACTTTAAAGAATTTCTGACAACTGTGGGGTTTGTTTTTAGGAGATACTTCATCATGATGCTTTTAGCAAGTTTAATTTTGAAAATGAGGTGATGTAATAAATTTGAAAAAAAAAAGAAAAAAAAAGAAGAAAAAAGCCAGCCGCAAAAGCCTAGGAGGACTAATGTTTCCAACTCGAAGTACAACTGTTGAATATTCTTTCTGTTGAGCTTTTACAAGTGCAATCTTTTGCAATGAAAAACCCAATAAAGATCTGTACGAGTCCTTCAAAGGGTCGGGACCTCCAGTGGGGTGCCAGGGCTGAGGAGCCCTGTCAGCGCCGGGGCGCCGTGACCGGCAGCGAGATCAGGGTTTGTGCACGGGGGAGGAGAGGACAACAACATGCCGCTACTCGCGGCTGGGACCAGCCCCGGGGCCGAGGGGACGGCCACGAAGGGAAGGGCAACGCGCACCGCTGAGCCGTCCCGGTGAGGGCGGCGGGATGTTCCG
>NW_009648061.1:932768-947992 GCF_000708025.1 Charadrius vociferus
CGAAATGGGTGTAGCGAGCCTCAGTGCTGCTGTGCGAGGTGGTTGTGACAAGCGCCGGGGGCAATTCTGAGTCGGCGCGGAGCTTTAGGGAAAATGAGAGATTTGCGACGGCTGGCTTGCACACTGTATGTCTTCTTGCCATCACGCTCGCTGACTCTCCCCTCAGGGACTTTAAACAATATGTATTTCTCGGGTTTCTATTAGACTTTAAAATTAGAGTATTAGCTTACGGGTAATGTTGAGAAGACATCCAAGGATCTTCTCTGGCATTACATTACAGGGCACGGTATCAGTAATGGATCCGTAACTAGCATTTTACAGCTTGTTTTGTAGTTTAGTTAAAATAAATCTTTTCAAGGAAAGAAGAGAATAGGTGATTTATATAACGTAGAAATATGTGAACTATCAGGAGAAGTTTTTAGTTACAGTATTTGAGGTCCTGCCTGACAGCTGGCTAGCTGAATAGCACAGAGCGCTGCTCCAAGAGCATGGTTTTCTGTGACGTCACCCATTTCTTTCCTAGTGATGACTGCAAATAACTGTGGGAGAAATGCGTCTATCCACTTTCGGTACCATTTGAGGTATTTGAAAGGGCCAATACTACTGTTGTTTGATGCACGGTAGTCTTTCACTTGTTTCACATATGTACACATACACGCCCAGACAGTTATCTGGCTTTATCTCATCAGAAGCACCTAGATGTTTTTAAGACAGTTGCATTTTTGAGTATTTTTATAGCCAAAAATACATGCTTTTTCACATAATGAAATTGAGACCACTTCATTGTTATAGACCTGTAAATATTTTGGTATTGACTATACATGTACCTAAAAGATTCCCTTAAAATTAATGTTTCTGTGTTGCCTTTTCAGGGTGAATTGTTAAATCCTTGCCGCTGTGATGGGTCAGTACGATACACGCATCAGCTTTGCCTGTTAAAGTGGATAAGTGAGAGAGGGTCATGGACCTGTGAACTCTGCTGTTACAGATACCATGTTATAGCAATTAAAATGAAGAAGCCTTGCCAGGTAATTTGTTTGTTTGTTTGTTTGTTTGTTTTTAAAAATATGTCTTTCCAGTCATCTTTAAAAACAAAATGGTACTTAATGTTCATTTCAAGATTTTTGGAAAATACAGTGGAAGAGCCTATATGCTTTACTAGTTAGCACTCGCGCCCCCTTGAAGTTTGTTTTTAAGAACAGTTAGAGATTAAAACGTGTAGTCATTTGATTCTGTTATGTTGTTCTAGCTTTTGGCTTGCCATAGAAATGGTCTTCAGAGACTGCTAAATTTTGTAGTTAGATAGGTCATTCTGAGACATGACAAAACTTGGATCTCCCCAATTCACTTTCTAAACTTTAAAGATGTCTTTACAGTTGTTAAAGACTCGGTCAAAGGTTGATTTCAGTCATTCTTCAAGCATGGGGTCCAGAGAAGAGAGACAAAGAAAACTTCCATTGCCTGTGTGTTCACCTACTGTAAAAATGTAAAAGGAGGTGACTTTTTCAGTCTTGGCACAATCAGAGTAGCAGAACGCTATTCAAGTTTTGTCCACTAATAGCTATTTCAGAAGCTGAAATGTGCAGTAACATTTTTCACAGCTCCCTTTTAACAGCATCACAACATGCAGCTGGAAGTCAGAATATTACAGTGGTAGTATGTTCGGGGAGAGGGGAGGGGAAACTTAAAGCTTTAGCAGATCTGTTAGGGAAGCCTTAATACCACTTTGCATATCAGAATTCTTTAGAGGCTTAAAATTCCATCCTAGGAATTGTATTTCATACATCTAAGGAACACATTTAGTAAGATAATTGTATCTTTTTTTTTTTTACTTTTGATCTATGAGCTCAGAGATGATGGAGCTCTCAAAGGCCAGAGCATTCGGGTCATTTTTCTGTTCCTGGGTTTGATTGAAGTTTTATAGAAAAGACATGCTTGGATGGTAATGGCAGTTGTGTGAGCGTGATAAGCATTCCTTGAATGTAGGATATCTGGAGTATTTGCTTACAGCTGTTCAGATTAGGTGCAAGTACTTTCAGAGCCAGTTGTGACTTTATATATGTACATATTGTTTTTTTTTCTTTATAAATCCACAAAGGAAACTTTTTTATAAGCTTTCCTGGGTAGAACCTTTATGATATAAAAAAGTAATGGATTTGTAAAATGCTCCAGAAAATGAAGGCAGTAGATTGTGTTTCTAGATAGACTTTACCTGGCGGTTTGGCATGGGATTCTGTTTGATCCTTTTTGCTTTTTTTAACCTTTTATAAATGTTTATTTTCTGTATATCCACAGCAATCTCCTCCTTTTCCTAGCAAAGGTATATCATTAGCAACAGTCTGCAATGGTAGTCTCTGACAACAGTTTTTTGACAGCAAGGGCATGACATAGTGGCCTGCAAAGAGGCATCTAGTACTATTTGAGAAGTCCCAAGGTAGCCAAAATATCTGCACAGGATAGCAGATATGACACAGCTTACGAGATACTTTGGAACTGCAGCTGGAGACCAAGTGGGATATTAAAGGACACCGGAAATGTCATTAGACACCTGTCAGTGGATGACGGAATCAAGCCCCCGTTTGAAGAATAGCTATTCAGTTTCTCTGGAATACAGAAGCAGAGAAGAAAGAGTCAATAGGTGACACAGTAGACAACAATGTTTGGCTAAGCTACAAGTGAAGTAGAAAGAAACTGAAGAGCCAAAAGTTAAATGCCATTCTCTTCATGAGTTCTGGCACATTTAGGGGGAGGGGTGGAACTAGATTCATGTTTCTCCTTCGATAGCTTAAAAACCTTTGATTTATTCTTAACCCCATCTTTCACTTTTTGTGTAAATTATTTAAGTCTGCCCTTTTTTATTCTTGACAAAATAGCATACAAAAAGGTTTCATGGAGTTGCATACTCAAATAGGTTAGACATGCATTCCTAGGGTCAAACTCCTGACACCTAAAAGGTCACAACAGCTTTTTGAAGGGACTCAGTGGTACCTTTCTCATTCTTCTACACTGAATATTCCTCTTGTAGTTACAGAATCTAAAAGGAACTCTCAAAATTGTACTTGTCTGTGTATTTTTATAAGGGTGATCAGTCCTAAAATGCCCTTGCTGATCTCCCATATTCTTGACTATAATCGTAATGGCCATTTTTAACAGCTGTCTTGGTTTAAGCTTTTCGACTGGTTCTGAATCATTTGCTTGACTACACAAAAGCCTTTTTTAAGGTAACTTTTTGGTCAGGTTTGGGAAAAAGCTAGGGCTTAGACCGTTTCAGTATAGAAGTAGTTTACAACATCTTCATTGAGGTAGCTAATGTACTTAAAAGTTCCCAGGCAAGCAAGACTTCTGGCATTACACTAGATACAATATCTGGACAGGAGTAGTTCACTCTCTCTACAGCTAGTGGTCTGCCCCAGTCCATATTCTCAGGATTGTCTCTACCAGTCTTTTACTTGCTAGATCTGTGTAGACAGTGTCATAAGAGAGGAAAAGGGTGCTATTTACCAAAATAACTTTTTCTCAAGTGATTTGTTTATGCAGATTTACACCAGCTCCTCAGGTTTACTTTTACCTCAGGTATTTATGGAATGTAACAATGCTTAGGGAGTTAAGAAGTAGGAGATTTTTCTGTTTTCTTCCAGGACATTGGAATAGATGTGAATATTCCATTTAATATCTAACATTTTCTATGGTTTCTGTTGCTTCATGGCAGGGAAAGTAATCCCAAAGGGGGGCCTCTTTGGAGGCAATACATTCAAGGAACAAAATTTGCTATGGTAAGTGACTATTCCAATAGAAATTTTTCCAGTGTCACTTTGTATATTTCAGTGACTACTACTTGATTCACTTTTATGAACCCAATTTTGGAAACATGTAGACTTTCAATGTAAGAATAGATCTTAAAACATAAAAAATAACAAATTAACCAATGGGATAACAGTGAAAGATGAGCACACAAACAAATTGATGATGTTTGATAGAGTGTTTCACAGAGAAATGCAAATTTGGATTTTTTTCAGTATCCTTCTCCGGATCATGTCAGAAAGACATTTCACCTTGCCCTAGTCCATTAATGAAAGCACATGTTCACGTTGCTGGACTTGGTCGTTATGGTGGGGTGAAATTTGATCCAATAATAGGCAAGGTTATGTTAATAACTAGAAAAAAAACCCAAACTATAATGAGGGGAGGAACTATAATGAGGTGGAACAAACATTGGTTTGGGAGTTTTGGAACATTTTTGAAACAACTCAAAAAGGAGAGAGAAACTTGAAATATCTTCCCGACTTGGAAATTCAACCCGCTTAGAATGGCATTTCAGATTAACAAAGAGAAAGAAAACACAACCAGAAATATTTTTATATTGGTTTCTTAAGCTGTATAATTTGTACAAATTTCCTTCCTGAAGGAAATATAAAGAGAGCTTTTTTTCTTTTTTTTTACTGGTGCTATTTGACTATTGAGCTGTTAGCAAATTAGTTTACTAGACTTGCAGTTAAACATGAATGTATATTGAAGAATGTCAATTCTCTTGTAAGTTTCAGAAATAATGTTAAAAAGTGGAATATAGTCATGCAAAGCTTGAGAAAATATACTTTGGTGTTGAAAAACCCATCGTTTCTATAAAAATGAGCAATAAATATAATTAGAGAATAGCCTTTTCTAGACTGTAACTATAGTCAGTCATAAAGTAGTATTATGTTAGATGTTTAATGTACTCTGTGCTTCTATCCATTAAAATATTATATTCTGGTACTTCAGGTGAACTGGACCTATTCCAAAAGTGATACAGTAGATTGGTGTGCTAATTTAAAAGCTTATTGCATGGCAATTCAGCACCTTTTCTGACATCAGGAAAATCACAAAACGGTTATTTAAAAAAGTAAATTCTTAATTGTTAGGTCTGATTTCTTAATATAGATGAAAAAATTAAGGTTGTACTTAGTATTATTTAAGTAAGTATGTAGTTACTGGGGGTAGAAGGTGGCTCATGAGTTCAGTGGTTTTCAGTGGCCCAAATTGTGATTATTAACATTTGAAATATTCAGCATAAAAATTAGTATGTCCAACAGTTTTTGTGAATTACAGCTTCAATTTTTCAAGTCTTGTTAATGTGAGTAGTCCTCACTCATTTGAGTAATCTCACTGGCATCAATTAGATAAGTATGAGCAAGAGTTTGTAGCAGACTGCATGTATGTATATGCATATTATATTAAAAAGTACAAAAGTCAAGTTCTTCAGATACTTCAGTATCGAGGCCAGTGTCCAGAAAAAATTTGTAGTAAATGTTTAGTAAAAGTTATTGCTAATGACTATGCTCAGCTAGATGAAAGCATTTACTTTTTGTAGGCATAACCAAGAAGGGGAAAGGAGAAGGCTCAAATCTCCAATTGTTCTTTTTAAACTACACTATGTACTAGCAACAGTCTACTAACATTGGTGCTCTTACACTGCCTGTAATGGAGATCCAGGAGGATACGTTTTGCTATTCGCTATGTTAACACACACAAAGAACAAAATGTATTGTCCCAATCTTGGACAATTTACAAAGAAGTTTGAACAGGAGATAAGGGACAAGTCTATGGGGACGTATAAAACCAGTGGTCTCTGTACACTAACCATTTTTAACTACCATTGAGTTTTTGGCATCTCAAATGAGTTTTAAGATGCCTCTTGAAAAGAAAATAATGAATCTTTGCAGGCACCCTTTGAATGTGAAGGAAGTATGGAAGAGCTGTTAGAAAATAAAATACGTGGCTGAGATAGGTATCATGAACCGAACAGAGATGAGATTCGATGTCTGAGTAGTCATTAAAAGGTAATTAATGTGTCAGTAAAAGCCTGGAAGGACTTTAAAAATCAAGTCCAGTCTTTATTATTTGATGTGATGGGGAAGAGAGGAACCAGCGTAGTGGAGGAAGAAGGGCAGTAACATGGTCAAAGTACTGGACTAAAAAAGATTGTATTTGAAGCAGTCTTGTGGTCACTGAGAAAATTACATTTTTCATGACCTTAAAAGCTGTGTTACATCAATTGAGACATAAGATGAAAGTGATGAGAAATTGAATTTTTATATATGAATAGTCTTAGATATGCTACATAGAAAACACCCAGAAGTTTTAGAAATATTGTGAACAGGAAGAGCCAAATAGATATTTAAATTTAAGATAATTCCTGAGTTGCAGAAACCTCAGACCGGGGCAACAGATTATTAGATTGGAGCGCGAATCCATACTGCTTGACGAAGGCTGGGACATGAAAATCCTAGAGATTTTAATGAACTTAAATATATATTAAGATCCATGCAACAGGTGGTAGAAACAGATTAATGTTTTAGTTTTAACAGGAGAGAGCCGTCTGAAACAGAAAAATAGATCTGTCAGTCATCAGCATAGAAACAGTAGTTGTACAAAAAAAAGGCCACTTCTAGGGAGAAGTTACTAGACTAAATAGACCTTTTGATTTAATACGCTCCAAGTCGTTTCAGTGGCATGCCCTGGGTGGAAGCTGGTGATTACGGTCAGTTCTACATAGCGTGTTTAATGAGTTTAGAAACAGGATAGCAGGGCTATTAGAAAGGCCAGTGGTGTCAAAGTTGTAGTTTTTTTCTGTGGTGGAAAAGTCAAAATACATTTCCTGTGTACTTTCTGGGAATGATCTGAAGAGAGAAGTCTCTGATTAAGAGACTGAAAAAGAGAATTGGGGTGAGTGGATCAGGAGGAAGGACAAAATGATGTCACTGGTGCAAAGTTGAGAGATTACAGAAGAAGAGAGGACAGTAAAAATTTCACTGACAGAAAGGACAGAATTGCAAAAATAGAAGGCAACACAGAGAAAATGCTAAGGGGATAATGAATTTCATTATCTTTGTTTTGCAGTTAATGCACAGGGAGACTTGGAGATAAAAGGAGTAGAGTGTTGGAAAATAAAGGCAGCAAAAAGGTGTAGAGACAAAAGCCAATTAAACTTGAGAAGTACATTTGGTTAGCCATTCAGATGAAACAACAAATTTGTTATGGAGCAAATGAGCAGGCCACTGGTGCACTACTAGCATCCTAGGAGCAAAATATGTGGCTGTTAGCACATAGAGCTGAAGGAGTGCAAGATGGATATTACAGTGAAAAGGAACAAAACTGTAGAAGCTTTAGAAGGGTGGAGAGAATTGGTAACTAATGACAGATAAGAGGCAACAGGGGATAGAAGTCATCAGTATCAATGAACTGAAAGTCACGAAATAATGAAGAATAATATGTGAACAAATGAACTGATTCTATCACAGTGATAGTTGGATAGGGATAAAGAAGAACTAATAATAAAATGCTGGATATAGACCTAGGTGAAAAGCTAATCAAAGTGAAGAATGGCTATTTTGTTGACTATGAACACTGAACCATTTTTGTAAGTTCAATGGGGAGAGATGATATTCATCTAAGAGGTCAGAGCAGTCATCAACGCGGGAGCTGAAGCCATCAGGAAGGAGCATGGGAGATTACAAAGAGAGTTAAAAATTGAAATGAGACGGATCAAGTAGAAAGGGGTTAAGTGCACAGAACATAGCAGCTTGAAAGAAGGGAAGGAGATTTTTATTTTAGAGAGTCCTATGAAAGAACAGAAAGTGAGGAACTGGGCCGGGGGAGGAGGGCGGGGGGGTGGGGGATGTTAAGTCAGAACTGCCAAAAATTGGAAACCAAAGGTTTCAAACCTATGATTCAGTTCAGAAATTTGGATATTCCTAGTCTAGTGAGGATTTTAACATTGTATGGCAAAAATTAAGCTTTCTCACTGGTTGGAATGGATGAAGGTTGAAGTGATGATCTAGAAGGTGTAGTTAATATTTGGGATTTTGCTACAATGGTTGGAGTGTCACCAGCAAACACCTGAGATCTGCTTTCCTGATTCTCTGTGTGTTCATGCTTAGCTAGATGGAACATTCAGTCAAAGTTGGCATCTCAGCTGACAGAACTCAGGAAATCTGTTATTCTCTTCAGAGCGTCAGCTACTGCATGCAGGGAGCTAGACAAGCCACTCTGGTGCTCACATCTGTCTATTTAAGATAGGGGATTATCAGTAAAAAAATAGATTAAGCAAAGAAATAGTGATTATAGCATGGAGAAAAAATTTGTACTAACATATGGATAGTGATTTTAAACTAGTTCTCTTGCATTCACTTAGGTACTTATGTTGGACTTCTAAAGTGTATACTAAGGTAATCAAGTATCTATATAAAATAAATACAACAGACCCTGTTTTTAAAAAAGAATAGTATTAAATGTACCTAGGTGTGTACTCCTCATACATTACTTTTTCATTTCCTGTAGGTTATCAAAAAAGCAATTGTTTTCTTGTTTCATTTGTGAAATGTGCGAATTGTGATCAGGGCAGTTTGACTACTTGAACGGTGTGAAACAACAGTTAGCAGGATGTAAACTGCGAACTGTACTTGGAAATAAAGTTTTAATTACAGGTGTCATCCTGATCTAGTGGTAAGATATATATAGATATAGATATAAAGATTTAAAGGGTGTAATTATCTTGGTGTCTGAAATAGTGGGTTAAATACTTCAGGAAAAAAAAATTGATTCCTTTGAGCCTAAGACTTTCATGGGGCAAAATGACTAGCGTGAGACACGGTGCCATGTTATTTTTCAGATGAAATATCTCGAATAAAAGTTATTACTGAAATTATAAGCTTAAATTACATATTTAAAAAAGATTGAATTAGAAAAATACATCCAAAAGTTAAGGACAATGAGAATGGGAATCAAGTTTGCTATATATGCATAGTTACTGCGATTTTAAACGCTTAAGAAATCGAAGTAAACAATGCAAGGCTTGAAATATAGTATGGGGCCTGCACTCAGGAACCTTTGAGCTACTGTTTTTTGACATTTTTGTCCATTTGATTGGATATTTTCCCAATATCTCGATCTTCTAGCCTAAAATTGATGAAATTTATTTAGTGATGAAAGATTTGTGAGTTTTTCAAATATAAGTTTTTGTCTTATGTCAAAAATCCTGATTATTCAGATTTGCATTCCTATTAACACAGATTAGTGAAAAACGTTGCAACCAAGTACTGGTTGTTTCAGCAGGCTTCTTCTATTTCTCAATATGAAAACTTGTTAATAAATGATAGTGTACTGCTTTTATACCTCTTGTCAATGATTCTTAGCTCATGCTTATTTGGCAATGTAAGTAGCCTGCCCTGGGCTGTCATAATATACTGGCTTCTTTAGCAGTCATGCTGTTTTCTGTAAGTAGCTTGCCCTGGGCACCAAATACTGTCATAATCTCCTGGCTTCTTTAGCAGTCATGCTGTTTTTTCCAAAACTGAAAATTGTCAAAGCAAGTTGGCTTTCTTGAATTCATTTTGAAACTTCCTTTTAATGCGTCTTCGTTTTGAAAGTTGTTCAGTTTGCTCTGAAGTCTTCAGTGCTTCATCGACGTGGCTGGCAGTCATGCTAACTTAGTTCTTTCTTAAATTGTTCAGCTGGTGAGACAGCTTTTCAACATATTGCACTTATGTTTTTTAAAATTTTTGTCCCGTACATAGATTCAAATTGGATGCTTGGTATTCAGACTGAAGACTCTTATTGCTTCAGCAATGTGCAAAGGACAGCCCCTGCCTCCTTTCATGCCAATGGTGCAACAGTTAAAGAACAATTTGACCTCAGTTCTTTTGAAGTACTTGTCTGGGTCAGAGCACTCTCTTGTTGAGACAAGAGAAAACATTGTGAGTTTTGACTGCGTGACTCTCTTCCCAAAGGGTTCTTTGTTTTTTGTTTTAATTTATTTCATCTTTCCTTTTTATTTTCTTTATTTCTGAATTTCCTTTTTCTTGCTACTTTTGTTTACATTTTGGTGAAGCCGATAGAGAATGAGTATTCCAGTTTTAACCACATGCTGTTTTCTTTCCCCTTATTAGTTTTTTCCCCCCCTATATCTCTGCACATTTTTCTGGCAGTGTCTTCACTCCATGGCAGTATTAAACTTTGCCCTTTCTGTGACAAGCATATTCCCAGTACAGGAATACACCGTATTGATACCTACACAAGCTATAATATTGGGTGAAGACCATTTCCTGAGATAAGGCTCATTTTTTCTGGTCTTTTATGTACAAACAACAGATACAATTAAGAAAAATAATTCCTTAGTAGTTTCAGAAAGTCATGAACCTTGCCATCAAGATGCAAATACTTGCTAGCTTCATGTATATTTAGCTACTCTGCTGACACTGGAAGAAGGTTATTCCAAGCACTGCAAGGATCTTGAAAAAGGCAAATTCCATAAAATTGGCATCCAGGAGACTGTATCTGGAGAAAATGAGAGTAAACTTCAGTATGCTTTCTCTTCTTTCATGCTAAGGAAGCTCTCTCTGCTCGCAGGGCAAGAACAGACAGACAGAGTCTACTTCTTAATGGAATGCTTTATGTATCTTTCATTGCTATTATCTGAGCAATCTGCAATTTACAATCTACTATAACCTGTGGTTACTCGCAGCACATTGTGTTCCTCCTTGGATGGCTAAATTCTGCATCTCAATTTCAGGGCTGCTGTTTCACAGGAGGAAATCAATGTGACATATTTTACTTGAAGAAATCGGCATAACAGCTGATGTGAGCTCATTGGTTCACATCAGAATAATACAAGTAGAATGTAGCAGGCTTACACTCACAGCCTTTTCCTGCACTTGCAACACTGTCCTCCACATAATCTCCTTTAGTGACTGCAAGAATCACTGAAAGCTCCAATCATTCGATGTCATCTTCCAAAAAGGACGCTTTGCCTGTATTTAAATGTACAGTGATGACTTAAAATCCTCCTGAGACTTAATGAAGAGGGTCACTTCCTCTTCAAGCAGCATTTACGGAGTACTGCATATCATCTTATTGCTTTGTGGATGCTTGCACCAAATAGTAATTTGATTAATTACTGATGCCTTCTGATAGCTGTCAAACTTAAGGGAAATAACTTCATATCATCCACTACTCAGGATAAAGAGAGGGACCATCAAATGCATCTCGGGGATTTCAAAATCCTCTACTTCAGCCTGTCCTTTCCTTCCTATAGACTTGGGTAAAAGATCTAGAAAATATGTGATGTTGCTGCTTATTCTAGGGAAATGTGTCTACTTCAGAGTTTCTCCACTGACAGTTGATATGGTTACTATGTCCTTGAATGTGTTTAGAAATTTGTGGAAAATTTGCTGTGTGTTCACTGGGAAGACTTCATGGCCGTGGACATTTTAGAAACCTGTCTTTCTTCTGGGCCTTTCCCTCATGCTTTTGTAGATCTCACTAATATAACCACTGTGAACCCAGCCATAGCAATTAGGACCTACAAGATGTAGGGATGATTTCAGAAGAGAAAGTTGCAGTAGTTCAAAGTGACTCTCAGATGTATTGGTGTTTATCATGTAACGCAAATGAGTCTTTGTCTTCACTGTACAACTGTCATGCATAAGGTCCTCATGATAACCTCCAAAAGGTACTTTTCTTCCTTGTTTGGGTTCAGAGGTACAGGCTTCAAGTCTGTTTACTTAAAAATCACTTAGCATTTCCACAGTGCTATGTCCTCTGACCCCGAATTAGCATATCTGAATTGTGACTAAGAAGCCATGTCTTTGTCACAGTGTCATTTTCTCCATTTTCATCTTGCCCTAACTTTGCTGATGAATTGGCTAGGTTATCTAAGTACTGAAGCATTGTTATCTCTGACATATGAATCCCTAAGGATGTGACCCTTGGTTATGATATTAAATTTGTGACTATTTCTCTTCTCCCTTCAGTTACTATGCTGACTACTCCTTTTCAAGTATTGTGACAGAAATCAGGAAGATTCCTGGGGTAGAGATCTGTTTCAGAAAGAGTTACACTGTCTTTTTTTTTTCTTTTTTTTTTTTTTTCCTGATAATCAAGGCCTAATTCCATTCACTTTAGGGGAATCATAGAATCACAGAGTGGTTTGGGTTGGAAGGGACCTTGAAGATTATCTAGTTCCAACCCCCCTGCCATGGGCAGGAACACCTTCCAGGTTGCTCAAAGACCCATCCAACCTGGCCTTGAACATTTCCAGGGATGGGGCCTCCAAAACTTCTCTGGGAAACCTGTTCCAGTGTCTCACCACCCCCACAGTAAAGAATTTCTTCCTAATGTCTGATCTAAATCTACTCTCTTTCAGTTTAAAACCATTACCCTTCGTCCTATTGCTACACTCACTGATAAAGAGTCTGCCCCCATCTTTCCTGTAGACCTCCTTAAGGGGGAAGAGAGTTTTGTAGAATATGTTTTATGATATGAAAAAGAAAATTACTTTAGAAAGTTAAATAACTTTATTTACAAACTCAAATTCATGTGGGAATTTGCATTGCTCCAAAGGGATGAATAATTTGCATCTCGTGTTTATTTTCCTAAATAAAGCAAAACACCTTCTGAAAAATACTGTATGTGCTGGAAGGCCACAGTCCTACTGCTTGGTCTGTCTGTGGCACTCAGAATCTCTGCAGGGTGTTGTGGGTGCAAAGTAGTAGCTGCTTAGCTGCCTGCTGGAGATTTCCACCACTGGACTTGGTTAATATGTTGGCCGAGAGCCTGAGCTGCTTCACTTTGGTGGACCATGATCAGGCATTCAAAAGTGACATTCTAAAAACTGTTCTTCTATTGGAAAGTTACCGAGGCTTGTTTTCATAGTCACAAAAAAATACCAACCTTTCTCCTTCAGCACAGAGGCTGCGCACTGATTCCTAGTTCCTGGACTGGAGAAATGATGTATTCCTTCCTTCATCTCTCTTCTCCCTTAGAATCTTCTGTTATCCTCTATATAGAATCCTGTAGGCCAATATGGCAGAAGTAGTCGTCTTCACTGCAGCATAGCAGAAGCTATCTGGTGTCAGTGTCAGAATACTGACCATTTTCTTATTTTTTTTCATACGCTTTTAGAATACTGAGCCATAGTCAATATTCTCTACTTCAGAGTTGGGTGTTGGATAAGTTACTAAGTCAGCCACATCTACTGGGCAAACCTACCGAAAAAATAATATTAGGTCACAGAAAGGTAGTGGTTGGAAGGGACCTTTGGAGATCATCTAGTCCAACCCCGCTGCCAAAGCAGGTTCATCTAGAGCAGGTTGGGAAGGAATGCATCCAGGCACGTTTTGAATATGTCCAGAGAGATATTCAACCACAACCTCTCTGGGTAGCCTGTTCCAGTGCTCTGGCACCCTCAAAGTATCAAGTTTTTCCTCATGTTCAGATGGAATTTCCCGTGTTCCAGTTTCTGCCTGTTGCCCCTTGTCCTGTCACTGGGCACCACTGAAAAGAGTCTGGCCTCATCCTCTTGACACCCACCCTTTAGGTATGTATAAGCATTGATGAGATCCCCTCTCAGTCTTCTCTCCAGGCTAAACAGACACAGGTCTCTCAGCCTTTCCTCATAAGAGGTGTGCTCCATTCCCTTGATCATCTTTGTAACCCTCCGCTGGACTCTCTCCAGTAGTTCCCTGTCTTTCTTGAACCGGGGAGCCCAGAACTGGACACAGTACTCCAGATGTGGCCTCACCAGGGCAGAGTAGAGGGGGAGGATGACCTCCCTCAATCTGCTGGCCATACTCTTTTTCATGCATCTCAGGATACCATTGGCCTTCTTGGCCACAGGGACACACTGCTTGCTTATGGTCAACTTGTTGTCCATCAGGACTCCCAGGTCCCTCTCCGCAGAACTGCTTTCCAGCAGGTCAACCCCCAACCTGTACATGGATTTATTCCTACCTAGGTGCAGGACCCTACACTTGCTCTTGTTGAACTTCATTAGGTTCCTCTCCGCCCAACACTCTAACCCGTCCTGGTCTCGCTGTATGGTGGCACAGCCTTCCACTGTGGCAGCCACTCCTCCTAGTTTTGTGTCATCAGCAAATTTGCTGAGAGTACACTCTGTCTCCTCATCCAGGTCGTTGATGAATATGTTGAACAAGGCCGGGCCCAGTACTGACCCCTGCGGAACACTGCTAGTTGCAGGCCTCCAGCTGGACTCTGTGCCACTGATCCCAACCCCCTGGGCTCTGCCATTCAGCCAGTTCTCAATCCACCTCACTGTCTACTCATCTAACCCACACTTCCTAAGCTTACCTATGAGGATGTTATAGGAGACAGTGTCAAAAGCCTTGCTGAAATCGAGGTAGACAATGTTCACTGCTCTCTCCTCATCCACCCAGCCAGTCATTCCATCAGATAAGGCTATCAGATTGGTAAAGCATGATTTCCCCTTGGTGAATCCATGTTGACCACTCACAATAACCTTCTCTTCCTCTGTATGTTTAGAGATGGTATCCAGGATGACCTGTTCCATCACCTTTGCAGGGATGGAGGTGAGGCTGACTGGCCTGTAGTTTCCCATCTCTTCTTTCTTGCCCTTTTTAAAGACTGGCATGACATTAGCTTTCCTTCAGTCCTCAGGCACCTCTCCTGTTCTCCATGACCTTTCAAAGATGATGGAGTGTGGTTTCGCCATAACGTATGCCAGCTCCCTCAACACTTGGTGCATCCCATCAGGGCCCATGGATTTGTGGGTGTCAAGTTTGCCTAAATGATCTCTAACCCAATCCTCCTTGACCAAGGGAAAGTGTTCCTTTCTCCAGGCTCTCTGTCTTCCCTCCAGGGTCTGGTGTTCCTGAGGACCAGCCTTAGCAGTAAAGACTGAAGCAAAATTCAGTAATTCTACCTTCTCTGTGTTCTCTGTCACCAGGGCACCTACCTCATTCAGCACGTGGCCCACTTTTTCCCTAGTCTTTCTTTTAGTACTGATGTCCTTAGAATCATAGAATCATTTAGATTGGAAAAGACCCTTAAGATCATTGAGTCCAACTGTTAACTTAGCACTGCCAAGTCCATCACTAAACCATGTCCCTGAGCACCACATCAATACCTCCAGGGATGGTGACTCAATCAGTTCCCTGAGTAGCCTGTTCCAATGCTTGACAACCCTTTTGGTGAAGAAATTTTTCCTAATATCCAATCTAAACCTCCCTAGGAGCAATGTGAGTAAGCCCTTCTTATTGTCCTTGACACCCCTTGCCAGGTTTAATTCCAAGTGGGCCTTAGCCTTCCTCGTTGCATCCCTGCATACTCTGACAACATTCCTATACTCCTCCCAAGTGGCCAGTCCCTTTTTCCACATTCTGTAAACTTCCTTCTTCTTCCATCTGAGTTTTTCCAGAAGCTCCTTGCTCATC
>NW_009648061.1:948014-966160 GCF_000708025.1 Charadrius vociferus
GATGCTCTGTGTTTTCTCAGCTTACAGACTTGGTGTTTCTCAGTCTAGTGAGTGAGTAAGAATTCCATCTGAGATGGAGAAACCTTCCCTGCTTTCTTCATTAGGCATTGTCCTTGTAAGGATAAGATGCTCACAAACTTTGGATATCAAGAAACTTTTTTCTTACTACAATGGCAGAATTAGGGCCAGCTGAAGATCTACTTGCCTGTTTCTACCCATTCCAGAGAAGTCAAAAGAATAGCATCAGTCTATGTGCAAAACATTTTCCAAGTGGGTAACAAGTTGTTTCAAGACTTATATCCTATAGGATCACTAGGGTGTTTTTCCAAGAGTGCCCTAAACTAGTTTCATCGGAGCTCAAGTGTTATTGTTAATATTGTTAAGGAATCCAGAAATAGTGCTGACTGTAGGACAGAGCAATCTGAGAGCTGCTGTTCTGAAAAGAAGACCAATACCTCCTTCATACATAATTAGTAAATGTAAAGAGGGGACTATTGTCTAGAGACAACAAAATGTGACTGTGTTTATAGACATAAACTTGAAAAGCTACAATTTACAGAAGAGAAAGTGGTTGTTTGATAAGCGTGTTTTCTGTATGGGCAGCATGTACTTACCTTTCATTCTCTTAGGTGTGTCTTATATTTGAGAGAAACTGAGGTTATTTTTATTTTTATGTCTGTATTTGTACTGCAAGAGATGGTACATGGGTTATGTGTAAGTCATATAAACACCATTAAACCAAGAACAATTTATGGTTTAGGGATTTTCAAACACAATGATACGAATGGATATTGCAGTTTTTGATATTACAACCATTGCTTCTTGCAGTACTATGAATGCTGATGCACAATATAACAAGCCAGAAAGCGTGGTACTTTCAGTGTTCAAAAGCATCAATTGTATTGTGCAATTTAATGTAATTACTCTAAGGGATTTCAGACATATAGAGAAAAATACAGAGTTTCTGATGTAGTGTATACTATA
The DNA here is from genome assembly GCF_000708025.1 of Charadrius vociferus. NCBI lineage: Eukaryota > Metazoa > Chordata > Aves > Charadriiformes > Charadriidae > Charadrius > Charadrius vociferus. The sequence continues at coordinate 948,999 of NW_009648061.1, forward strand.
ATGGCAACTATTTTTTTTACAGATAGAGCAATCATATTCAATGATACTTAGTATCTAAATTGCCATTTTCTGTAATTAAGCACTACATGTTACACATTTTCAGATCTTAAAAATAGCCTTATAAGTAAATGGATGATCAAAACCATGGCTACCCCAAACTATTAGAAAAAAACTTATTATTGATTCAAACAACAGTACCTACTAGTTTTCAGTTGTGATTATGCAGCAGTACCTGAAAAAGATAAGGCTATTGACATTTTAAATTTTGCTGTTTATTATTTTTATAATTAATGACTTAGTAATTAAAATAATTATTAGTAATAATTGTGGCAAGCATATATTATATTAATTCTTATAATTATAAATGTATTGCACATATTTTATATCAAGTTTTAATTATTATGCATAATATGTAATATATAAAACAATTATAATAAATAAATAAGTTATTTCTTCCATTAGGCCAAATTTTCAAGTATGTTATTTACCATATTCATTTGCACAATCTAAAATTTTAGAATTATGACTAAATTGTCAAGTGAAGATTTATTGCTAATTTAATTGATTACAGAATCAATCTAATTTATTTGCTAATCTAATCAATTACAGTTTAATTGACTTTTAGAGCAGGGTCTGCCAGATTTTGTACAAGCCAGAACCAAGGATTGTCTTCATGATTACATGCTGGTAGATAATCTTGGTATTGTCCTTGGTATCATCCTGTCTTTTAACCTTCACCCAACATACACATAATTGTGCTTAGGGATTAGACAAGGCAATAACTTTACCTCTGAACTCAGGGTATGTTTCCTTAGTCTTTTTGTTGCCCTCAAAATTTGAATTGTCCTTTTTTTTTATATTTTACAAAGAAGCACATGAAATCAGGGTTGTCTCTTCCCTCATGTTGTGCATCTTCCAGATTTTCACATGAAAATTCTGATCCCATTCTGTGAATTAGTTTTTATTCAGGGTCAAAAAGACCAGAGGCCAATATTTGTACTCAGTTGTTTTCTGGTGAGGTTGTACTCACCAGAAAACATGCTGTACCAAGGGTACAGAGTTGTTTTGTGCCTGAGTTATTGTGAAGTCCTTGATTCTCAGCTGTGAATAATGTTGCTGCAGGATGCAAGGGAATCTAGTGACAATAGATGGTGATGCACTATTTGATTTCATGTCTTTGGAGTCATAGACTGCCTAGAAGCAGATAGCAGAAAGCAGTAAATACTGTGTACTTTATACAAGATGTTGTTAATTGATGCTTTGCAACTTCTTAATTGTGCTTATCTAATTGAATTTGTTTGTACATTTACATTCTTTGGCTCCATCATCTAACCATCATTTTGTGTTGTGCCTGGATTGGAAAAACACATTAATACTTAACATTTCCTACCTTTTTACAGTACTTAAATGCTTTACAAGAGTCCTCTTTCAGTCTGCTTTCATTAAACTGGGAACTTTGAGCTTCAAAATTCCAATTATATGGTATTTCTTCCACCTTCCCATCATTTATATGGTTCTTTTCCAGGAAAGGCCTTTCCAGGGCCTCTCTTTCAGCATCCAGAACCCACTAAAATAGGTCAGTGTCAGAAATAGTTCCTAATGCTTTGTACCATACTAAAATCATCTCCCTACTCATCCCTATGGAGGTGATGTGAATAGAGGAATCAATTTCATTTGCTTTCTCTTTGGTTGAGTGAACATCTATGTAGTGTATGGGAACTGGAAGTCTTCCAATAAATAACTTGGAAGGAGTTCTACTATTGAATACCCTGAATACCATGTAAATATGAGTTATTAAAATGGTATCTTTAGAGATGGAAGTTTAAAACCTTGCTTTAACTCAGATGAACAATGGGTTTGAGTCAAGGTGTCTCACAAGGGAAGGCACCAACCATTAGGGGGTAGAATATTCTCAGATAACCCCCCCCCGCCGTGTTTCCTCTTTTATGGGTTGTAAAAATTATTTGATTATTCATAGAGTCCAAAAGACAGAGAAAAAGCACTTTCAGAAAGTCCAGCTAGTACATGAAATGTGAGTTTCAGTAAATGAACTGGAATTGATACTTGGATATTTTTAATAAGGTAGACAAGAAGACACCAACAGAAGCAATCAAGAACAGATGATCCCTCTATATACTGTCTGGTGGCCAGGGCATTTTTGTGGAAGAGGCTTGTTCTGCCCTCCATGATGAGCAATTTTTTACACATCTTTGATGAGCGCATTAATATCATAATGAGCTGCACAATCTTAGCCTCATGCTCAGTATTTTTTTCATGTAAAAGTATTCAACAGTTTTACCTAGAATTTACAAACAGTTCCTTTCCCACAAGAGAAGGAAAAAGCAACTCCAGAACCTTTTTTCATATCGTCTGTTTGTGTCCCAAGTGCAGAGTTGTATAGGCAAAACATTGTTAGCAGTCCCAAGTGACTAGATGGCATGAAAATTGTTAAAACTTTCTTCACACAGCTGGTTCATAACCTTGCTGAGACTTACTTCCTCTGAGTAATCAAAATAAATGTTTTTTTTTCACAGTGTTATTCCAGGAATGTGGACCTATCCATAACATGTCAGTCTATGCTTGAGCTGTTTCCAGTTTAATTTTGCAGATCATCTTTAAGTTGCAGAGAATGCAGCAACCATGGCAGGCTTTAATTTCCTCCATTCATTCAGATCTAATTTTCACATAAAGCTATCAGGAGTACAGCTAGGTTGCAGTCAAACTCAGTGTTTCCAATAAAGCTGCAACAGAAATTGAACAGTTCCTACTTCACAGTAGGAATAGTATTTATTCACATAAAGCAGTAATTTTCATTCACTGGCTTTCACCAAATATACACGTGTCCATGGAATGTTCAAAATAGTGACAAACTAAGCCACTAAGCTAAATTTAATTGGTTAAGAATCTCATATGAGTTAAAAGCTGACTTGAGGATAATTCATTTTAACCTTACATTTTTTTCACAGATACATCTCTATAACACACCATGACTTAAGTATTCTGTGATACATATTTTGGGCAGAATTTGATCCTGGTAGATTGACAGGCAATTCTTAATTAAAACCAGAAATTGGGGATTAGGAAAAAATACTACTTGGTACAAATAGGACATTTAGCAGGTTTCATATGCTTTTAGTTGTTGAGAATACTGTATTAGTTACTGTGGAGTGATTCCTAGTTCAAGTATGCTCATTAGTAAAGGACAAGCCTTTCTTTTGAGACTGGATAAAATTACAATCCTTTTTTTAATAGACAGGAGGATTAACACACAAGATTAATAACCTTATTTTAATCAACAGGAGTTGATGTTTCCAGAAACTCTGAATGCCTCTAAGTGGAAAAGGTGTTCACCTCCATATACCGTTAAAACTAAATATACACTTTCTGTCTCTAAGAGAGTGAAAGTGGTCACACAGTCCTGCAGTCTTGCATCATGCCTTTTATGTTTTGGGCAGCAGGAAAAGATAACTACTAATAATTTCTCAGAGAAAAAATAATGTAAGACTAATACATTTTTAATCACAGCTCTGCTTATGGTCTCGGGTCTTGATTCTAACATCATTTAAAAAATCATAAGATAGAGTGTTAAACTATTCTCCTTAATAAATAGTAAGATTTTGAAAGGTGAATGTAATAGAATGTGAAGATTTTGTACATTGCTCAGGATGTCCAGGCTTCTGGGCACTCAGAAATCCGAGATGCATCTTCTGTAGGTGTAGATGGTCTACTCAGCCATGTACATGCAGTAAGCCAACACTTCCAGGAACTGTCACCTAAATTGCTTGTGTGGTGCAAGGATGGACAGTATCTCCACAGTAAATTTCGTCCCTTCAGAATGTCCCAAGGAAAATATTGGTACAGCCTTCCAAGCAGACTGAGTAGTTATATACAAGCCAAACTATCTGTATTCATGAGCTCTCTGATACATGAAAAGATAATGGGCATTATGACTACGGGCACTCTATGTGTTAATAATTTATCAAAATAGGTAAGCATTAGTGGTGAGCTGCAATTTTTGTGGCATTGATTCTTTTAAAAAACCCCACATAATAATAGAAACCTATAGCCAAAAATGGCATCTCAAATGTTTGTGTGTGTGTGTGTACTCAAAACTATGCATTTTTCTATCCAGGATCGTCAATAAGTTAACAATATCACCGCATATTAAATCATGTAGTCACTGTGTGCTTACTACAAAACCTGTTAGAAAACTTAATTATCTAATCATCTAGACTACTAACAAGATAAAGTAAGGGACAGGCATCTCAAAAATGGTTTGTTGGACCTGAATCATTGTATTCTTTTGCTTCTGTAAGAGTTTTATTCACATGTGCATAGATTGCGAAACCTACTATGCATTGTGAATGACAGTAGGAAATAACTTTTTCTTGTCAGAGCTGTCTGATTCTAGCAATCAGAGCAATCTCACAAAAACTTTTTGGAGTCATATAATTGATATGTCTTCAGGCTAATCATGTTATGTTATAATAGGACACTGCCAGCTATTTTTAGTTACTGTTATGTAAAATATGCATTCCAGAATGACTAGAGGGAACAAGAGGCTTCAGTCAGCAGTGTCCACAATAATCGTTTCTGAGAGAAGAGAGAGGGGTAACCCCTAACAGTTCTTTGGTTTAGGAAATTTTGGTGGATTACCAACTGTGACAGTTGAAACATGTAGATATTTGGGTAGCGGTAAGGAATTTCATATGTTCTTTATTAAGGATGTAGGAAAACCTGTAGTTTCATTGCAGACGTTTTTCATGTAATGTATTCCAAGAACAAGCACAGTCTCAGTCATTACTTTTTAGATCACTTTTCTGCCATGTATTTTACAATAATCAGTGGGCTTTTACAAGACACCATTAAAAAAAAACCAAGTTAATATCGATTTATCTCAAAGATGACAGATCTTTGAATATTGTATCCATCTTTATGTTAGTAAGAACATGCATATAACTGCATTAACTTTATTCTTTAACAATTAGTCCATCAAAGCAATATGTTTCTTTCAACTTCTGGCAGTCTCAACCTCAAAAAAAAAAATATTATGTGATATTTATGCTTGACAGAGCTCTTAGAAGAAAACAGGAGCAAAGTTTCTGGGGTCAGCATTAGAACTATAGAGTACCGTTAATGTACTAGACTCCCAAATGATTCATGAAAGGAAGACCAGTGGTAAATAAAAGATTAAAAAAGCCAAACATAATGAAGTGTCAGTAGAAGTAAAAGTGTAGGAAGTTTTCAATGGACAGACAGTATTACATTAAAATTAGAACCATGAATTATATTTTGCTTATGAAGGCACCATTTTCAAAGGAAGATTTCATCATCATTGTATATTAAAGTAAAATGTGTTCTTTTCATGGGCATCAGGGATGGCATGGAACATCATAAGACTACAGATAAGATGGGAAGGAATATGAAACAGAATCCTATTTCATAGAAATTTAAATGAGAATTTTTAAATGAATCTGTCTATGAAAAATTACTTTGAGTATTATTATAGTTATCTAGATACAAAATATTTACAATTTTCTTTCAATTTCTTCAATTTCTAGTTTTTAAGCAAAACTGGTAATCTTTCACATATTTTTTAGAGTCATATACTTTAGAGAAGCTGACACTAAAAGGCTGTCTAGATTTTTTCTAACTTGGCAAAATACTTAGCTAAAAGAACTGTTACAACTGTTACTGATTATGGAATGTATAGTCAGCAAATGACAAAAGCAAATTAGGAAGTCAGTTTATAATCATGAGCAATTAAGAGTTGTGAGACAAATTATATGAAGAAAATGAGAAACTTTTATGGCAATAATGAATTTAAATTATGACACACTAATAATGAGATCATTCCATTTGGAATGTTAAATAATTCAGTCTGTTAAATTCTAAATGCAATTTCTCAACATTAACTATCAACAAATTATTTTACTACATTATTTTTGAGACCTTTATTTTAAGACATTTATTTGACATAAAAAGGTAAAATGATTATAACAACATGCAACAGGGCATACAACAGAGTACACGATTGTGAGAAATCAGGTAAAGTTTAACTGGCTTTTGGTACTATAAAAAGAATCTTATTCTTAGAAAAAGAGTCTTCTGTTCCTGAGTGTCTGTCAGAGTGTGTACTCACATATCAGCTATGCTGTGGATAAGACTTCAGGTAGAAGAATACAGTGTGACCACAACTCCAGTTCCTCTTTACACGCCTAGTGAAATGCAATGTCACCAAACAATACTGCCCTACGTAGTTCCTCTTGTTGCCCCATGGCTAATACTGTCCATGGCTAAGCAAACGACTGAACCTTCCAAACTTATTTATGTCTGAATAGCGTCATAACTACAGAATACCTTCTTCATTATGTGAAAAATATGCGTCTCAGTAAGAACTGTTCACTTTTTATAATTTGTACCCAAACTCAGTAAAAATTAGGGGGAAAAAAATCAAGGCATTCATTTCCCAAGAGGCAATCTCAGACTGTTCTAAATCAAAACTAATTGGAGGAGGGCAAGGAGGAGGAAATGTCAGTTGAGGGAAATTAGCTATCAGGAACATCCACAGTCCTCTTGCCATTATCACTAAAGAGAGACATACATGGAAACCAAGGTCCCCAAACTGCTCATATGTTAGAGCTTAATACCAATCCTTCCTACCCTGTCACTCTTACGGTGTTGGATTCTTATGGCAGACTGCCTAGCACTAGGAGGCAAGTTAAGCAGTTTCGCATAGAACTTTCTGGGCCTCTTGAATGCCTTCCATCGTACGCATACAGTCCTTCCTTCTCTGTGTACTGTGGGATCAATTAGTTTAACTTATAGATTACACTAATAGGAAGGTAACTTTCCTAACATATTTAAATTGCTTGGTTATTGCTGGTCTTCGTATTGAGGAAGGTGGAGGACTACGATTTGGTTTGGGGAAGATAGGTAGTGAATACCACAAAGGCCAAAGTAGATGAGGAATAGAGGAAAACATCCAACCCCCTTTTGGGATTCTTGATTGTTTTGTTGGTTTGGTTTTTTTTTTGTTTGGGTTTTTTTTGTTTTATAACTGTTCTTTGATTTTTAAAGGCAAAGGAGTTAGGAACTATGCCCTGTGTGGAATGCTTGAGCATTTTCTTAGTAATTGGGGCACCTCCCCTTCCTGGCTGGTAGCATGCTAATATGCTGAATCTTTGGAATGACTGAATTTATTGTGGTTGAGAGATTAAAATGCTTGCATTCTTGACAGACAATTCATCTGATCAGGAGAACAGCAAAATAACTAGAGTACATTCTTGAGAAGATGATAGGGATAGGTGAGGATCATCTCTCTGTTTCTTAGGACTTTTCAAGGTCAAGCTTTTCTGGAAAGAAAAAGGTTGAGTAAGCCAACAAAAGCCCTTGTGAGATGAAAAAAAGATGGTAGGAGTGGTTATTCTGGATGGGAGTGGGAGACAGAAATAGAAATTGGTTTTCAGACAACACCAGAATAAGGATAGGCATGCTACATTACTTAGCCCAAATATTTGGACTACTTTTCCTTCTCTACACTGCTATCTTTGCAGAATAATTATGAGTAATCTAAGTTAAAAAAAAAAAAGAAAATCAAAATAAGCTGAAGTGAGTTTAGGATCTTCAGCATTGCTGAAATTGCACTGTGAAAGATCTGTTGTTTATTTCAGTGATATAGCAGTTTTTTCAATTTATTGTCAGTTTCTTCCATGAATTTGACAGTTTAATATTTTGTGACAGTTAAAGCTTTACTTCATGTAAATGTACTTTGATTTCAGGCATTCCAAACAAATTTGTTACAGGTCTGTCTCATACTGATAATGAAAGAAGATAGAAAAAGATACATAACCAATAGTGTTTTTGACAGTTTTCTGCCAAGTCACACTATGTGGTTTCAGCTGTGAAATGAAAAATAATTTTGTTGAAAATATCCCTATAGAGTCTAAAGAGAGTTCTATGAATTTCAGTCCTGACCTTTAAATCCTGTATACAAGTAATAGCTGAGTCATGAGATGCTCACACCATTTTGTCATGCATCACTTGTTAATGACCTTTCTTGACCTTATAAAAAAAAATTGAAACAAAGGAAATGAGTACCCATAGTTGCTTTACCATAAAAAAGCTATTATTTAATATGAATAGCCCCATTCCAAAGCCTGAAGTTCAATGAAATAGCTAGTGTGTGTTTTATAAGTTCATTGTAAAAGGATAATATTTCAAGGTAGACATTTTACAAATTGTTACACAGCTATCTTTTTGTACTATTATATTCAGAAGGCTGCAACATGAGAAGGCATTCAGCACCAGGTGTGCAAATTAGGCAGGCAACAGTAGAAAAGTTAATAGAAAAAAATGAAAGAGAAGAAAGGGCCAGAGGACCTCATTGCTCGCTCAGGCTCTTCACAGTGGTACTTGATGGGAGGAAGGGAGCATAAGTTGGAACAAAAGAGGATCAGCCTAGATATAAGTAAAACATTTTTAAAGAAAAACATTTTTCAACCTGAGGACAGTCAAAAGTGGAACAGGTTGCCCAGAGAGGCTGAACAGTCTCCATGCTTGGAGGTTTTCAAGGTGTTACTTAATAAAGCCCTGAGCAACCTGGTCTGATCTCATCACTGACCCTGTTTTGAGCACGAAGCTGAACTAGAGACCTCCCACAGCTCCTTGCCACCTGAATTATCCTAGAATCCTATGATCATACAGTACTGGGTACCCAACTGCTGGTAAAAAGAGAAAGCTTTCATAAAGTAACAGTAAAAAGGAAAACATATTGCCAGATGGGAAAAGAGGTAATAGAGCCCTTACTTCAGTAGCTCTTTGTCCACTTATTCCGTATTGCAACCATATAAGGGGGCAGGTATGTTCAAAGTTAGGAACGGGAAAGAGGGCAGTCTACAAAGTCTGCGTGCTAGCTCTGGAATAGTTGATGGGGATAGAGTGGGGAGTCTGCCAAGATAATTTAGACAATTAGGGCGAAGAAAGACCGTATATGTCAAGGGTAATCTAGAATGCTTTTCTCCTTGTGCTGTGTTTTGCTTTTGTGACTCTGTTTTAACAAAATTTTATTTCTATTCTTATCTTGACAGAATTCAGTAGGCATGCTCTTTTAGATTTAAATCTTGTCATGACATAAATACAGCCTTCCCTGGAAAGGCGGACCTAATTGAGGTGCACTGAAAAGAAATGTTCATGGTACCTATATTCAGGGCTCCTCCCAAGTCTTCAGCTTACTTCCATACTAGGCTGCAGATGTCTCTTGGTAATGTTAACACCGGTTAACCCAACTCCCTTGGTATGTCTGGAGATAGTCTGAAACTTTGATGAGCAGCAGGAAAGTGGAAGATGGCTTCAGACTTGAAAGGGGCGGGATCGAAAGGGAAGTTGTCACTTTCAACTTGTCACATTAACACGTTGAAGATTGTCTTCCCAACATTTTTTTTTATTCTGTTCATTAGCCTACAAATATGAAAAGCTGAGTTCCATTCCTAAGACTAAATCTTTTTTTTTTTGCCTATGTATTCAAAACAGAAATAAAACTATTAACCCTTATGAAGTTCACAGGTAGATGGTGATGATAGTGATGCTGGAGGTGCTGGGGAAGCAACTATTAGTTTCACTTTAACTAAAAGTGAAATAGGTGAAAGAAAATATATAAAATGCCAGTATCGAGGATATTAGCAAAGATTTATGAAGATATGTATAAATATTAAAATAATTTCTTATTTCAGAAAAAAATGGAGTTGAATGTACAATCACAGAAAATGACATTTTTATCTTATACAACTTTGTTTCTTTTTTAGTGGCAAAGCATTACTATAACACTGGTTGAGAAAGTGCAGATGGTTGCTGTAATCCTAGGATCTCTGTTCTTAGTAGCAAGTGTGACTTGGCTTCTATGGTCAGCCTTCAGCCCTTATGCAGTATGGCAAAGAAAGGACATCCTTTTTCAAATCTGCTATGGAATGTATGGTTTTATGGATCTAGTATGCATAGGTAAGCTCAAAATCTTTAAACAGCCCAGACTGTGGTTTAAGACTGTGACTATATCTATTTTTCTAATTGGTCACTCTAATTGATCACTCCAGTTCTTTGCAGATTTATTCTCAGCTGGTACCTTTGGCAAATACTGCTTTTTACAGTGTTACAAATACTGCAAAAAGAACCAAAGAAACTTTACTCTCAGATTCATCATTCACCTCAAGATCAAGGGGTGAGAACAAGATCAGTTTCAATTTCTTGAAAAATAGATAGCTAACAAAGTTCAGGAAGTTAAATTGATGAAAATAACAAAGACATTACTAAAATAATTAGTAAAATTACATGCTGTCAAGTCTTCTACTGATGCTACTTTGCATTAGATTGTACCATCGTGAAGTGCACAAGAAGCCCTTGAGGATGTCGTCAAACTACATATCCAAAATTAAGTTGCACAGACTTATATGGGTTACTGTGCTGGTAATAGAAAAGAATAGAGAAGACAGGCATGAGTTCTTTGTACATCATAAACAGTTATGAAACACTCTAATAGTGCTAACTATAATAAATTACTATACTATTAAAAAGTCTCAAGTCATTTAACTCTTGCTGAAATTTTATAAAAGAAAATGCAATTTACTGCAAAGCTATTTTGACCAGGTTTGAAATTTCTGAAAATATACTGGACCCAAAAATATTAAGTAGAAATCTCTTTAGTATTTGATAAAACAACCTTGCATTGATTGTTAGAATAGCTATGATTATTTGCAGAGAAAATTAAACCTTAAACTAAACATTAAACCACATTCTTAGAATTGCAATTCCAAGAAAAACCAGAAGTCAAATGCTATCTGATGTTTTCTTTGAGATTTCTGAGTGATAAACGTTGATGTTATCCCCATCTGATATTTGGGAATTCAGAAGGACAGTTCTGAATTCTGCTCAATAAGATGCAAAGAAAAAGAGTGATCCCTAATATCAAGGCTTTTGCTGCAACCATAAAGCCATATCATCTTTTATTGAAACCATCCCATTACTGTAAGAGTATTTATATTTCAGCTGGATCAGCAGTTCTGTTTATTTCGTAATTTTTCTGAGAGAATATTTCAGAACACAGGCTTTCTTCTGTGAACCCAAATTTCTTCTCAGACAGAAAAATGAACAAAGTCTAGGTCTCTAATACTCTGGACAAGTGCTCAGCTTCTAAATGAAAAAAAGGTCTCATCTACATATCCTCTTACATGCTGATTCCTGAATACCACTTTTTCTGGCTTAAGACTCAATATTGAGTTTTTTGCTTTTGCTTAAGAAAACACTAAGTGAAGACGAAACGTGCTTCAGGTATTCTAAACTTTTCATTTATATGGAATTCTGTTTTTTCACAGAGATTACAATTGTAAAAAATTTACTTTGATATGCATCAACTAGTTGGAATAACCAGTTATTTCAAACTGTATCCATTTCTTTTCATTTGTTTGACTGTTAAAACACCTAAACCAAATTAATCTCAAAATCAATCGAGAATGTCTGTGGGTGACCAGAAATGTAAATGTATTTATCTGTAGAAGTAAACTACAGAAGGCGAGCCTTTAATAGTTTGGCACATGCAGTTATGTAGCTGCTTTTCAAGCCAGCCAGGCTCAAGCCATCTCTGGACTGGAAGCTACTGAACTAACTGGTATCCCACCTGGCTGTGAAGCTTCTAGCCTAACTGGTACCATGCAGGAGCAAAGTGAATGTGCAGCTGTCTTCACCCACCAGATAAACTGACTTGGCTGTAATTACATAAATGCATATTTTATAGTCTTACTATAAATAATACATAGAAATCTTTATGTAAAACTGACTATAATTAAACATTTGGACACTGTTTTGTAATTACAAAGTTCAGTGCCCATATGACTTAACAGTTTACTAAACTGTGTCTGGAAATGCAGAAAGCTGTATAAAGGAGGTTTGGTAATTGTAGGATTCTGGTGATGCAGATTCATTCAGCCCACTTATTCTGCACGTAATTTCAAGTAATCTGAATTCTGTAGGCCTGTGAGACCAGGAGTTCTTGTAACTCTTGAAAATATTTGTTTAATATATTCAACTTTATTCAATTTTATCTTTTTCTTTCATCACAAAGTAAGGGATCCCAGATTGATAGTTTTAATTTAAAACATTCGAAAAAAGTTCTCTAATAGATGGATGTAATTATTACTCATGAATGATTTAAACAAACCCACCACTGTCCATTATGCTGATGACTTCCCAAAGGCATTAACATATGATTTTGCCATTGCATATTATATATAATCTCTTATATCAAGCTTGTAGTGCTTACAGCCAGCCGCAGCTCTTACTTAGTATCTCCTCTCGTTTGTGTTAGTCATCCATGGCATTCTCTTAGTTTTCACCAGGATTTACAGGGAATGAATACCTATACTCCCACTGGAATCTTTCTTTATTTCAATGAAAAATCTATGCAGACATGTGGGTTTTCCTGTGCAGCACATATTTCAAGCCAAGTGCTTTAGTTAGTGGTGGCATGACCAAGGCTTCTTCCAACTGCCTTCAGTTATGCCTCCGCATAACTTTGCATAAACAGTATGAATATTTTTGGTCATTTGTGAAGTTTAAATATCTGTACTTTTTGCAATGTTTTGTTGACATTATTTTGAAAAGCAGTTTGCCTAAAGGTACTGACATATTTATACAACATCTTTGAAAACTTGTACATATTAATTTGTTTTCCCAATGATTGATTCATATACCATACGTAGCATACCACCTACTTTCTTCTCAATGAAATTACATGTAACTTGTATTTTAATTCTTGGTCTTGTTTTACTTTTCACCAAAATAAATGTCCCAAAGATTACAGATCACCAATATAGTATGTTCTATTCATTCCAGTGTACATATTTTATTAGTATCCATTGTTCTTCTTGTTCTACTCTAAATTTTTCCAGAATTCTTCCTAACAAGATTGGGTTTACTTACTGGTGTTAGTTTCAACCCTAAAAGTCACTAGTTTGTACATTTCTGCATCTAAGCTGGGCATAAAAGCTGTTCTCTTTGAAACTTTCTGATGGTAGAAGTTTTCCTAAGGCAAACCTTAAATGTTTAATCCAGTAGAACTACTGCCTGTGAAACCGAGAGCTGTGGCAGTCATAGTGCCACGATCACACCACCCATGTAGGGATTGTCAAAAGGAGGGAATTAATGAGCTAATATGAAATAAATGAATAATAGAACCCCCTTATTTAGCCACTGAAGGACAGTACACCAAGCCTTTGCCATTCTACTTTGTAGACCTAGCAATTATTTCTCATAACAGTGAAGTCATATAATTTTATAAATTTTCACAGGAATATAATCAACTACTAGTCACAAATGGTTCTAACGTGAACAAAATCTCTCACAAATAATAACAGCTTACTTGCAGTCCCAGAAAACCAGTGCAGCTCCTTTCGAGTATGAAAAGCAATTGTAACCATTGCACTAGAAACATGAGTGGTGCCAGTAGTACTATGGCAAGGAAGTAAGAGATGGGACCCAATGTGAGGTGTGAATAGCCCTCTCAAAGCTTCTTTCTTCTCAACCAAGGAACTTGATGCCTGTCAACATTTGTGTAACTCTCTGGTTTTAACAGTGTAAAGGATGAAGTTACTTATAGTGACCACATCTAACCGCACATAATACTTATCTACTCAGAAAGTCTTTTTTTTTTCTAATTTTAAATAATTTAGAAAGAGTTATATTGCTATTTTTAGAGTGGACATGTTTCACTAATGCTTTGTGCAATTTATTGCATTTTTTTATATCTGTGCGCCCTAGAATAGTATTAAGAGACGTCATTTTGTCCAGTGGTAGAGTCTGTTTCTCAAAAGGGTCTTTTATTCCCTGGTAGAAGTTTGTGATGTTTCTGGGAAGACCATTCCTAAATGCTTACAAGAAAGATTAGTGTGATAAATAAGACTACTTTGGAACCTAATAGTACCAAATCAGAATGTACTAAGACTAGTTGCCTGCTTGTAAAGACATTCAGTACAAAAAATTTCAAGTGGCCTTGTGACTGAGGGTAAGAAATCCTTTCAATAGAGTGAAAGAATCTCGTAGTACTTTGCAATAAAAGAAAAGAAAATTATGATTTCTCTATAATCCTATTGTCTGGATCCCACTACAATCCCTACATCTTAGAAATAATTCCTGAATGTCTTCTTAGAGCCTTAGGACATTTTGCCAGCTCCATCGTCCCAACACTCTGTTCCTTGTAGATATTAATTGGACAGAATATCAGAACAGCTAACAGTAGTGAATTCTAACACTTTCTCTAGGGATCATCTGGGTAAACAAGTAATTTTTTTTTTTCCCTAGGACTGTGCAACTATGTCCTCTGTGCTGTTGAAATCATGGTATTTGGAATAAGTCAGTATTACTCGTGGATTTATCCTTGTTTTCTCTCTCATGTCGTCGTTCATTGCTGTGAAACTCTTAAGAAAAAGGAGATTCTTTGCCATTTTCTTACATCTTCACTTTAGTGACTACTTATGTTTTGAGCATTAAAACTTCCCTAAAACTGGAAAATCTCCAGCATTTAAACCTTACCCTTTGTTGTCTTGGAACTGTTGGTGCTGAGAGGCTTTTCCCCCCCGTTCCATGGAAAATATCTTTCAAAGAGACAAAAGATCTCTTGGAATTCTTTTGCCTCTTCTATATACGCCTTTTTCAATCTCTAGTTTTGTCAGATGGGAAATAAACTTTTATGGGAGGAATTATGGAAGTGCTCCTTTTCTCCAAATCTGACAACTTTATTTCAAGCCTTGCAATATTTGATCCTTTGTTCATTAGCTCCTTTGGAGCATATGTGAATAACAGCTTCCATTTTAAAGAAAAGTTCTGTTCCTTGCTATTGTTGAAAAAACTTGGAAAACGTAATTTCAGTAAATCCTGAAAACTCAAAAAAATTAAAAAAGAGCTCCCTAAAAGGAGTCCTATGACTTTTTCTGTTATAATTTTGAAAGGATACTTTTGACAGTTTAAATGCACCTCATGTACTTCAATGATCCCTCCTCAACTGCTTCCTTATGTTGTTCAGGTTCCAATGGAGTGCAGGCAGGTATTGAAAATCTTTACATTGGGGTAAATAGGTACTCTCAATTTTGCTTCATCACAATCTTGAGGGAAATTGGGCCAAAGAATACTATGATCTAGTGACAAGTAGAGGGAAAATTATGCTCATCTCCCTTATCATTCTGTAGGAAATCCAACAGGAAAAAAAAAGGGGGGGGAATCTTTGTCACATCAGTAAAACCATGGCTTATTTGTTTTGTACATTTTGTACATGATCAAACACATTTATTCTTTTTAAGACAATACAGCCAGTTTTGAAGGTGCATTTATGTATTAACATGGCTGTTAAATTCTTAGGACAGGTGGCTTTATATATATATGAGAAGATGAAGATAGACATCTTGCAATCAAGAAAATTTTCCATTCAAATGCTATGCTGGTACAAAATCCACTTCAAATATTTAACATTTAATTAAGTTTATATTGTGTTAGTTTTGCTGTATCGGCTGCTTCAAAAAATTCTAGGCAACTTGAAAGCCTGACAGAGATGCTGCATTTGCTATCATGTCCTTCTGCAAGCAATCTTCTTGTTTCTCCGTCTTTCAGTGTAATGATCTTTAAAAATGTGTTAGAGTAGGCATTGCTGTCCGCAAATCATTGCACTTGAATCCGAGGTTTGCTGTTCATATCAATGTTTTTATCATCCTTTCTGCTTGTGTCATCCTTCTTTGAATGTCTCCTTTCTGGTATCAGTTAACCACGCTAAGAGGCCTCAGACGCTTAAATCACAATTTCGTTGTGTAGGAACAGGTGATATACAATAGCTATGCAATAAAGGACTGTAGCACCGCAGATCCTATTGTAGATGTGGCCATATATAGGAAAATTTTAAGCAAGCATTACACTGGACAAAAGATTTATAAATGTTTTTGGCTAGGCAGTTTGCTTTCCTTCCAAAGCAGGGAGTCAAAGGAAACCTGTGACATTGCTCAGAACCATATAAGTTACCAGGCTGGTTGAGGAATGGAGGAAAAACCTAATAAGAAAGCTGAAGCCCCATGTGTCTCCCCAGTAAATCCATGTTTGAAATACTTACACATAAAGAGCGTGTATATAAATATATATACACTTATACATATATATGAAAAGTGAGGAGTTTTGTTTAAGTAAATAAATTGCTTGCATGTATACAATAGGCATAAATATTAGGTACATGGAAGCTCATAAGCAGATTGATCTGTTGAGGACTCCAGATACTCTATTTTCTTTGAAGTACCTTTTAAAAGATTTCCTGGGTCTCAACAAAAAAGATGTTTCTCAACTTTTGTCTACCGATTTTTGAAGATAAAGAAGAAAGCCTATCATCCTTGCCATGCTCATCATAGTTAATAATAACATTTAATTTCTTCTTGCTCTACTGAAGCAAGGCACGAAAGTCATTATATTTACAGCTGTTTCAGGTTTTCATAAATCTTCGGTGCTCCCAAGTTGAACTAAGTTTAGCTGAACTACATTTGTTTGTATCTGTACTGAATTCTATAAAACACTTTAACAAATTTAGGACCATCCTGTTCATTACAGAAGGTCTAACTTACTTAAAGATCTACTTACACCAGTTCAAATCTCAGTAAATAGTACTTACCATGAACAAGGATAACACTAGCATAAACAGTCAATTTACAAATCTGACAGTAAGGTTCTTTTATATCATTTTACTTAAACCTAAATACATTATTTAGTTAGACACGCTTAGATTATTCCAGTAATGGTTATGTTGAGCTTTCATTCAGAACAATTTTATTATTTCCTCTACATGTTCCCGCCTCCCAATCTTAAAACACACATGAATAACCAGTTATATTATGTATGTACTATTTGAATGATCAGAGTTACAAGTAATTTAATAGTCTCTGGCAACTGCCAGATTTATTACAATGTGTTACATCTGTGTTTGCTCTCGAAGTGGTATCCAGTGACATTTTGTACAAACTATTCTTTTTTCTTAATTTCAGGACTGATAGTACATGAAGGTGCATCTGTTTATCGAGTGTTTAAGCGCTGGAGGGCTGTGAATCTGCACTGGGATGTGTTAAATTATGATAAAGCCACAGACATAGAAGAGA
>NW_009648061.1:966191-1053297 GCF_000708025.1 Charadrius vociferus
ACAGAAGTTTAGTTCATCCAACACAGTTAACCTCACCAAGATTTCAGTGTGGCTACGTATTGTTACATCTGTTCAACCGCATGAGACCTCAGGAAGATTTATCAGAAGATAACGGCTCTGGGGAAGTAGTGATGAGAGTGACCTCAGTGTAAAGATTATGCTCACTGTGCTACACAGATGAGGATAACGGGCCCTGACGTTACAGGACTTTGGAATGTAGTTACAATAAATGGTGAAACCATAAACACTTGAAAAAATATATACAAATTTTTTAAAAAATGTAATGCTTTTTTATACGATCAGCTAAAACACAAATACATTTTTCTGGGGAAAAAAAAAGTCTCTTCCTTTTTATATAGTCTGGTTTATTAGATCTTTTGTCAGTTTGTACCTGAGGTGTATGCAATATAGTTTAACTCTTAGGTCTTTGAATGATGAGGAAACTCATTTTTAAGTAAAAAAAAAGATATTTAAATGTATTTTCTTAAACTCTGGCTTTAATCCACTACTGTTATTTTTTCCCACTTTCATGAGGATTAAACTGAACAACCTTCTTCCAAAAAGAAAAAGAATGTTGACACAAGTGAAGTATTCTTCCTTTTCTGTCTTTATTTTGTTGTTGTTTGTAGCTCAGTTCAGGCGTATGAAAGTAAGTAAAGGATATGTTGTCCCTTGCCTTTAAGCAGAAGTCCAGTGGGTGTTCTACGAAACATGAGGGAAGATGCCAACTCTTCTTTTAGCTCTCCCACATGGATGTGCAAGATGTCAGACACAAGTATGACACAGGCAGGGGAAGTCTTGTACTTCCTCTCAAGTCTCAAGATCTGCAGGGTGCTGGGGCTGTCCCCGTACACAGAAATGACATCACCTTCCAAGCAGTGGTGCTGAATTTAGCAGCCTTTTAATTTTTAGCACCGTTCTAACTATAGCACATTGACATGCCATATTTTTTTGGGGAGAAAAAAAAAAAAAGTACATTACAAGTTCTGGAATAATAATAAATCCTAATGGAAACTGAAAATAGAAATACTGCAGAGCCTTAATTTTGCCAGGTAACGAATCATCATACTAAAAATGAGCCAATATTCGTCTTTATCATGATAGCTAATCAATGCTGGGAAGTTTGCTTCTGTGTTTTTGTCTCATGGCAAAAATTCTAATATCATGTAATCAGATGGAAATGGAAACAATTTCCAAGTTAATAATTAAGGCTGTTGAAGATCAACATGAAAAAGTAAGGCTGAAGTGCCTCTGAGAGCTCTAGGTTACTTGAAACAGTTTGTGGTGGGCTGATATTGTCTGGCTGTCAGATCCCCACCCAGCTGCTCTCTCCCCCTCCTCAACAGGACAAGGGGAGAAAATAAGATGAAAATGCTTGTGGGCTGAGACAAAGACAAGGACGTCACTTACCAATTACTGTCATAAGCAAAAAAGAGACAACATGGGAAAATCAATTTAATTTATTGCCAATTAAAATACAGTTGAATGGTGAGAAAAAAAAGGCAAAACCTAAACCACCTTCCTTCCACCCACCTACCCCCGCTTCTCCCCAGGCTTGGCTTCACCCCTTCACTCCCAACGTCTCTACCTCCACCCCCCGAGCAGCGCAGGGGGTGGGGAATGGGGGGCTGTGGTCAGTCCATAACAACTCCTCTCTGCTGCTCCCACCTCTTCACACTTTTCCCTGCTCCAGCCTGGGGCCTTCCCAGGGGCTGTAGTCCTTCAGGACATGTCCACCTGCTGTGATGTGGGTTCTCTCCAGGGGCTGCAGGAGATACCTCCTCCACCATGTTCTCTCCAGGGGCTACAGGGAAATACCTGCTCCACCTGGATCTCTTCAGGGTCACAGGGGAATCGCTGCTTGGGACCAACTGCATCTGGCATGGGGCAGCTCCAGCCTCTCCTCACAGAGGCTGCTTCTGTGGCTCCCACCCCCACCTCCCCCACCTGGGCACCTGCACCCAGTACACAGTTAAACACTTCTCTGTTTCAAAATAAGTTGTAAGCAATTGCTGAGAAATTTTAGAGTTATTTTGTGGAGTAGCTGGAGTGCTGTGGCTGGAAAATTCCCTCTCGGGGACCTGGTGCTGGAGTCAGTGCATGGCTTCCCTTGGTAAGAAGCTCACGTGCCAGGACCAGACACAGGAGGCTTCTGCAGCCACAGTTGGAAGGGAGGTTGAAATAATTCAAGCATTGGAGCTAAGAGGTCCCAGCATTCTGTGTTACAGTCTCAGAAGCTCACATTTACACTTACTAAATCTACAGATGACTTACTGCTCTTTAAACAATTAATGTGAAAAGCAGTACATTAACCATGAACAACAAAATGCTATCTCAAAAAAAGCCAATATATCTCCTGCGTGGCAAATTACCAACATGTGACTGGCAATCTCATTGAGAAACTATGAGAATTCACTTCCAGGTTAGCTTTAAACAATTTTGCAAAGGAGGAATTTGTGGAGAAACAGAAGGTGAGAGAAACTAAGACTGAGGAAATGTGCTGTACCACTGGGAATTTCTTCATCCTAATTACTGCTTAAATAAAGCCCGCTTTCCCAGAAGGACCACCGTTCCACATGACCAAGTTGGAATCAGAGTTAGTATCTCAAAAGCACTTGTAATATAAGGAGAATAAGGCATTCTGTGTCCAATACCCTTAAAAGTTTGTCTCACACCTTTTAGGTACTCATGATCGCTGGGATTTAAAGAATATTTCAGGGGCCTTTTTACGGGATCCTGAAAATAAAATTGAGAACTATATTAAAACATTTTGTTGTAAAGAAATCTTTTTCATTCATGTCCAAATAATTAGGGTGCTGGAAAAAAAAAACTCACCAGAAAAGATCAATAGATGCAATTTAAAAGAGGACAAGATTTCTGTGTACAAACATTTGAAAGACACCTGGGTCTAGAACACTTAACAGCTTCTGAGGGAAAAAAAAAATTAGTAGTGAGAGAATTGTTTAGGGCAAATATCAGAAAAGCCTTTTTAATAGTAGGATTTGTCATCATTAATCATTTCTATGGCACGATAATTTTGCATATGTCTGCATTTACCTATTTCTGGATATATAAAGCAGGATCAGGAAATGATAAACAGTGATAGGATTAGTATGGGCAAGGTGCAGTTGTGAAAAAAAATTAAATTAAATTATATCTATAGCTGTATAATGCTGCAGAATGTTTTCAGCAGCAAAAGTGCCTAGTGCAGGGTATGAATATTTCTTCATTGACCTTGTATTTGGATTTGTGCAGTACTGCAGTGCTGTGATCACCTACATGCAAGATGGATGAATTCCAATCAGAACAGGTGCAGAGAGGAGATATTAGGATGAAAAAGGAGTAGAGACTCTGCTTCACATGAGGAAGTTAGAAAAGCGTGGCTTGTTCTGCCTAACAAAAGTTGAGTGGATGTTATTGTTCTCAGTTAATACGTTGCAGAATAAAATTTATTTTAGACAAAGACAAGCCTAAGAAACAAAAGAACGCAAGGGCACAAATAGATCACAAATAAATTTAGCTGTAAGTTCAAGGTAGTTTTAAAATATTCATATAATGAATCACAGACGGCAATTCAAATTGGAAGGGCCCATGGAAGGACATCTAGACCAAGCTCCAGGGTCAGCTCTGATATCAGAACAAATTGCTCAGGACTTTAAGCAGGCAGGTCTTAAAATTCTCCAAGGATGGAAATTGTACAACCTCTCTGGCCAACCAGCTCCAGTTCTTGACTGTCCTCAGAGTGAAAAGGTATTTCCTTCTATCCTAACTCTTCTCTTGTTCCAACTTAGGCCTATTGTCTCTCATCCTCCCATAGTGCCCCACTGTGAAGTGGATGGCTCTGTCTTCTTGATAACCCCCTCGCAGGTGCCAGCAGACTGCTGTTAGGCCTCTCCTGAGGCCATCTCTTCTACAGGCTGAGAAAGACTTGATCGCTCAGCCTCCCCTCAAAGGGCAAGTGCTCTGGCCCTCAGCCAGCTTGGGGGCCTTCTGATGAACTTGGTCCAGTTACTCCATGTCTTTCCTGCACTGGGTTGCCCAGGGTGCTATTGGCTGTCCCTGCAGCCAGGGCACACTGCTGGCTCATGCTCATTTTGTGTCTGCAAAGGTCCCCAGGTCCCTTCCCGCAGAGCTGCTCCAAGCCCGGCATGGACTAGCCTGTGTCCTTGCACTGGTGTTTCCTGATGAGGGACAGCACTTGGCACATGTCCTTGATGAATTTCATGAGGTTCCTGCTGGTCTATTCCTCCAGCCTGGCTAGGTCCCTCTGGATGGTAGCCCTGACCCAACTGTGTGTCCCTGCAATCTGGCACCATCTGCAAACTTGAGACCAGGACTGTCTGTCACCTCCTCCATGTCACTAATAAAGATGTCAAATGGGACAGGGCCCAGCACAGACCCTTGCATTACTCCACTTGTTACTGGTATACAGGCAGTGTAGGTCCTATTAACCACTGCCTTCTGGACCTGACTATCCAACCAGCCTTTTTGCAATCAAATTGTCCAACCATTTAGACCTCAATGTCCTGGTTTTGAAAGAAGACTACTGTGGCAGATGGTGTGAAAAACCTTGCTGGGATTGAGGTAAATGACATCCACTGCTCTTCCCTCAACCACAAATGCAGTCCTTTCAACAGAGGAGGCAATCAGGTGGGTCAGGTATAATTCACCTTCAGTAAAATCAGGCTCATTGTTCCCAACAACCTTCCTCTTCCTGCATGTGCCCAGAAATGGGCTCCAGGAGAACTTGCTCCATAATTTCCCCAGGGACCAAAGTGAAGCCAACAAGCCTGTAGGTCTCTAGGCTGTCCTTTGGGCTTTTCTTGAAGATGGGTGTGACATTTGCTGCTCTCTGCAGTTGCCAGGGACCTCCCTGATCTTTACAAGTTCTTGCATATAATCCCCAACTCAGTCTTTACCCACTGATTGTCATTTGGTCCCTTCTTGAGCCCTTTCACTAAGCACTGAAGGCTGTGAGAACTGAGTGGTGAAGATGGAGACAAAGAAGGCATTAGGGACACTGGCCTTCTCTGTGTCCAGTGCCACAAAATCACTAACCCAACTAAGCAGCAAGTCCACATTTCCCTGTGAACTTTTACATTTAGCCTTTTACTGCTCTTGTAGAAGCTATAGCTCTTTGTCTTGCCCTTGATGTCACTGACAGTTGAAGATGACTTTCGGTCTTCCTAAGCTCACCCCTGCATGCCTAGGCAATATTTCTAAAGCCCTCCTTTAAATCCTAGCTCTGCTTCCATCTCCTGTATATGGCTGTTCTGCAGCGGAGCTGTGCCAGAAGTTCTTGGCTTAGCCAAGCTGGGATCCTGATACGCCTGCTTGTTTGCCTGGGTATCAGAATGGTCCATTCTTGTATCTGGAGGACACGGTCCATCCAGATCTGGCAAGTCTCCTCATCTCTTTCACCCTTCAGAGCTGCTCCCCTATGATGCCAGTTGTCTGCTCCCTGGACAAGCTACAGGCTACTTACTTGGTGCACCCTGTTTGGGTTCTGAGACTCTGCTCCCTCCCTCCCTCCCACCAGGATCTTCATCTCCACTTTCTCATGATCACCTTGGCCAATGCTACCATGGGTCACCACCTCCCTCACTGGTGCCCACTTGGCAGGGACAGCAGATTCATTAGTGTGATGCCCCGGGCTGGCCCAACCAGGCCCTGTACACCCTCCAGAAACCTCTGGTACTGCATGTGTCCCATCGTGCAGCCCTTCCAAGCAGGTGACAGGGAGGTTCACGGCCCCCAGAAGCAGGAGGCTCTGCCTTCCCCAGACCTCCTTGAGGGGTTTGAGGAAGGCTTTGTCCCCTCCCTTGCTTGTGGTCACTAACATGCTGCCTGTACACTGCTGCCCTCCCTGGCCTCCCCTTGGATCTGACACATGAACTCTCACCAGACCCTTGTCTATCCCGCAGGAGCACCCCATACATCCCAGCTGCTCCTCCAAACTGAAAGCATCCCCTCTTCTGCTTCTTCTCTGCCTGTCTTTCCTGCTTGTCTTTCCTGAGAGCGCCACAGTGAATTACTGGAAGAGCCTCCCAATAAAAACAGCGACAACAAAACATCCAACCTGTTTCAGAGGGAGTTTGATGACTTTAGGAAAGTGATTAAGATGTTATTACTAGTGGTGGCAGAAGACTGGGATTAATACCCTTCCCTCTCTATGCTCATCTCTATGTGTCCAAAATGCATACATCCCCTCCTCTGAAGAATTTAATGTCTCCTCTGAACAACTAAATTTGTGTGGGATTAATCAAGTTATGTAAAAAGCATGTATTTAATGGATATCAAAAAATCACTGTTGACCCAACCACAGAACCAGATTATGATGTGAGGTGAGATCTTGCCTGAAGTTCCAGACAGAGTAACAGCACTGGAAGTCAGACCTCATGTAACACCTGTATTTCAGTCACCACCGTGTTTCAATATTAAAACTGCAAGTGGGAGAGAATCAAGGTGGAGCACAAACTGAAGGTTTTGCACCACCACCTCTGGAAAGTCAGGTTTTTTTCCATTTTCCTTGCATTCATCCCCACTGGCAGTAAAACAATGGACTACAGGCTGTGCAAGGGTAACTTTGGAGTTCCGCTGTTGGGACGCATGAGAAACAGCAAGAATTCTGCTTGAAATGGCCCATGAATTCATATCAACTTTAAAGCAAGGAGGAATCAGATTCTGCTCATTCAAGGACGGCAGTGTTTGCTGCTTAAACTAAAGACCACTGGCCAAAAAATGTAGGTGTTGAAACACAGTCTTCTAAGGCCCTCAAGGACAAAGTTGTTTCCAATCCCTGCTGTACATACACAGTTTTAAAATGCTTAAAGTAAAAAGAAATCCAGTTTTATAACAATTAGATTACTATTAGAGGCATATAGTTTAGGGAGTCAAACGCAGCAGAGGTGCCTGGACTGGACATGCTCAAGAACCCTGTTGAATATCAATAAGAAAACCAATAGAAAGCCTGTTTTTTCTTTAAAAATGTAGAAACAATTATGCAAGATAAACAGTTTCTTGACCACAGAAGGGTAATCTGCTGAGAGCTCTATAGAATAGCTCCCTGGATTCTCATTTCTTTCCTTTGGAATTACATTTAAAATTCAACTTATTGTTAAAACAAGTCATGTATTATTTAAAGCAAACCTTTTCACATATTCTCCTCTTGAAACTGCGTATCATCAGTATCAGCCTGCTCTGGTGTGTAAATCAAATTTAGCAATTTAAACAGTGCTGCGATGAAATAGACAGCACACTTACAGAACTCTGCCAGTCTGATTACACTCCAGACCAAGCCACAACACTTTCACAGGATTTTTTTTATTCCATTCATAAGGTACCGTTGAACCCATCATGACTGCAAAGCAAACTGCTGTACCTACTCAGGAGCTACTCAGAAACTTTGAGGAAAGAATATATGTGATTTGGTTGGTGACATTTCATACTAGTGGCTTGATAGTTTGGAGTTTTTTAACTACAGAGAGGCTGACAGAGTTGGGGCTGTTCAGCCTGGAGAAGAGAAGGCTCCGGGGAGATCTTATTGCGGCCTTCCAGTACCTAAAGGGGCCTACAGGAGAGCTGGGGAAGGACTTTTTACTAGGGCATGTAGTGACAGGACGAGGGGGAATGGCTTTAAACTGGAAGAGGGCAGGTTTAGATTAAACATTAGGAAGAAGTTTTTCACTTTAAGGGGGGTAAGGCACTGGAACAGGTTGCCCAGAGAGGTTGTTGAGGCCCCATCCCTGGAGGTGTTCAAGGCCAGGCTGGACGTGGCCTTGGGCAACCTGGTCTAGTGGGAGGTGTCCCTGTCTATAGCAGGGGGGTTGGAACTCAATGATCTTCAAGGTCCTTTCCAACCTAAACCATTCTATGATTGCATCATTATTCTGTAAATGACAAATCCAAGGAATGATTACTAATATTGAAATTTACTTCAAATTTACGCACAGCACCACAGGACAATGCAAGCAAGGGCTACTATACTGAGCAGCATACTTCTCCCTCTGAAACCTTAACAGGTCTTTTAAAGAGAACTGAAGATTTCTAGTGGACTAAATTTGAAAATAGTTTGTTATTTTCTGTCAGATCTATCACTCCAATAATTATGTATTACGGAACATGAACATTTTCTGATTCTTGAAAAACAAGAACTGTTAGCAGGTTTTCTGAAGAGAAATGAAGATGCTCTTTAAAACATTTCATCTTTCTTGTTTGCCTTACATAAAAGAATTCATTTTCATAAACCTCATAACAATTTCAAAAAACCCTAGTGAGTTACCAGTTCCTAGAATCACCTCTTAGCTGTTGTGTAAGAGGAGATAAAGCAGCGTTCAGAGCTGAGAGAGGACACCAGAGAAATCTTTAAAAACTGGTAATACTTGTATTTCATTCTATTAAAATCAGAAATGAGGTTTCAGATCTCTCTACATTCAGAAATTTGTCAGGCGGGTGCTGACATTTCTCCTGGATTTGAGATATTTATAATGCGCTGCAGAGTGCAACCACAGTCTGAATTAAAGGTGATGCATACATTAAAACCAGTCGCATGGCAAAAAATAACAAGGAAACACTAGGAGACAGGCCCCTGAGAAGCATAAACACCTTTCAAAGATCACCCACAGATCACAGAAAAATAGCAATCTGTAGCATAATTTTCTCCTGCTGTGGCCAGTCAGCTATCCTGCAGCCATGTGGAAACCAGTGATCATCCTCCTGCTTAACAAGCCCTTGCCTGACAGACCAAACTATCCTTTCCCCTGGAGTCTCCATGTGTACTAACTCCAGCTGAATTTGACCCTGACTTGTCACCATTTGCTCCCTTAGTTCAGAAGACCTTAGCAGCAGGCTTGAGGGGCTGTCCTCTGAAGGATAAAAGACATACTAACTCGTGGAAAATTTGTAAAAGCCTCATAAAATGACATTTTCAGCATGAAGCAGCTGGCTGAAGCTAACCACAGAACTTGTTTTAACACCAGCCCAAGCACATCGAACCAGGTCCGTGCTGGTGAGTCCATCTAAGTGCCAGAATTCAGGATCAGCCATGGGCAGAGATCAGAAATGCCGTAGAGGTCACCACAGGAGGAAGAGTTAAGGTGAGCGAAAGGGGCTTGGACAGCAGTGGTTTGGTGACCCTAACTTTCACCAGCTTCCACAGCTCCTTCCTGGCCCAAAACCTCACTTTGTCCTACACATGAGGCTGGCAGAGGAACAGCAAAACTTGTGAAAGGAAAAATTATGTTGAATAATTAGTCCACAGGTCCCATTTTCTAGGCCTGATCACCACTAATTCTCAAGGAAAGAGTACTTCTTCCCTCCCCTGATTGCAGCTGTTGCCCTTCTAGTTTTGAAACTGGGGGAAAAAATGCGGCCAAAACCAAGGAACTTGTTTTTTTTTTCTAAGGGATCATATCAAAGTCACCACATTCTTCTCACTCCAGTTTTGCTAGAATTCAAAATATTGAACTGGAGCAGCCAAGACTTTAACAAAGGGAAAACTGAACTCCACCATAGGAGACAAAGTGAATGTGAGCCATGTCCCCTTGCAGCAAGGCTTCACCCAGCTGCCCGGGAACCCACCTGCTCCTTAGGAAACCTCAGCCAGCTCCATCGCTGCTGGGGCTGCCTTTACCTCTGCTCTCTGCTGCAGGTAGGGGCCTCTGGCGTGTCCTCGCCCGCACGCCTGCAGCAGCTCTCACCCTTTCTTTGCCTTTCTGCTCTGCTTCAGACGCCCCTTGCCAGGCCTCCCCTTCCTTCCCCCCGGTGCAGCTCAGCCCTGGGGGCTGCGCTCAGGGCTTGGCAAATGGGTGGCTGTCCTGCCGCCGGCCCACCACAACCCACACACACCGCACAGCAACCCAAAGACGCAAAGTGGTTTTACCATCGGTCACAAACACACGAACTCCTCCTGCGTAGGTGCATGGGCATGGGTGGCTTTGCTTTTTCTAATGCAACCAGTCAAAATGAATAGCAGCTGGAGTCCAGTGTAGGGACAGAAATCCAGTGCCAGCTGCATTTCTCCAGTGAACATCCCTGAATATAACTCTTTCACTCTCTCTTATAAAGAAAGCAATTAAATCCAGAAAAGACCCGAATAATCTTAACAGAATGTATTTTGTCCCCTCAGACACAGCTTCTCAAACCGTGCAGTAGGTCCCCGATCTACTGATCGAACAAGATAAGGATATCTATCATCCAGGCAGACTGGCTCCTTCTGGGTGGTGTTTCTTGTTAGATTTTGTTGTTTCTCGTCCCATGCAGATTCAGCTTGTACTAATGAACTTTCAAGAAGAATCTATATAAGCTTTTACACTCTGAAATGGAAACTTTTCTGTACATGGGCAGATATTAGCAATATATTTCAAGCTAGTGCCTCACATTCAGCGCACACTGCCATTTGTTCGTTCCCACTAAACACATCTGGGCTATCACTCACACCTGGACATTAATGTAATTTATCTGCATCCCAGTTTGCTGCTAATGACAACTTGGCATTTTTCCATGAAACAAGAGTTTCTAAGAGACCTGTTCAACATTTATGCTCACATCAAGTGGTTATCACCTTCATAGGATATTAATTTGCGTCTTACATACTTAATAAAACATTCATTTACTCCAGTGGAAAACAGTGGGCATTATGTTGTTTATTAACTAAAACACTTCTAAAAAAAAGCAAACACAATCTCATGGTAAGTAACAACCCCTAATGATGAATCCACCCTTTCCAGTCACTCATAAGGATAAGTTAGTTTTCCTGTCCTCTTCCCAAATTCTCACGTTTTTTGTGACAGTTTCTAACCCATCTCCCAAGAATAGCCCCAGACACACCATGCCTCACGCACTGAAAGGCTTTTGCTTTGCATGGTAGGACAGCTTTAAACTCATCATTAAGGTCAAACTAGCATTCAGCTCTTGTGCCTTCACCCTGTTAGTGGAAGAGGTCAGGCAGTCTCTTCCCAAGCGTCACCCCAGTGGGCTAAATGCTGTAGCCAAGGAGCTGCATGTCAGCATTTGCCCTTGTTTCCCCAGCTGACATGGACTCTGCTCATGCCACAGTAACCTCAAGAGCTGAGACACATCGTGCCCTATGAAAACCATCAGTGCCCAGCAGCTGTCCTGTTGTGTGCACAGAAAACATACCCACAATTCAGCTGAACAGACATCTGTCCTTTTGCTAAGCCTCCCCGTTCTACCTTTCTCATCAATACACCTTGTTCATCTTGCACCATGGGTGGAAAAATGCAGTAGCCCCCACTAGAAGCAAAAGGGAAAGTTACTTGTAACCAGATTTCTTGGAGATTGAAGTTGTTCCCTCCCCGGTCCTGGCTCGTCATCTGATATTGTCCTTTAGCAGCAGCAAGAAGGAGCTGTGATGGCTGGAGTGCTGCATCCTTTTACTGCTGCACTCTGTGAACTCAAAAACCCACCTGTGAGGATGATGCTCCTCAGGAGGGGGACTGCATGTAAAGCCCAGTCCTTGGGACATTGCTACATCTGATTGCACCACCAGCCGGATCCAGGCATGCCCTGCCAGGAAGGACAAACTGAGCTCCCTGGCAGTGGACTGACTGCTTTCTTACCTTCATAGTGATTCCAAGTCTGAGGATGCCCAAATATTCCTTCACTCCCTTCATGCACAGACCAGGTCCCCTGGCGCCTGGGACCCCCCTCACACCTGGCTGTCCTGCCCTGGGGCACAGTGACTGGCAGACCCTGCCTTTTGGCTGGCTTTCTCCAACAGAAGGGGAAAAAGTGTCACTTCTCCATCTAGTGCAGCCTTCCAGGAAACACAGACAGCACTTCCAAATCTCCCACCTGGAAGCGAGTCGATGTGCAGAGAAGGAGAGGTCACATCTGGGCAGGCAGAGGTAGGGGGACGGCAGGAGGGAGACAAAGTAATCCTAGCAGAAGCCACTTCAGACAAAGATGCAGTAGATTGGGATTAGTCCTAAGCAGAAACAGGCAGAGAGACGGCATTGATCAGCTATTGTCTTTGAAGCCGCTTGCAAAGTGTCACAACCATCTCCCAAGTGCCTGCGCTGGAGGGTCTCGGATGCTGCCCGCCCTTTCCTTCACTTTGGGGTGGGGCAAGCAACAGCCAGCGTCCAGCATAGGATGTACCCTATGTTCAGTATAAGGTATAGGCCCAGCATCATGTCTAAGCCAGCACTGCATGCACAGTGTCTGTCCCCAACACTGTCCTGCTAACCCCTGTTACGTTGTCTTTCTCCCTCCCAATGCCTCACTGGTGTGTCAGCTTTGAGGGCTCAAAGATGCTGAAGTGTGTGGAGCTGCCAGTCGTCAGGCAGAGACAGCTCTGGGTATTCAGCATAATCATTCCTCTAGGATCTTTTGCTGCTCACTGACCATTTCCCTTCTCAAATTCAAGGGAAACTTTATCCTGTGGAGATAATCCTGGCAAGAGCAAAAGGCATTGCTGCATGCAGGGTGTTGTTCTCAAGTATAGAATTGCTTCCTTTAAAAAGACATCCTCCTGCTGTCCAAAATAGAAAACTTGATTTATCTTCCACTCCTTTATTGAAAGGAAAATGTGTAAGAAAGCAGGAACAAGCCTCTGCCGGTGACCTGTGGGAGGACATGAATTCTCCCATTGTTTGAAGCCTCCTGATTGCCAGGAAAAGGGCTGGATGAGGTGGACCCTGATGAACCTAGCAGACAGCCCTGGTTGACACCCAACCTCCTAACCTTGGGCTCAGCTCCCTCCCTACCTGCAGTGAGACCACAGAAGCTCTCCTGAGGGACATGGGTTTGTGGTGCTCCCATCCTTCTCCTCTGGCATCAGAGGGCAAGAAATTAATTCTTCTGACATTCACGGTAACTCTTCCCATAATTGAGGGAAAGCTTCAGCAGCTTCCCCCACCCCTAATGGTAATGCTTGCAATGACATATGACATTTTGGCACTACCAGCCACATTCTTATGTCTAAGCTCTGACACTGTTTTATATTGACAGCGCAAACCTCTTTGAATGAAAAAACTTGTTACTAATACAGTTCAAATCAAACTGAAGACTATTTTTATTGAGATAAAAATACAATCTAAAAAAAGAAAAAATCTTTTGCCAGGCAGATGTGGGAGGTGTGGAGAGGTGAGATGGGAGCAGGGCATGAGAAGCCCATCTACATGAGGGATGACTTAAAGAAGATGGACTCAAGTGATGGTGGCATGCAGTTGGTGCTCTGTGCTGCAAAAGATGGTGAAAAAATCTGCCATGTCCCAGCCACTGTGACCTGGGGAAATTTCCTTCCTGACCCTAAAGGTAGCGATTGCCTTTACACCAAGCATCAGGGCAGAAGTAGCACACTTATCTGTGGGGCCTCCCAGGGGTGGTCCAGGCATGTGGCCATCACAGTGGCCTCCTGATGTCCTGGATCATCTGAATCATCACCATGAGGAGGATTGGGAAAATTGGGATCAAGCCAGACAATTCCTGACCATTCACTGCCCTCTGTGTACATAGCAGCCAACGCCTTAACAGGGTCTGTTTTAATGGGCCATAGTAAATGATCCCTACACATGTGGGAACTGGCTGTGGTCTGAAACTGCAGTTTTGATTCTAAGAACCTGTTTTGACTTTCTAGCTGTGTACATTGCATTTTATACATCATGTTATCTTTTATAACTCTTTGTTTTTCTCTTTCTAATATATCATTCTTATGTATCTCCTCTTCTAACTTCTCCACTACTGCTCATAAGCAACTTCCTAACAGCCAGCGCAAGCCTGCTTTCCCCATGTCTCTTTTCCACTTATGAGAACTTTTCAATTTTTTGGATTCACCCCAGGCTTGGTGGCTGTCTGGCCCAGGGGACCACGCACCCCCAGAGTGACTCTGCCTGTTGTGGTGTTCGGGTTTGTAGGAGAGTTCCTGGTCCTAGTACTGAATCTTAAGCCTCATCCATGGTGAAGGTAACCCGATTTATTCATAATGAGCTTTGAGAGAGTCTGCTAATTATCTCAGGTGCCTAAATACCGCCATAGTCTGTAGCTAAGTCTTTACTGTTGTAATATAAGTCTAAATGTCTCTGTTCAGCCACCATAGAAGGGTTGAGAGCCACCTTGGTTGCTGTCAGGGAGGTCCCTTTACACACTGAGAGCTGCCCAAATCGCATCACTTACCAACAGCAACACTGCAAAGCTTATCCATAATTCCCACCACAAACTGCAGGTTGTTATTCCTCTCCCTCCCTCACATGTAGGGCTGAATGAAGTAAATACTCTCAAAGTCTCTCTGCCAGATTGAGCACGATGGAAAACCCAGTAAAGGAGGAGATACCCAGCAGCTCCGTCATTAGTTGACTCCTCCGTGGCATAGGAGGCTGGGATTCAATTCCTTCTTTTGCTGAAGAGTGTTGAATATGCCGCAAAACTTTCCCTTTTTGCCTTGGAGACAACAAAGCCATGAAAAGAATGTGTGCAACCAGTGCGCCCATCTGAGTATTCAGCCACAAAAAACCCCAATGTCATGACAAGTCTTTTGAACAACTATTTATTGCAAAACTAATTCAAATATTTAAGGAATTGTTTTCTATAGATTCTCCAATTCATTGCTGCCTTAAAACTGTATAAAATGCTTGTCTAGTTTTGAGTATGTTCTCAGCAAGGAAATAAAGCTTTGTTAGGTATTCTATTATAAAAAGATTTTTTCCATGGGAAACAGATGCAAGCTACCAAATCACATCCATTTACACACAGGAAAATTGATTTTGAAGTGAGGTTTTCCGAGAACTACCAGTCTACAAACCTGATTTGTTGTGTGGCCCGAGGCCTCCAATCTGTAGTATGCATTAAAATACTGAGTTACCTGAATAACACAGGATTTTTCATATCAGCAGAATATACATTTTTTTTGAATAGGGTATAATGCAGGCCAAATACGTGAGCTTACAAACTTGTAAGATTCCTTGTCCTTTTATATTTACATTTTGTACTTCTGTATTGCCTTCCCCCCCCCCCCTTCCCATTTTCTTTGTTTCCTCCTCATGTATGCTAAAATCAGTTCTTTGGAAGACAGGGTGATTCATCTCCAGGTCCAGTTGTAACATAGTTTTTTGTTGTCTGATGATCTCTTTACCTGCATTTTGTTTGCAACTGAGAAACACGTATTAACTGCATGGTGAGTAATACTCCCTACATCTCTTTCTAGATAAGAACATTACCCAGAAGAACAACATTATTGATTCCAGGTATTTATAGATATTGTTATAAAGATTTGCAGATCTCAACACCACAAAGCTGGTAGCAACTTCTAAAAGTAAAACCTGAGTGAAAAATACATTGACAGTACACAATTTAAGACACTTGGGATGAGCAGCACACACAGTTTTAGAAAATATATTTTATGGTGAAGTGAAATATTAATATTGAAGCCTACTATAGTGCATCTTCTTGAATACTTCAGTACATATAAAACGGAGCAGTTTTTAGAGGCGCCATCCCTGTTTCATTGTTTCATTCATTTATAGCTAACAACTTCAAAATGAGCAATGGTTCCTTTTGCCACGTGTACAATTTTCACCATGTTCCATAACAGAGCTTATGCAATACTTTTTGGATCCAATGCAAGAAAGTATGTTACAATACTTAAGCCCCAAGTGTGCCTGATGGTATGTCCTAGCTGTGCAAAAACCTGCCAGTTAGAAGAGGGTTGATAAGGTCTCTCTGCTTGGTTGTCCTCACCAGAACTCAGAAACTTCCTTCACTCTAAATATGAATCAGCTGAAGAAAATAGAAAATTGTCGGGGGGTGGATTCTTATCAGTGCCAGTCTTTCCTTGAAAAAATACACGAATGCCTTCTCTGGTTTTCGTTCTTTTTGGCTATGATTTGTTTAGGATATACTTCCATTAGTATTTGAAAGCAATTTGATGCCCACCATCTGATGACTCTTTTTAAAAAAACAAAAATCATTCCATTCTTAACTTGCCAGTAAAGTAGGTATTTGCATATTTACAAAAAAAACCTCAAGCACGTTGCCAGCGTGAACTGGTTGAAGAAATCACAAATAAAGCCCAAAGTCTCTTCAGTTCAGTTGATAAGTGGCCAAGGTAGTACAGGACAAAGTTACTGATGGAAAGGGACACTGGCAAACAAGGTCCTAGGTTTTCATCCCAGTTTTGCTGATGAATTTTTACTCACTTTCCTTCTCTGTGTCTGGGTCACCTTCACCCTTTATGTAGTTAGATTAGATTTTAGATTCTTAATTTTTTTAATTTTAATATACAGCTTCCTCGCCATGCATACATAGCATATCACAAGGAGCCTCTGCTCCCCAGCAGGGCCTTTTAAAGCCTACTTAAATGTAACGTAATGTAATATAACAGCATCCTCACTCTAAATCTCCAGGATAATATTAAACTTGTGGTGAATATGAATCCAGTATTTGATGCTGGCTTGAATTCAATTAATTGGACAAGTAAAGTGTAGAAAAACATGCAGATTCAGTGACATAGACCTACTGTTTCCAGGAAAAGATTTACAGAAACACACAGGAGTATTGAAACTCTGGTTCTACTGTATGCATTCAAACACCATCCTTGTGATCAAGGGGGAAATTTGTTGGGGTATATGTGTGTGTATCAAAGTTGCCAGCCAGACATCCCATCACCAGTCAGCCCCCGGTACCCACCAGAGATTGAGCAGGCACGGTGTGAGTGCGTATGACCTGCGTGAAAGCATATGACCTCTCTCCTACGTCCCTCGGAAATGAAGGCAAGAGAAATGGCAGTGCAAAACCAAACAAGCCAGGTGCTAGAGTAGAATAGGATGAGGTAAGGATGGAGCTTCGGCTAGAATCACAAGTTTCCAGATGGCTAGAGTCAACCCGAAACCTTAACTCATCTTGGTATGGTTTTAGGTTTTAGTATATTTCTGTACTATATAAACTGTGGTTGTATACAAAGTTTTTAAAAGAAAATATAAAGCCAGTGATTAATATTTTGAGGCCAGATTTGGTAAGGAGAAAACCTCCAACATTTTTATAGATCCCTCCTTTATAAAAGAACAGACTTATTTCTGAAAAAATGGTCATCCAGATCGTACAAAGAAACTTAAGACTGTGTAGCATTTTAGCTTTTGCCAGCCTGGGCCTCTCTGCTTACATGAAGTCTCTTTCAAACTGAGCTGCCATTTGCTCTTTCAGACTTTTGTTTTTTCCTTTCGTCCTGTTCAACTCAAATTCTCAAGTGGTTTCACAATGACGAAACAGTTCCGCTCAGCCAAGGTGGAGGAAAGCCAAAACACCCAGATAAAGAGATTTTCAGATGAGCTGGGGGAAATTTGTTATGCTGAAGGTACATCATTATTTTCAGTAGCATTTGGTAAAGTGGAACGGGCAGTAGGTGATTATTAATCATAGGAACATTAGCACTTTGGCTCTTCCGTGCAACTTTTCCTCCTCTGCTTTGGTATGTTGTTTCTCTACAGTCACGCTGGCTCTGGGCTATTAGTCTTAGACTTATGCTGTATGTACTATCTCAGCATCGGCAGTGATGGAGACATTTCATCTCCAAAACTAAAGCCGAGGATGATGCTGTTGTACAAAAACAAGCAGTAATGCCATTTTAACCAGAGCACTGAGAATACTACAACCCACAGAGCAGAAGTGTGCTATGATTAAATATTTTTTCCCACTTGTGTAAAAGAAGCCATTCTCGCTTACAATCTAACCTTTCCTTGGTCTCACCTGCAAGTTAGATAAATTAGTCTTGACGGTATCTGGATAACTATACTTATTTGTCCTCTTCTGCAGTATAAGGTAGAAAAGAGTAATATTACAGAGGAAATGTTAGATTTTTCTGGGGAGCCTTTATTAAATCACAGTGTACTTAAATGCAAGTTTTATCTAAAGAGGACCAAATGATACAGAAATCCACCTCGAGGAACCTGAGCTCAGAGCCAGACTCTGTCTCTGACCATGAGAAAAGAAGAACAGAAGCATCACACACAAGTTTCCATGTGCACACTGCAAATCCACCAGTAACAGTTGGCTATTGTTTTTGGAGGAAGCTAAAGGATTAACATACCTGAATCTAGAAGATCATAATGGTGGCATGTACCAAAACAGAAAATAAAAAGTGACTTTTGGTAGTAATGAGCAGAATACAACTCTGGTTTATTTAACCCCAAAAATACTCTGGTCTGGCTTAACTGGTAAAAACCACGTCGGCCATCTCTAAGTCTCAGAGAGAACATCAGCTGTCCCTGTTGCAACGAGCACAAGTCTTAACAACTTTTACCAAGCAACAATTGTAAAAATCCAGCCACCTAAATACTAGCTACTTTGGGACATTTTTGAAATATTTGTGCTAAGCCAACTGTACTATATTTTTTAGGCTGTTTCAACCTGTTTACATTAATTCTCTAGAAATCAAAATTATTAGATAATTGTATATTATAACTGTAATTATAATAATATATAATAGAATATAGAACTGTATAATATAATATAATATAATAATAGAACTGTAATTGCTCTTCTGGCATTGAAAGTCTATTCTTCTTTCATGCACAGTGCTCAGAGACTGATTTGTCCCTGTAGAGCTTGAGTTTTAGCAGAGGAAGAAAGAAACTAGTAGACAGCAAGAGACAACAATGTCCCCAGAGTAGATGTGCTGAAGCCTTCCTCTCCTACCCACGTAAACCAGCTGTTATAAATAGACATTTGAACACTAGGTAGTGTAAATATGAGTTTCACTACAGATTACAGATGAATGGGTAATTTTCCACAAAGGAACTCCCAGCACTGGTATTATTTCTAAATTGAAGTTTAGGCTTTGCAAACTGCAAGCAGATTGGGTTACTTGGTGACCAAGGGGCTCCTCATGAAATTCGGAATGGGCTCCCAGTGTACATGCACGCATCTGTTTATCCCTGAAATCTGAAAAAAAATCTAATTTCAGTAAACCACAATATCCTATGCACTCCCTAATCATTTTGACTGAAAGAAGAATTAGGTCACAAGTGGCAGTGACAAAAATCATAGGAGCAACATAGCGAAGCAGCACCAGGTGAGACTGTCCATAAAGTAAAAGAAAGCATATGTGTGCCGAGCTGCTGCCTAATACAGGGGCTGGAACCTGACGTCATCGATTGAGACTTTCAAATCACAGCCAGATTACCTCGGTCAAGCCACAGAATTCATTCCAACACCAACAAACAGAGGAGGATGTTTGGGTTTTTTGCCTGTTTTTCAAATGACACTTCTGGATGACAGTTGTGCCTGCTCTCTCTGTTGTAAGAGAGCAGTGATAAGTAGTGATGCAAAGACCTGTAAGAAAACCAGCTCACCCCTCCGTCTCTCCTGCATCCTGGCTTCCTCTTGAGCATTTCAGAAGCAGGAAAGTGATATCCAATTTGTCCGATAATGTTTTCTCCTCTAGAGCCAGATGGAATTGAATATTGGGTGCATAAGCAGTTCCACTATCTCATTTGTATACAATTTGTTCTTAAAAAAAAAAAAAAAAATTGATTCAATTCTGCTGTTGTGCAATGCCCTATTTGACTTAGGTTAATTAAGCCAGTACCATTAGTTGCACAGGAAGGAGTTTTTTCTGCCCAGAATAAGCAGGGCTGGGAGATTTGCGCCTTATATCTTCTTGGGATGATCAGTTAGAAACGTAAAATCCCAAAGGCAGTTTGCACTTGTCGACTGTGATTGAATTGAGCTTGACAGCTGGCCAGCCTAATGGCAAATGTGCTAATCACGATAAAAGCAGGGCAATTAATCAGAGCACGGCAAGGACATGGTGTTAATAGTGCTGAAAGCAAGCAAAGGAAACCTCCCCGCATTACAATACATACTTTTCTTCCCTAGGGAGCTTTTGTGTTACCTATTATGGAAATATTTACTTTGGTAACACTAGGAGGGAAATGGTGCAGTGACGCTGCTAATGGTTATAGCCTTGGTGTTTTACAAGGTAAGCAAGCAGTTATCTATACAGAGGGAGGGCAGTAAAAGGATTTCCTACCTCTTCTGTGATGAGTCTCATAAGAAAACTTAAACCAGAAAAGAATACACAGTACAATTCAGATACCGACCTACTACAGCAAGGCAAGACCTTTTCCTATTAAAGTCAGAGGGAATTGCATATGGCTGATAATTAGGAGACCCCTTTGGTCAGCTGTAATAATCCATGAGGTTAAAAGGATTGCTGTTAAAGCACAAGAGCTTCCATCTAATACATGAGGTAAAAAGCTACCACTTTTATGCCTTAGCCATGTCTACTTACCAGTTCTTTATTTTAATTTTGGGGTAGAAATACACTGTTTACTTAAAGGAAGAAAAATCTTCTTGAAACAAAGGCCTGGGAAGCCTCAGTTCAATAACCACCTCCTGGGCAAGTCACCGATATCCGGAACTATCTGGATGGAAATGCAACATGTGCTGCAGCCCTTCCTGCACACCCCAGAGCCAAACACTGTCTCAGCCCCTTGGTGTAGAGGAGGCCTGCTGCTCCCTGACCGACCAGTGGCTGGCAGGAGGCCACATGTAGCATCACCAGACCAGCCAGTGAAGAGCTGAGTGAGGAAGAGGAGCAGCACAGCCCCCTAGAAAAGGGAGAGGGGCAGGGGCAGGGGCAGGGAGCCCACTTGGGCTTTTACTGGGTGGCTCTACTCAGCTGGCACAGCCCTAGGTAGGAAAGAGCGCGTTTGAAAACTCAACACCCTGCCTGTATTCAGTCATGCCAGCTCTGGATTTTGCTACCCGTGGGTATAAGGACATTTACTTGCTTGAGAGGTTTGTTGCTTTTCTGCACAAAAAGTACACAGAGTGAGACGAAGCAAATTTACAGTAGTGTTTCATGTTTCGCCCAGACTCACTGGACCTTGGGCCCATGCTAAGTCATTTGCCAAGCTATAGGACCATTTTCATGTGAAGAGTTCACTGACATGGATTCATAGCCTCTAAGGGTCAAAGGAATCATTTGCACAAGCCAGGTGGGTATGCTGCAAAGCCCAGACTGCAAAATGCAGGTCCATGCGTGGGGACTT
Organism: Charadrius vociferus; assembly: GCF_000708025.1. NCBI lineage: Eukaryota > Metazoa > Chordata > Aves > Charadriiformes > Charadriidae > Charadrius > Charadrius vociferus. The sequence continues at coordinate 987,200 of NW_009648061.1, forward strand.
TGAACAAAACCTCCTCTCTCTTCTATTAACAAGCAACTGAGCTTGGACCTCCTACGGGAAAAAAACCCACCATAAGTCCCATTAAGACCAGTGCTTTAAGGCATGGGAGCCTTCACTAGCTGCTGACAGAAATAACAGATGACAGCTATGGAGTGGAGGTCTCTGCCCTCAGAAATGAAACACCATCGTTTTCATAGCGGCAGATGAGACCCCAGCTATCGGGGAGCCACGTTCCTCCCTTGCTGAACAGACGGATTGCGCTTAGCCGTATCTAAGCTCAGAAGACGACAGCTCGCAGACATATTACATGAATTAATAAAAAAAAATAAGAGTAGGGAACTGCCTGCCGGATTGTCATGAACAAGAGCTGTGAGAAAACATTCGCCCTGCCTGGCATTTCCAGGAGCATCAGCATTCAGCTGCACTCCCACTGTAAAACTCTAGGAACGCTGGCTGCTGCTGCCGGCGAGTGACGGTGAACAGACTCAGCCACGGCAAGGGGACACGTACAGAAGACATGTTCCTTCTGACAGGTACAACGGCAAATGCCCATGCTTTGCATGTATGGCATCAGCAAATTAAAAAAAAAAAAGAATGCAGATGGAGAGGGAGCAGTGTGCACACACACACACAGAGCCACTTACGGGAGCACTCCCAGTTTGTTCTCACACATGAAAAACTCAGGCGACATGTACTGGTACTGGTTCCAGGCAAGCCCTAAAGATGTAGTAGCTTAACATCAAAGAAAACAAATCCTTACCCACCCGCATCACCAGTTCAGCAGCGCAGAGCTCGCTTTGCTCTCAACTGGAAAATTAAGAGATTTATTTTTTTTTTTCTGTGTGGGTTTTGCATGCGATGCCGTGCAGCAAGACGGCAATTCTCATATCATTTGGAGGAGGACAAAGCCGGAGGGTATCCTCTCCTTCTTCTTACATGAAGGTACCGTCTCCTCGGCGGGGATGCCGCTCCTTTTCCCGCAGATGGAGCCCTTGCTCAAGCCAGCCCCAGCGCAGCCGCCATGAGCGCAGGGGCGGGGGGGGACTCAGTCTGCTCCCAGTCTGCTGCAGGGTCGGGTTTCAGCTGCTCATTCTCTCGGTCTTATCAGATTGTGAGTTTTTAATTTCCCACCCCCCACACTCCGGGAGATTTATATAAAATGAGCTGGTTTTATTAATTTATTAGCAAATTCCAGGAGAAGCCAGGACGGTGGAGCGGGACTGGCAGCTCGCTGCTGGCCCGACAGGGGCTCAGGAGCAGGGGGGGGGGACTTGAAAATATATTAAAAGTAAATAAGCAGAGTTTTCAAGTAACTGGTGTGTGTGTGTGTGTGTGTGTGTGTGTGTGTGTGTGTTTGTTTGTTGGATTTTTTTTTTCCAGGCGAAGTTCTGATTCTGCAGGAACCCGTAAGGCCCGAGAGCTTTTTGATCCCATTTCCTATGGGTGCTGTGATTAGCAGTTGACCTTCCTGTAAGATGCGTTTATGGATCACTCTGTGCCTGCACAGGTGAGGTGCCTGTTACAGTTTGCCATCCATCCAAGAGGAACAGTGAGTGGTTGAGCACAGCAAGCCACGTCTCCTGGAAAGAGCCAACAGAAATCTGCAAATGCCATTTTTCTCCCAAACACTTCAGGTTTCAAATTTTGTTTTATCCTGACCTAGGAGAAAACAATTTTAAAAGCGTTTGCAGAGTAGAGCTATACATCCAAATGAATCACGCTAAAATCAGTAAAATGATACATGTTGATGAATTCCAAATGTTTTATTTGGAAGCTGCTATCATTTCATTGAATTGTTTTTAAGTGTTTTCTTTTCGAACAGTGACCGGAGACATTTTTGGAGGGAGGCTGGTCAGGTTGGTCAGGAGGCAGGTCAGACTTGGAAGGACGGGAATGTAACACAGGTTTTATCCAACCCAAAATGAAAAGGCCAGCATTTAAGAACAGTTTTAAAATTGTCTTGAAAATATTTTTGTTCTGTGTCAGTGAAACTGATCTCATTTCACAATTCATGGGGAATTAAATAGTTTCATCTAAAAAAAATTTTTTTTCAAGAACAAAAGCAGCAATATTTTTGATCCCGAAGCGCCACATTTCTTGGCTGACAGTGCAGCAGAGAACTAGATTATAATACTAAGACAGATGTTATCAATAATAGCAGGCCAAGAAATAACTACGTCTCAGTATGAGAGAGTCCTCTGTATTTTGAATCTGGTCAGGCTATGAGGAAACACAACAGCATTCCAGGAAAAGCAAGAGCTGTGACATTAACTAATGTCACTGCTCAGAAAATACAATGAAGAAAAATGCATGTAGTGAATATACTGCCTTCACACTGGGTGAGCAATGAAGTCTGAGTCCCACAATTGTGAAACTTTGTGTGACACTACAAAAATACTTAGTTATTTGTGATACAGTTTGGAACTGTTCTTCATCAGCTTGGAACTGAACCTCCCAGGTTCTCACCTGAACCCAGTCTTGAGTGAATCTGACAAAACCGGCATACTCCTTTTCTTCAAGAAATGAAGAATTCAAATGAACTGCTGCACGCCAACAGAAGAAAGGATGTTCAGACTGCAAGGATCTGCTCGAGGACCACTGTCTCCTGAGAGCAGGTCTTTGGAAGATGTCTCCCTTGCTCCCAGAGGTGCTGTCTTTCTCAGCAAGAGGTGGGCAGCAGGATGCCCTCAGACCAACTTTTCAAGATGCAAGAAATATAGAGTTTAAGTTTCAAAATTCACATGAACACTTAGGAGCCACACAACTAGAACACATCTTATATCTATTATATTTGCTATTTGGCACTTGTATAATTGGGTGTTTTAAATATAAGGTATCTTGTCATTGGTGACATGATTTTTCCTAGAGGCGTAAACTTCCCAAAATGAGAATGGACTGTTGTAGCAGCCATAGCTTTTAATCTAACACTGTTGTGACAATTTGTGGCTTTATTTAGGCTAATTTCTACTACTTAAGTGGAATAGAAACTTGAACACCTTGTTCATTAAGAGAATTTAACCTTATTAGAAAGGATGAACTTAGGAGAGATGGGAAATTTTCTTTGCGGAATAAACCCATTAACACCTCCTTCTTACAAAATAAACCAGGATAATCTCTCTGCATGTTCTGAGGATAGAAAAGACATCCCTACCTTTTTATTTAAATAGGTGCTGTTGCTTAGCAACGAGAGCTGATGCTGCCTTCACTGAGTATCACAAACACCGCCATTCACCACAAACTTTTATCATTTCTACATGAATCATTCACCTTGGGTAACGATCCAGGGTGACTGTTTTACAGGAAAACATTCAAACGCAAAACAAAAGTAAATTAATTTCATGCTGTCATCAGCCACCACATTTTTCCACACAAACCAGCCTTTACTCGCAAAGGATCTATCAACTGTTGTAGCTACCGGAAAAAAAAAAACAAAACACAACCCAAAACATTTGGGGGATAGCTTTCAGCATTTAATAGTCTGAAATCATGGAAAGCAAGGGTCTAACTCCTCTTTTATACATGCAGTTAATGGTTTATGGTAAAATCTTCCTAGTTTGGCCTACTGAGGAAAAAGTAAAAAAAAAAAAAAGGAGGATTGCTGGTAGACTTTCAGGGCATCTGCTAGGTGGAGAGAAAATATGCTGATTTTAAATCAAGATGAAGCAGGTAAGGTGTAGAAGCCACTGCAGAAGCAGAGAAGATGAGGGGGAGGGTACGCCCACAGCAAAAATACCTGGGGAACAAACAAACAGAACAAATAGACTATTTAATAGCAAATTATTTATTGCTGAAAAACAAGCAGCAGTGTGAATTGTCATGACCTTGTAGAACACACCGCAGGAAAATAAACCCAGGACAACACTTGCGACACCTTAAAGTGTCCAGGTGTGCTGCAAGCAGAGGCCGTGTGGCCGCTGGCAGCAAAGACCCCTCAGCGCTGCAGCCGAAACTCAGCTGGGCTCCAGGTCTTCATCCCTCCCTGCCTCTGCCCTCTGCTCACACCTGGGGTGTGCGGAGGGGGAAAGGGAGGAAGAAGAGGACACTGAGCCCTCCTGGAATTTGCCTCGCCGAGGTCCCCAGTTAGGGGCTGAGTTCGGACTCTCTTGCCCTGGGCTCCGGGGTTCAAGGCCAGAAGTCAGACGAGCCCTGCAAGGTCTTGCTGGACACCCCCCGTCCCCGGCAGGGCCCTCGGCACGGCTCGCCGAGCTGTGCACCATCCCCTCTGTAGGGCCGCAGAGGAGCCCCAACGGGACCACAAATTGCAACCGGCTCCACATTTCTTCCCATGACACCCTGGGCCTGACACAAGGTGCTGTTTCTTCAGCAGCTAAATGGCAGACCCAAAGCAGAGCAGGGCTGTGTCCTCACAGCTATTTTAGGCAGTTAGGATGTCCTCGGCGTTTTGGAGGCTGTGACCCAACATCCCTTCCCCTTCAGCTGGGGATAGGGCCAATGATGCAGGTTGAGAGGACTTCTTCCTTCAAGTCCCAGCGAGGGACCTAGAGACCTTCAGCAAAGCCCGGGCAGTAAGAGCTAAGATGTCTGACTTTTTTTTCTTTTTTCTTTTTTTTAAACATCGGAAACATTTCGGTTTTGAAAAGGAAGCCCAAACAGTCCTTTCTCCAAGAATAAGTATTCGCCTAAAAACTGCAGCAGCCAGCATTAGAAAATGATCATACCCTCACATGACAGTCGTTTCTGTACTTGCCTGCATGGTCAATCATTTGTGGTTTATTTTTGGTGTGTTTGTGGCCCAGTGAAAAGTCTGTCTGACCTTAACCACAAACATCTTTCCTATAACTTGCGGAAGCATGTTTGCCAAAGTAAGGACAGCTTAAGGCATTTGAGGTGCCTGATGGCATCTGCCCGGCCTCCCTCTGTGGATGCAAAAGGGCACAAGTCTTCCTCAGGGACCGTCTCATCCCTGCCAGCCTTCTGTGGATGTCTTGAATGCCCTTATGCATCTCTAACAGCATCCAATACCCGTGTTTCAACAACTACATTTTGGTGTAACAGTTTTTCTGATACTCCGGCTGTAATAGGGAATAAAAGTAGGCCTGCAAATGTGCCAGGAATTCACCAATGTGTGGATTCCTTCGCAGTGACTGGTCTCCCTGCAAACTGCTGCTCTGTACCGCTACGATTTTTCCCAATATGAGTCCACATTTATATTAAGCTGTAAAGGTATTACAGGAAGAACGCCTTATTAAAAAAAAAAAAAAAAGAAAAAGGCAGGCTGGGATTACGCAGCAAGGAGTAGCTATGGATGACTCTAGAGAAGACCCAGAATATATTTAAACATCAGCAGTGTTGTTTCTACCTTTTATCCCTGTACTATGCATTAAGGGACAAGTTGAGCAGAGCTCTTAAACACATGAAGTATTGCAGTACTAGAGGCAAATTCTATGGAGAAAATTAAGTGAAGTCCAGCAGCATTTCAAGTACTGTCTCTGTACTCTAAGGTCAGCACAGTAATTCTGTGTGCACCTTTCTTTTTCCCCCATTTTTTTGGTTTAACATAGGTGACTTCAGACATGCGTGGAGCAAGGACTTGTCCCTCTCATAGTACCATAGTTCCCTCCTCCCTCTTTGCTTCCAGGCGTTGCTGATGCTCTGTGCCCTATGGAACAGCACCCCAAACAACCAAACATATCTGCTGGCCTCAGAAGAGAATGATAAAAAAAAAAGACATGATTCCCCATCTTCTTAGCTCTGTTTTGAACTTAGGTTGATAATGGTCTTGCTTTTCCTAATTTTATCCAGGTTTCCTTAAAAACAATATTCTAGAAAGAGTTAAGTTCTCTGACACTCGAGTCTTAGTCCAGTCATTCATTTAAGTGAGAGCATTTGGGGCATTTGTCTGAAAACTTGGGTGTACTTTGACATCCAGCCGTGAAGAGAATGGACTCATTTTTTCCAATCTTGGCAAGACGAGCACTCTTAAATCAAAACAACTTAGTCATATTATGAAAGCCGAGACCCTTGCGAGTTTATATTCCTCGCTGTGTTTGGGTATTTGTGTGGGCGCAGGGCCAGAAGTAGGAGAAGGGTTTGCAGAAGCAGAGAAGGGACTTTGCGTTGCTGATTCAGACAACATTTCTGCCTCCTCCAGACCAGCCTGGGAATCACACCCCCATGAACTGCCGCTCAGTGACTGTATGGTTTGTACCAAGTCTATGTTCACTTGTCATGCTCTGGCTTCAAGGCATCTAAAGGAGATGAAATTTTGACGTCAAGCTTCAGAGCCAGTTGTTTGAATACTGCTGAATACCTGACTGAGCCACGAACTGCCCTTATACAGCCTCTTGTGTCTGAAATTAGCAGAACTGGCAGACCTTTTAAAAAATGAATAAAGGGAAGCAGGGATGCTTTAACTTCTTTGGCTGAGCAGATGCTACAGGCAAATTCTGGTCTTGATTACAAAGATGCAGCACAGCTGTCTTAAAGAAATAAGAGGTTTCTTGATTTCCCAAATTCTCCCTGTGGATAAGAGGGGTGAGAGAGACCTGAAAAAGCAGTGTGTCTCTGTGACCAGCTTCCTGACTTGCAGGAGTTTGAGAGCGCACAAAATGCTCTGCTTCCTCTGGTCCTTCTTCCAAATACAGAGGCGCTTTTTGCTGCAGACCTGCAGCAATAGGGTCTAAATATACAGGGTACTAAGCCTCCAGCAAAATTTCAAGTGCCTACTCTCATGAAAGTCAATAGATGAGGATGTTAGCTCCCGACAAGATTGGGTTTTGCGCTCTGGAGCGTAAGGATTTTGGAAAAAAGGGTGCCAAAACCCATTTAATTTGGAGGACCTTGAGCAACTCTGACTAACAGCATCAAAAGCAAGAAGTGAGCGTGTGCTTTGTGTCAGGGATCGGCTAAGACAAATATCAAAATATGAAAACAGCTGCTGACAAAAGGTCCGTGTAGCTGAACAGCCTGTCTGACAGTAGCCAAAAACCAGATGCCTAGAGAGAAGCACAAGAATAGAGTAAGCGTGTTTTCCCAGCATAGCCTGCCAGCCTCCAACACTTAGTGCCTCAGGCATTTCCCGAGCCAGAGGTTGTCTGTTGTATTTAATAGCTGCACACAGACTTCTCCTCCACAAACTTGTCCAGTCTCTTTTTAACTGATGTGAACATTTAGGATCCACAATACCCTGTGGCAAGAGTCCAAGGCTTTAACACATGGCAAACAAAGAACTACTTTAATTTGCTATGGATCCATTACCTTCTGGCTTCACTTTATGCCCTCTAACTTTTTAAAAAATATATTTTACCTAGTAGTCATGATAAATATTCAGTCCCTTCATACCTTACACCATCCATGATTCAGTCACCTTCGTCATACTCGTCGTATCACACCTTAGTTATCTCTTTTCCCAATGAAGCATCTTAGCCCACACTGTGATGCCAGACACAGAACCTGTCCTCAAACCTTTTCTGGTGTCTTCAGCACCCCGCTCTGACATGTCCTCCAAGTATTTGTGGACCTCATGGGAGGATTTCTTGTGGAAATGCTATGTTGATTCTTCCCTGCTGCCGCATTTATCCATGTGCTCAATATATGTAATCTTTATGATAGCTTTCAATTTACCCTTAAGCTACACAGGACCATATTTTACTCCTGTGGGAGAAATTATCTGTTAAGAAAGAGATTGCACATTACCATTTGCAGTTCAGCTTTCAGCCTCAAATTCCTTTATTCTCTTTATTGGGCATTTTGATGCAATTTTCCCTTGCTTTTTCTTATTTTTTTGGCAGGGGAAGGTAAGGCTGCTTCATCATGCTCTCAAATTCAACGTGCCAGAGGTTTATGAACTCCAAAGTTCAGGCTGCAAGGCCTTCTTGTGCCTTCATCCATTTGCCTTACAAAAAAGTAAGCCAATGCTCAGAAATCAGACACCCCTCCGATCTGAAGATAAGCCAGTCTCCGTGTTTCTGAATGAGATTTCCCCTACACATGGTAAATACCAAGCAACTCTAAAAGACCATGACTTAAAAAAACCCCAACAAACCAACAACCCCTCTCCTTCTCTTTTTTATAAAAATAAGCTGAGGAGCCTGGAGTCTCTTAATGTGTGTCTGTGTTGCATCTTCAACAACCTCTCTCCTCAGCTTCTCAGGACACAGAATCACAGAATCACAGAATGGTTAGGGTTGGAAGGGACCTCTGGAGATCATCTAGTCCAACCCCCCTGCCAGAGCAGGGTCACCTACAACAGGTTGCACAGGACAGCATCCAGGTGGGTTTTGAATGTCTCCAGAGTGGGAGACTCCCCAACCTCTCTGGGCAGCCTGTTCCAGTGCTCCACTACCCTCAAAGTAAAGAAGTTCCTTCTCATGTTAAGATGGAACTTCCTATGTTCAAGTTTATGCCCATTACCCCTCGTCCTATCACTGGGCACCACTGAAAAAAGACTGCTCCCATCCCCCTGGCATCCTCCCTTTAAGTATTTGTAAGTATTAATAAGATCCCCCCTCAATCTTCTTTTCTCTAGACTAAAGAGACGCAAGTCCCTAAGCCTTTCTTCATATGAGAAATGTATGACATGGTCGCCTCTGCCTGGTCGTGGCTCCCTTTGCTGCTTCCGCACAGTGTAAACTCTCTGGAGTTTAAACTCAGGCCTGTTCGGCTGCCAGGAGACCCCTGCTGCAAAATCCACACTTCTAGAAGTCACCCCGACCCCTTTTCTCCCCTCTCTCTCCTTGGCTTATGACATGGCTCCCACAGCCCCTGCAGCCTGGACACCTCACCCGGCCACACCACACCAAGCAGACTTTCCACCCATTAGCAACTCCAGTGTCTCACAAGTGGCATTTAAATCAAAGTGACCCAAGCTGCCTACACCTGCCATGAGGCCCGGCATGCCCCAGGGCAGCCCAGAGCCCCCTCCCAACTGGCCACAGCTTCCCTCCCTCTCAGACCCAGCGCCACAGAGAAGGATGGCATTTCTTCTCCCCTGTCACTGGTGACATGTTGATGGTGGGCTCCTCACTTCAAGACTTCAGCTCCCCCTGCAAACGCAACCATGCAAATGCTGTGATGCCACCTCAGCAAGAAGGTACTGTGGCAAAACTTTTCACAGGTTTTCCAGTGCATGCCAGGCCATTTCAGGCAGCTGTATTTCCAGGACATTCCTCTCTGTCCCGACAGATGAAATGCATCCCTGCTCCTTCCCTTCCCCACCTGCACAGCTCTGCCGTTGCCATCCTATGCTGCACTCTTCCTCGCTTGCCTGAGCTTTCCCTTCCTCCTGGGCTCTGGAAAACGCAGCGGGTCCTACCACAGCGGCACCCCGGCTCCCCCACCAGGGTGAAAGGGTGCCTTTTGTGGTGAGAATATCTCAAGGAAAGGGAAAGGGAGAGGCAGCCATCTTTCAGAGGGAACACCGGTGGGGATTCAAGTTTCAGCAGCAAGAGAAGCTGTCAGCCCGAGTGGGGAGATGGCGGCGGCGGAGATGATGTCTCCTGGCCAGATCCTGCTGAGGGCCGTCGGGATGGCTGTCCACCGTGTCAGCCGGTGAGAGAGAGGGGGCCGGAAGGGAGTTTGTGGGAGATTAAAAAGCAAACCACCAAAACTTACGAGTCACATGGGGGACAGACACAGAGAGAGAAAGTTTGGGTCATTTCTCTGCTGTGCAGGTACAGGAATAAAACACTAGAGAGAAAAATAAACCCAGCCCAGTGCTGCCCCAGCAGCATCACCGAGTGCTGACCTGCTATGTTATGGAAACTGACCAGCTGCCCAGTCTTATACTGGCGGTCACTGAAAGCCATTGTGGCTCATGATAGACGTGTACCCGATTTCCTACTATGCTACTTTAAGAAAGAGGATTTTAACGATCTATGCAGGTGCCCCCCCAGCCAATTCATCGTATAGTTCTACATATCACTAGAAGAACAAGCTTTGGAAAGCATCATATGATGTTCACGCATGGACTTCCCACTTCCACTGAGAAACATGAGCAAGATTTAGCAACTGAGTGGTCACCAACTTGCAGTCAATCTCCTCAGTCCATCATCACTGGGACAGCCTGCCAAGTAAATGGCCTTACTCATCCCATTAGTACCAAGCCAATCTTCATGTGTCTTATCCATGACTACACAGGCAGAGTACCTCAGACTCTAACAGGAGCTTGGGTAACTCTGAGGGCAGAAGAGAAAAGGAAAGGACAGTACAGATAAAAAGTCCCATCTCTGCTACCTTCACCAAAGCAGGTGCTGAAGGCAGTGTTCGCTTCTGAAATTGATGTCAAATAAAGCAGAAGATGCTTCATGCAGATAAGGAATGAATCAGTGCAAAAGCACTAACGCTGCTGTGGATGGGTATTTTCAGACCCCCAGTAGCCAGTCGCCCATGAGATCTGAGCTCTGACAACTGTTATGTGTCACGTGTCATGTGTTAGGCAATTCTATTTCCATGCTGAAATGCAGGTAGCAACTCTGCAGTGTCATGTCACAAAACACACATCAACAACCATAATACCACATGAGATACATGACCATAGAGTAATCAAATATGGTGTGATTCAAGTCCAGACATAAGCCCTACTCTTCAAAGTATTTTCACAGCACACAAGAGACCAGGAAGAAAGAAGTAGAGCAAAACTTGGGTGTCAGAAAAATATAATCTGTTACTAATAAATATATAGAAATATTTTTTCAGTTGTCCTGATAAAGGCCAAGAATATATCCTTCATATGTCAATTGATAAAGATGTGAAAACACTTGATAAAGTAAATTATAAACAATAAATCAGCTACACATTTTTTATAGCTAGAAATTCAGTTTTCTAAAGCTCTGATGTCTATCTGTTGAGGCAATTATGTGAATGGAGTGTATTCAAGAAGTAATGGAAACTTCTCAAGAATGGCCATTTACTTGATTTAAAAAAAATATTTTAGGAGCCATCAAAGAGACAATGTAACATGAAACTGTTAAAAATATTCATTCCTTTTGGCACAAATCCCTCTTTGCATTCTCTCTCGTCTTTTTAAGATTACTTTTTCCATGTCTACCATTTATGTGAGCTTGAGGCTACAGCATGCAATGTTTCTTTAAAAAACAAAGGAAAACTAATCTATTCTAACCCAAAGAACACAGTATCTTTAGGGCTAGAAAGAATGGTTAAGATTTCTGTTCTACATTAAAAGTATCAAGGTCATTTATAAAAGCTTGGGTTTTTTTTATTTTTTAAAAAGATCCCTCCTTCTGGTCCCTCTGGTTCTCTCTGGTGCCTGTTTAGTAACTTTTATATTTGTAATGGCTTAATTTGACATATCTACGGCCAACTGGATTGTTGCACTCATAATATTTTTTTAAATTTGTATTAGCAGAGCCTGCTTGAAAAGATTCCCATTAACTAGTTTAAATCTCAGGTGCGCCTCTATGGTCATCCAGAGGACAAGGGGAAAATGACCCGACGTTTCTGTCCAGTTTTCACAGAAGACAAAAACAGAGGAAAAACCTGCTCTGAAGCATACAGCTGTACAGCAGGGGTGCATGAAAATAAACATCCCTCAGCTATTTTATGGAGAAAACTGATTTAATCTGTTTAATAGCACGCAGTAATGCTGTTGATTTAACTGTATTTTTTGTTAAGCTAAGTTTGAATTCTGATGTCTGCTGCCTGGCAGTAACTTGAACCTATTATTATTATGCCCTTTCACAGCCATCAAAAGGGCACGAATTTGGCTCCACGCTGACGCCTGCAAAGCCAAACGGCTGGTGTGGCTGAAACACAATACCAAAGGAAGAATAGATGTTACAAACCTGCCTCGCTGCCTTCTCCTCAGTGGACTACCTCACGCCAAGGTGGAAAGGTAGGAACAAGACACTGAGCTTGACAGTGTCTGAGGCCTCAGTATACATTTGCTGGTAAAGGCAAGGGATGTGCCTGTAAAGCTTTTCTGGCTTCACAAAATATATTAAAAAAAAAGATATCAGATGCATTAAATGCAAAATTACCATTTCATTTTTGAAAGGCTGTTTCAGATTTGATGTGTCCTCACAGAAACAGTTTGTCAGCCTTTCCCAGAGCCTTCCCTGGGGGGGTTCTACTCTATTTACGTCATGTTCAGGCCATTTTCTTCACGTTTCTGTCCCTGTCCCAAAATTCATTCTTCAGTACTTACATTTTCTCTGGCCTGACTCCCCTGTTCAACAAGCTATAGAAATCCACCTCTACTAACCTCAACCACAGATTTTTTGCTGTAAATCATTCAATCTCTTTTCTTGTCATCCTAATCCCAGCTCCCCTTGCCCAGGAAATTTCCTTCACCCTTCTTCTTGTCCCAGTTTTCAAAACCCCATCTTTCAACCCTGCCCTGACTTTCCAGGCAGCTTCCATATAATTCAGGTCATTTCCTCCTTCACACTGCCAGAGTGATAAACGCCTCTTAGCTTTGCCAAATCTCAGCCTCACCAGACTACAAGCTCCAAAAGATCTGAGCGTGCCCCTTTTCTCCCTGGTCATGGAGTTGGAGACATTCAAAGACACATAATGTAGCTAAATATGGGAGAATTTAAACTGGGAGATCTGTGAGACGCATCCTTGTCCCAAAGCTGACCTCCTGGCAAGGCTCACCCTTTTACTCTGAAGGCCTTAGAGGAGATGCAGAGCAGTGAACCGTTTTCAAAGGAAAGGTCACCAGGAGTTTAACATGAGCAAAATGACATTTCCTCCTAGCTTTATTTACAGAACCAGATGAACCATTTCAACTAACATTTTCAAAGCCCAGCATGGGAAGTTTCAGCACGAATAGCTAAACTGACAAAATTACAAAAATCCGAGGGCAGGTTACTTTCCTGGGGAACGCTGGGGGGGAGAGGAGCCATGCACCAACTCTGTCAGAGATTTTTTCCCCTTTAAACTAACACTGGCAGCTGTGGGGCAGCCAGTCTGCAGTCCAAATGGTCACTGTATTTCTTTTTAATGAGAGTTTGGACCTGCTTCAAGCCTAGTGCTAAAATTAGGTCTTTTACTAGCTTTTTAATTTTCCAGTTCAAAGGCTAGAAGTTTTCAGAAACCACGTAAGCCACTACTGAAGGTTACAGTCTGGACCACGATTCTGAGTCCAAGACATCCGACAGAAGCTGTTTCGCATTTCGTAGGAAGCCAGATGAGTATAGCTCAAAAAGGCAAAAAGTGTTGCACTCCACATCAATCTCATGCTGCTAACGGGGGAAATACAGTTCGGCTTTTTACAAAAGCCAAGGGAAATACCTAGATACAGAGATTTGGCTATAATCACAGCACATGGTAGTTTAGACGCGCCTTTTCTAAGAGACCTCTCTCTACAGGACACAAGTTATTCCGAAGCATAAACAACGTGCCGGCCTGACTGATGTGATTCATCACTGCTTGCTTTGATGAGATCACCACATGTTATTGCAGAGCAGAAGAAGCCTCAGTGCCTGAGCCCACATTTTATGGTTCAAGAATCAACAATGTTTTCACTTGGGAAATTTATAGCCTTTGCCAACCCCAAACTGCAACGAAGAAACATCACTCACAAGCTGCAACCTTTCCAGCAAACTCAGCTCCACATGCACTGTTTCAGTTTCTTTTCTGGACGTGTCATTTTGCAAGTAGACACAGGAAAAAGGTTAAAAGTCAAAACAGGCGAGGTGTATCAATAAGTTAAGTTCAAATTATCTTTAAATAAGTAGCAGTCTCAGAGTGCCAACTCAGATCACGTAAGACTATATACTTAAAAATGTTTGGCTTAGAAATATTACCTTTATTCCTTTTCCACTAGTAACCCCCAGAGTAGTTTTTTTAGAGTATTAGAAGGAAATGCTGCACTAATAAGTGCTCTACCCTTTGAGTCCTTCCATTTTACTTTTCACATCAAATATGTTCACTTGTGTTTAAACCAATGCAGAGGCCCTCCTGAACTTTTTATATATTTGCTTTTTATATACTGTTTTTTCTTTTACTTATACTTCCAGTTACTGATTATGTTTGAGAGTCAAGAAGAACCACGAGTAAAATCAAATTTTAAAGAGACAGATAGGCAAGGTCATAATCTATAACAAATATTTTTTTTCCTTTTTTAATATAGTCATCCACCTACCTAGTGTGCTGATGTGCTCACTCACCTACCTACCTTTCAAGGAAAGTTTTACAGGTATTATATCTTTTATTTTTCACAAGAAGTTAATCAATTAATGCAAGTGACAATGAACGCTTATCAGTTACCAATATACTGCTTTATTTCTTGGTAGCAAATTAAGGCTTTATAGTGACATTTGTACAGTACAGGCCAATTTAAACATTAGAAACCTTAAAACCCATGTAGCACTATTCACTCAATTTAGCGTAGTCAGAAAAGTAGCTTTTTTTTTTTTTTTTAATAAACAGTTAAATGTTACTAATGAGGCCTTATATTTCATGAGTGCAAATGGCTCAAAATCCCACCATCATCAGGAATGGGCTTAACATTTAACGATCCTTGGGGCCATTTTGAGATAAAGGATAAGCAGAGACAATAGCTGGCTCGGATAAAATATACTGTCTACTTGCTGGAGAAGAATCTCTAATTTTAAATTTACAGACAGGAAAACCAAAGTGGTATTAACTGGCCAAAGGATGGTATCACCCCCTGTTAGTCACTGACAGGTAATAGTAGCAATGACAAGTTCATTTTCCGTGGCCCTCTGCTTTAGTAAAATCTGATTTATAATTCAGAGCTGATGACACCCTGTATGTTAAGAAACTCAAAATTGGAGGAACAGACATAAGTTACAGGACTTTTTGCAGCAGTAGGACAAGTTCCCTCTGCAGGGACATGCCCAAACCATTGCTTTTTTATAATTTGAGAGAGCATTGCTACAAGTATTTCCTCAGCAGTTATGTATTTTTCTCGAGCATATGGATTTTCACTTCATATCAATGATTTTATTAGTGTTGTCTGGAGATGATGGAACTACTGCTTATGAAAACCAGACACGGTGCTTCCCTTCTTATGTTCTCTACCGAGACATTTATAGTGTTTGAGCTGAACGTATGAATTCACCTGTCAAGTCAGGCGCAGGGGGCCTGCCTGAAAATATCATCACCCCTAACGTGTCTGGCTTTCAGATCTGAGCATTACATGTGAAAATGCAGAGAAACGGCTGCCAGAAAATTGTGAAGAGAGTAACCATGAAACGACCACACGCTCTGGGGAAGGAGACAATGAGATGGGGGAACCACCAAACCACTCTGGCTCTTGCATGACCAAGAGTGACCATGAGAGTACAAGGGGACCCCAATGTCACAGGACAATGCTGGCATTTTGATTCCTTGTTGAACAGCAGCTGTTTCTCCAGCCTGAGGGAACACACACAGACAAGGTTTCACAAAATCTAAATCTAATGTGAATAACAATCTAAGCTTCTTCATCCCCAGGGGTGTTATCTAACATCAGGCTAACGTCTTTGAAGTCTCAAGGTCAGCCATCTATCCTTTGAACTGGAAGGCCACAGAAAAGGGTTGGGTTTCTATGTGTATTAAGGCACATACTGAATTTACCTCAACGCACGTGCCTGGTTTGCTCAGGGAGTGTCAACTGTGGTGGTGCCACAGCCGCTGAAGAGATACAGTGAAAGAACAAAGACAGAATTTCTGGTGACAGCAGTGTAGCACAGCAACTGGGACTGCCCTGTGCAAGCTGCTCCACAACACCTCAGAGAGTCCCCGGTGCTATGCCAGCTTGGTGCAGAACTAAAGCAGCTTTTTGGGCTGATTTGTTGGCTTTTCCCTTTGCCAGGCCACCAATATCTCATCTGTTTTCCTTCACTGGGCTGAATATCAGACCCAGAAGTCCCTATCTGCTACCAGAGAGTGGTACTACACATGCAGGAGAGAGCAGATTTAGAAATGAAGGCAAGTAGTGATGATGCACGAGTGACCTGGAGGTGGGATTTCCAGGAGAATCCATGCGTGGGCACAGTCTCCAGATTCACTCAGCAGAGTGCTCGGCCATGGCCAGCAGGTCTTGTTCTGCATCAGTCAAGTACATTGAAGAATATTACCCAGTATTTCCTGAGGGATTACAATGGATGACTACCAAAGAGAAACTACTTGGAGACAAGGGGATGCTTTATCAGCTGTATTGGAAGAAGTTGGGGAACACAGACACATATTGCATAGTCAGCTTCATGAGCACAGCTGGAATTCAGATGTATTTGACACAGCTTAGTAGCATTTCCAAAGGAGGGATTATGTGCTATTTCCTTTGGAGGTAGCTACTGTAGCCGGGGACAAGATCACAGCTGTTATGGAAATGGCATCCCGCTGGGGATGCTGAGCACTCATTGCTTTTGCATTAAGGCAACGTCTCCACGGAGACCCACCGCACCTTAAAAAGTGATCATACAAAAAGCAAACAAAATAGTCCTCTAGAACCCCCCCTCACCCACAACATACAAGAAAAGCTGACTCCCGTGAGCTATAGAAAAGACAGCATTACTGAATGTGGGAGCATGTGTTTATACGTCAGTGTTTTTAATACTGCATTGTAACGACAGGTGGGGGTGTCCTTTCAGAAGAAGGCAGGGTTGGTGTGCTCTATAATACAGCGCTTGCAATGTCGTTTAACAAACCGCAGAGCATCCACAGAGACATCGCAGTCCTGCACGTTCAACATCTGCAGGTCAAAACAGTTGGCAGCGACAATCTGCAGGCCCTGCCCAGTGATGCTCTCACATGATTTCAGGCTCAGGCGCTTCAGGTTGAAGCAGTTGAGGGCTAGAAACTCCAGGCCGGTGTCTGAGACCAGAGGGCACTTGCCAATATCTAGCGATTTGAGTTTTGTGCAATTTTTGGCGAGGTACTCCACACCGTGGTCCGTGATGCCCTCGCAGCCCCGCGCGTTGAGGTAGCGCAGCTTGCTGCAGTATTTGGCAATGTAACGGATGCCCACGTCTGTGATCCGGCCGCAGTGCGCGATGCTAAGGTATCGGAGGCGCGACTCCAGCTTGGCAATCTCCCGCATGCCGAAGTCACTGACAAACCGACAGTCGCTCACGCTCAGTTCCTTGATGGACGTGCAGTAAATCATCAGGTAGCGGAGACCCTCGTCGGTGATGCGGACGCAGCGGCGCAGGTACAGGTGGGTCAGCTGAGTGCAGTGAGCGGCGATGGTGTGCAGTCCTTCGTCCTCCAGGACGAAGCAGTCTGTCATGTCCAAGTAGCGAATGGAGATTTGTTTCCCGTGTAAGGGAGACAGCTTGATGGAGGCTTCGCGAGTCAAACTGATGCATGTGACTTTGGAGCAGCCTAAGTGGAAAAACACAGCACATTTAAGCAAGCAGTAAAAACAAATCACACAGCAAGACCAGAAAGGTGGGCATGAAATTGTGTGATGGGTGTGATGAAGATGTCTTCATGTTGCAAGAGCAGAATCCTCCTGACTAACTAGCCTGGGTTTGCTGTGATGTGTCCCTACACCAGAGGAAATAATAAACTCCGCTGGAGTCAGTGAGGTTACTTTGGGATTTTGAGCACCAGCAAAGCAATGGACCAATTTTCTCCATATCCCAAACGTAAAGTGATGGTCCGAGCTTTATCTAGGCACTGTCTGTGATCTCTTACTGCAACATAAAACCCAGTGACAATTTGAGAAAATGGTACTACATGCCAACCAACACAGCTTTTTGATCAGAGGCAGTCTCATTGCTGACCGGCTGAGTTTGTAAACCAACATCAGAGGCTCTTTCACCATCCAACCCCATTATAAAAAAGACAAACCCCACCCACCCTCTGAACAGCATTTGAGGAACAGATGTGAATCCAGCCCCAAGCCTGCAATGTGGGAGGGATGCAAAACTACGGCAAGACTATGTGCTTGCAGAAGGGTGGAGATTCGGGTAACCTAAGGAGAATGGGGAGAGTCAGCAGGAGCCAACAGACTGGTAAGGGCACGAGAGGACATGTACAGATGCAGAAAAGGACTGTTTCAAATGTGAAAGCCCGGCCACGAATGGAGGTAACTAGGCTGGAGGAAAAACACCAGACCTTGCAAGGAAAGATAAAGAGTTAGTTCAAAGGGAAAAACATGCTCTCACACTTCCCCTGTTTTTAACCTCCACTCTGTGCATGGTGATGAATGAAAGCTTTTTTTTTTGGAAAGTGCTGTTTCTGCTGCACTGCAAACTGGCAGTCTCGGGCTCCTGAAGAGAAATTCTTGTCTGTGCCAGGTTCAGCTGGGCACATTGCATTAGCATAGCTAGAAACAGCTACAAGGAAGAAGGGAGAGTCTACCTGTTAGTGACCAAGGCCCAGGAGTTTTAGCCGTAAATGTCTACTCAGACAAATTCTGCAGCTTATGCCTATAGTGGGCCCTTCAGGCAGGGATAAAAGGAACTTTTCTGTATTGCTGAAACACTGGCCAGGGGAGAAGTGACCCATGAAAAAAGCCAGAAAAATTAGGATGATGACCTTACAGGTCTGTGTATCAGAAATGCTGCACAAATCCTGTAATCTGGAAGTAAAGAACATGACAACGTACAGAGACCACCTCAAAAACTTGAATGACTCAAACCCATACCACTTGAAACAACAGGTTCTCATTCAGAGGCTTAGTGGTAGTATGATTATGCTTCAGTTCTTAAAAACAAAACGGAAAAAAAAACCACCCTTGAGATATTCCAGTGGGTTTATGCGAATGCTGTAAGAAGCATGGGTTATGGACTTGAAACAGTTTGCTACCTGAAATTAGACTTCTACATTCATCATTTGAATCTGCAGCTGGATTTTTAATTTAGGCTTCAAATTTATTCAAACACATGCAAATTTTACCTCAGGCCTCACACAATGAAATGGGGAAATTGTCCACAGGTTATGCAGAAGCTCTGGGACGTTGAAGCAAAGCACTTTGTTCAACGAACATCTTCTTAAAACTGAATGCTGCTGTTTCCTCTTTAGACTGCGTTGCAGATCCACCTATGTTATGGTGCAATCTTTGGAGATATGTTTGCCTTCAAATAAATACTGCATACACATTCAATAATGTAAAGTGATTTTTCTAAAGGGAAGCAGTACAACACTAATGGTGTAAAAATTTCACCTCTAATATTTTCTTTGGAGTAGGTGAAACAAAATGCACCATAGAAGTCCCCATCCTTGAGCTGGGTTTCCACAGAAGCACCTGACACCTATGCAGAGTTCTGCTGGACCCGATGTAGCTCTCGCTATTGTGTTTGCCTGGGGAAGTTGCTGGATTAAGGAATCGGTCTGGATATTTTACATGCTGACCAGAATTCATTTTTAAAATCTGACTAAGTGAGAATGAAGGGTCGAGGAGGCTGAGGAAAATGTTCTGTCTGCTGAGGATCCACAAAGGGAGAATGCTTTAATGACCGCAATTATAAAGTGAATGGGTCAGAAGTCTCACAGCAGGGTTGGAGTCATTGTACATCAGTGTGTGATTGCTGTTTTGACAAGAATCATCTCGTCTAGTTACTTTGGCTACACTGTAAAATATTTAATGGGAAGGGTATTCAAAATGGTTTCACCAGAAAAAGAGTCCGTGTTGATATAGAACTGCCTGATTTTTAGGCAAAATGACAGGTTCCTGGGACTGTAACAATTTTTCTGTCCTAAATAATAAAAAATGTAAAAACAAAGCTCTTGTAGCGGGATTTTCCATAAAGTAAGTATAACTGATTTTTAAAAGGGAGGAGAAACTTCCAAACAGATTAAAAAAAAAAAAAAAAGTTGGCTAACATGTTAGATAATAACTTGCAGTCAAGCTCAACCAACTTCTAGAGATATCTAAGATCTGCCCACAAAGTGGATGCTGAGAATTACAGAACTTACATTGTGGAAAACTCTGAAAGTTAATATGAATGTCTGTTTTAGACATTAAAGATTTTGCTGTGTTATTGCTGCCAAGTAACCATCCAAGAGGGAGAGGGATTCAACTAGATGTACAACTGTGAACTGGGTTTTAATTAACTAGCTACAAGTATAGCATTATCCTCCAGCACATGTACCCAACTTTTCTTGCTCAGTATAAAACCAAACCAGTGAACCACTTCAGTCCTGCCGATTGCTTGAGTGTGTAGGTGCAAGCCTTGTCCTTCTAACTACTTCTTGGACTTGATTACAGAAAAGATCTTCTCATGTGAGACCTTCTCAGTTTAGCCCAGAATTTGTCCAAGGACCTAGAGTGCAGCCTCATTGCAGACAAGTCCAGGGAGAGCCTGCACAGCAACCAAAATTGCTGTTTGAAATCTTATTCCTGGAATTCTTTTTGTAAGACACTCAGATACGAAAATAAGTTGTGTCTTTTTTTTTTTTTTCTTTCTGCCCCCCCATCTTACCTTCTCTTTAAACACTTAGTACCCAAAGGGCAGTAAGAGAGTGAGCTGCATAAGTACTCGTGGCACAGTCTGAGCCAGAGCTCAGCAAATGCTTTCAGCACTTGCCTTCGTACCACAATGCAGACTGGTAAAAATCTGTGCCCCTGCCCTTTGAAGAGGAAGACTTACAGCTACAGATGTATGGACTGCTTTTCCTGTTTAATTTGTAAGCCCAGGAATCACCCTTTCTGACTGAGAAACTGGAGAAGAGAGAAAGCATGAGAGCAAGAATGTTCACTTCTATAGGAAACATCCACAGAGATGGAACAAGGTGATCCTTTAAGAAACAATTTGAATCTGCCCAACAGCATCACCATTTGCTCAGCCAAGGCTTTCTCTTGCTCCAGTCCTTGAGGTGTTGTCCACCAAACCAATTATACTTTCTTTTGCCCTAAATCCATTTCCTCTCTTCACAGAATACTTGCTGGAACTACCTTTTCCTGGTGCCCTAAGATACTCCTTCCTTGCCAATTCTGCAGTTTGTTACTGAGCGGAGATTCCTCTTTGGTAAGACTCCAAGAGAAGCTGTTCTTTGCCTGAAGACCGATGTGTTTACAGATGGTGTGTCCTGCCCTTCCAGCAAGGAAGAAATGAATGGGATATAACTGGCAGGATTAAACTAGCGCCCGTGGATAACAGAGTTTTTTTTTAAAGGATGAGGTCTGCATTACACAAGCAGCAGCCTCCATAGGAGCCAAATCACATGAGGAGAATGCAATCCTTGGCACACATACTGTGAAGATGGATCAGACTCAGTCTTCATTAGAGGACTTTGCTGTGCTGCATTCACTATTGTGGGCTTTGCTGCCACTGAGGTCACTTCTAGCCCTAGCAGATAG
The DNA here is from genome assembly GCF_000708025.1 of Charadrius vociferus. NCBI lineage: Eukaryota > Metazoa > Chordata > Aves > Charadriiformes > Charadriidae > Charadrius > Charadrius vociferus. The sequence continues at coordinate 1,008,381 of NW_009648061.1, forward strand.
CATTCAATTTGCTTAGATAGATTCATCTCCCCTCCTTCTGCACATGCCACCAAGTACAGTGTCGCATGTGAAATACATGAGCAATAAAGTTACTCAGAGATGATCATTACATATCCTGACAAACTGTGCAGCAACCCTTCAAAAAAACAGGGTCCAACAAAAAAGAAGTAAAAACCATTTTAATATATTTTATTTCAGCCAGACAGAAGGAGGGTAAAATGGAATCCTGCTTCCAAAACATCCTCCAAAATTACCCACATCAGAATGAAAAAAGGGTGCTCAAAACAAGACCTGAGAGATCAATTATCCTCAATTCGTGTGCAGGCACATGCAGCAAAAGCTGTGTCTGAATCCAAACACCCTGGCTTCTGTGAATATTCAAAACCAGGATTTTTCCCTTACCTGCTCCAAAAAGTAAGGATAACTTGGAAAAACGTGAGATTAAAATTACTTTCCTGTCACACTGATGAGACAAAATTAAAGGAGGACTCACCCTCTACACACTTTCGACCAAACTGATGAGCTCTTAGGGACAGACACAAGCTTCTAGGTCTGAAAGTTACAGGCTTGGGAAAACCACAAATGAAGACAGACCCCAAAAGAACATATTTCAAGACCTGGTATCTTCTTTTCATTTCCCCTGCTTTTGAAAAAATCACCTTTGGTCTATATTATACCTATCAGTAGAAGCTGTAGACCAAAGCATTTTCAGCCACCTACAAGGAAAGTCCCCAAGTATACTGGGTGCATCAGCTAACAAACTGGTGTGCCAAGGCAGTTCACCCTCAGCTCAGCAATTCTACTTCTCCTGTCTCTCCAGGCTCAGGATACTCGAGCCACTCAACTCTTCATACCACCCTAGAGGATGTAGTAAGAAAAGCATAAATACGCCTGGGATACAGCCAGCCTTCGAAGTGGTATGTAGCTCTAGGTCTCTAAATTACACAGGCACATGCATTTTCTCCTGGTGTTGGAGATGATTCAACCTGAATGTGTGGTTAGCAATCCAGAGCTAATGTCAGTATGTACCGGCAATAAGTAATTCATGCGCTAGGTCATTGTGAATAGACTCCACGGGACAGGACTCCCATGGAGTCCTGTGGAGAATCCTTATCAGCTGACGGTTTCAGACAGTGATCACAAAAAGTGAATAACTCTGATTTGTTTTGATGCCATTCATGACATTCTGCCATACTAGGAAATACGAGGTGAAAGATTGGATAAAACAGTTAAAAAAAAAATAAAAGGCAGGAAAAAGAAAGCAAAACAGTCTACACCAGATAGGCAGCCCTGGAAAAATCAGTTTGTCTAGGTACCAGTGACTCAACAGAGTGCTTCCAGTCCCCACGTTGTCCTGCTTGTTGCACAGCCATCAGCACCTCTGCAATGGCACACCTGGTTCAGCTATGTAATATCAACATTAGACTAATAACAAGGTAAGATCACAAAATAAGTGAACATAAAATTTACTTCAGTGCTTTACTTGGCTGCATGCTTTTAATGAAGTGCCAACCTGTTTGCAGAAAGGAAATGCTGTGTGGCTAATCTCGGGGAAAAAAAAATAATCTTGTTTCCCCAAAGCAGGTATGAGAAAAATTGTGTAAAATAATGTTGCTGATCTAAACAGCTGCAATGATACAGTGTAACTGGGTGAAATGAAAAGCAGAAAGGCACTAAGCAAATATATACACTATTTAAAAAAAAAAAAAAAGGTCCAAGCTAGCTAAGTCTGGTTAAAATAGCAATGGAAACAAGGGGACCTTGAAGTACAGCTAGGGATGACAGTTGATATTTATACCCAAACAAAAGCCTAGCACTGATTCTGAACTCCTGCTCAAGTCACTCATAAGATTACTGGTACATACATTTTTTTATATACATATCATCTACTTATAAACGATACACATATATAAGATACAACAAATTTTGCTCTAGTAAGTAGCCTTTACTATATGATATAACATTGACTGCAATGTGGGCTCTTGTAAGGGTGCTTTACGCAAAAATCTCTAAATAGTCTTTGTGCTATTTGAATGGGCCATCTCTGCTAGCTTGTCTCCATCTGAGGAGGCCTGGCCGCTCAAGAGGTCCTGCTGGCATTTGGGGCACTGAGATGCTAGTGGTGCCTGTCTCACCAGTATCGTGTGAGGAGACTGGGATTCCTACTTTGAAAGACAACACAGAAAGGGAAATCAACTCCACCCCAGGAGGGACAGTAGCCATGTTGGAGCAGGTTTACTTCTGAAGGGACTGTGCTTGTGGCTAAGGCCACGCTGGAGCGTGGCGTATCTCTGTAGGCATTGTGACCCACGGATAAGGCCATGCTGGAACAGATGCACCTCAAAGTAACTGTGGCTATGGATAAGTCTATGCAATGGCAGGGATACCCCTGATGAGAATGTAGCTCATAGATAAGGCTCCGCTTGCTGCAGGTACACCCCTAAGGGACTGCAGTCTGTGGATAAGGCCAAGCTGGAGCAGGGACAAAGGGAGGAGTTCTTTGCAGTGTTAAACCATATGGTCTGGTCCAAAGGGACCAGGGGTGGAGATTGTAATGGAAATACCTTTAAATTGTTGTAATGCTGGATTTGAGTTGAATGTTAGAGGAATTACTATAGCAGGAACTACCTGAACCAATGGAGGAGGAGAAGTCTTATAAGAACCAGTGCAAAAACAGCGGTGACCTGACCTGAGCTGACTGTGGTGGCCAATAACTCCACACCACACACCACCTCTCCTGTCTTGAGTGACTGCCGTAACAGATGGAGCCTGAAGACATGGACTAAACTAACTCAATAGACATTTTATGGACATTTTACAGGGGTGGTCCATAGACTAAGGGAATGATATCAGTGTATTATATCAAAGAATGGGACAGGGGGCGATAATTAATGAGGATATATTGGATAGTGTGGGCCTTGAGCATGACATAAATGGTATGGAATAAGGGGTGGAGAATGAGCTGGTTTTGGCTGGGCCAGGGTTAATTTTCTTCATAGTAGCTAGTATGGGGCTATGTTTTGGACTTGTGCTGAAAACAATGTTGATAATACAGGGCTATTTTCATTATTGCTGAGCAATGCTTACACAGCATCAAGGCCTTTTTTGCTTCTCACACTGCCCCATCAGCAAGTAGGTTGGGGTTGCAAAAGAAGTTGTGAGGGGACACAGCTGGGGCAGCTGACCCCAACTGACCAAAGGGATATTACATACCATATGACATCATGCTCAGCTGGGGGAAGAAGGAGGAAGGGGAGATGTTCAGAGTTATGGCATTTGTCTTCTCAAATAACGATTATTTGTGATGGAGCCCTGCTTTGCTGGAGATGGCTGAACATCTGCCTGGGATGGGAAGTAGTGAATAAATTCTTTGTTTTGCCTTGCTTCCGTGTGTGGCTTTTGCTTTACTTTTTAAACTGCCTTTACCTCAACCCATGAATTTTCTCACTTTTACTCTTCCGATCTCCCGCTGGGGGGAAGTGAGTGATCAGCTGTGTGGTGCTTAGTCACCAGCTGGGGTTAAACCACGACAGGGGCCAGTGGTTTGACAAGCATGCGGCTTTTAGACTCAGAGGCTCCCATATTTAAATATTTCCTGTTACCTGACACATCCAGGTGTTCCAGGTTTGGGCACAGTGACACGACATCAAAGACTGCCTCGTTGGAGATGTTGTAACAGCCAGACACCTCCAGCCTCCTCAGTTCTGGACAGCACTGGGCAATGGTGTAGAGTCCTCTGTCTGTGAGCCGCCTGCAGCCACTAACAATTACCGTCTCCAACATGAGACATACGTTGGGTGTATCCTGACAAAGCCTCCGGGTCAGCACTTTAAGAGCCCTGTCTACATTGATTGTCTCGCCCGTCAGGCGAATAGTCCTCCAAAGGCGGGGGTCCCAGGCAAGGTTATACCAGCGGCGGCACACGCGAGCACAGCGGCACAGCTGGTTGGTGGGCAGGAAGGAGAATATCTGGATCATGGAGTGGTCAGGAAGTCGGTCTATGTTGGCCTGTTCCTTCTGGTGCTTGGATGCCAGCCGGATGAGAGGATGAGTGAGACGTGTTGGAGGCGGCGAGTGGACCATGGCAACAGTTTCCCCAGTGACTGAGGACGAAGACGTCGACGACCCTCTGCCATTCTGGAAACCGGTGGAATTCGGTGGAAATATTAATGCTGGACTGGGCGTGCTGAGCGTCCGCATGCTCAGGTCGGAGTCTGGAAGACAAAACGCACAATTTCCGTAAGCAGTGGATGGACGCAGAGCTCTTGGTGCAATGCAGCACCATGCTAGCCCGTTTGTTAACGGAACATGATGGGCTTCAAGGTTTGGGGGGGGTTAAGCACTCATTTTTACCAGTGACAGTGAGGAAACACATATTCTAAAACCTATCTTAGATTATACTCTGGAAACACCGTTCACTTTAGTGCTGGGTACGTGACAGAGATGCAGTGCTAGGTGTGCTGTCAAAGCCATGCTACCAGAGGAGGGGCTGTGGGTCCGAGCCCTGTAATGAAGAGGAGACGGCAGTGGAAGTCCAGGGATTTTAATTCTTTATACTCTCGACTGAACATGGCAAGAAATGAGTACACTTGAGTCACAGGCTTTTTTTGACAGAAAGTAACTGCCAATAACCTATGCAGCTGTGAGGTTTTGGGGGAGTTCTGTGGTCCTTCGCCTCTCAACTCCTTTCAGCTGTTCAGTGGAAGGCCAAAGAAAAGGTTACAAGGCAAATGCTGCTTCATTCACCAGACCTGGGCAGATGGGAAAAGCACAACCCTGTATGCTTATTTTCTTCGTGTCATAAACAAAGTTCATTTTTCATTCATGCAAACCAGGACTCAACAGTTTAACCAAGAGCCCAGAGACTAGTTCTTGAAGAGGGGTTGACTGTGCCTCTTCATGCGCATGCAGAAAGCACTCCTTTCCAACGGACTAAAGTGGACTTCAGTTTGATTTGAAAAAACAGGCCCAGAAAAGTAAGTGGTGAAGAAACAGCATGCCTGGAAACTTTTTACAGAGCTGTTGCACAACGTTCACACAATCTTTTTTGCTAGTGTTAACTGTCACACTAGAAGCAGTCAACTCAACCTCCCCTCGGCCCCAAAAGAAACCTCCCAACAATTTGCTACTTCTTTACCTTCTGTATTTCACTTCACTGGCAAAAAGCAGGCATAAAAATAAAGGGCCTCTGCTACTAAGAAATGTTGCCTTTGCTGTAAGATTATTTCAACTGTCTTCCCTCTGTGCTGACATTGCTGCCTGTGAGTCATTTCCACTCCTGCTCCCAGCTCTCCAAGCAAAGCAACTAAAAGACTGGAAGACAACTAGGACATAATTTTGATAATCGAGCAAATGTCATGAGCAATACATTTGGAGACCCTGAGATATTTCAGCAGTACGCTACAGAAGATGCAACCAATATATGAGAGATGAATGCTACTGCTGAGCACATTCCTTCCCCATCCCTGACCTCTCAGTACTGATCTCAACAGAAATCCTCTATAAAGGAAAGCATCATCAAAAGATGGATACAGAAACCACAATTTAGTATCCAGTAGAATAACAAATATCACAAATGGAGTAAGAACAGTGGTTTTAGAGCACGAAGCTTTCCTCCACGTCACATCTTCTGCTATCACTTCAGTGTTCAGACACTTCGGGGAAGCATGCAAAGCCATCTCCTTAAGTAACACTGACTCTACACCTCTGTGACTGTGAGAGCAGAGATACAGACTAAGCAGGGTACAGTCAGAAATGCATTCAACAAACCTGCCCAAGTCTTGGTTTAGGCAGAGTTTTTAAACTAAGTACACTTTAGATTAATTTGATTAGTGTATTACATGTGAATGTCCCCATCAAGCCTTTACTTAGCCTAGCAGAGGTGTGCTCTGATCTCACTAGCTACAACAGCATGTCTGCAAGGGAGAGAGGCACAACTATTTAGCTGAAGAACCCAAGACACAAAGTCCAGCAGCTTGCCCAAGATCATCAAGTTCAGCTGAAGAGGGATCAAAATCATCATCGCACACTGTGGAGGAAAAAAACCATGCCACCCAGCTCCTTCCCTCTTCCTCTTTGCTATCTTGTTTTACTTAGAAACTCAGTATTTCAGCAAAAGAAGGGAAAAATATTTTCTTCAATACTTCTAAATCTATGCTATGGCTGTGTGGACATAACCCAGGGATTTGTGTGTTTTGGGGCAAGAACCATATCTTAATGCAGAGTGGGTTTTGCAGACACTCTGCTCCCCTTCGAGACCTCCTAATACCCCCCTGGCAGCTATTGCAAATAATTGCATCGAGGAGTGTTATTTGGAAAGCGTCTGGTATACTCCAGTATTTTAAAAATGAGATTTACAGCTGGAGAGAAACAAACCAACACCCCAGCAGCAGCCAGGCTCCTGCAGACAAGCACTGACTCCAAAGACCACTTAGGCAACAGTCCCCTAGATTAATTTTTGCAAGGACTTACCATATGTTTGACCTCCCTCACATTACCACTGAAACCAATGACAATGCCTGAAGTTAAACATGTGCAGAAGATGTGGCAGACTTGGAGCCCTTACTTTTTTGCTTTTTTCTTGAGATTTTAAGAGGATGCTTCTAATATAAGAGAACACACATTTTTTTCAAGTGCTGGGTGTATCTTCCACTACTACATGTAGTTGGCACTGTGAATTCCTCTCCTGTCTTTCTACTTTTTCATTTGCTTTGGGCTTTTTGTTTGGTTGTTGATTGTTTTTTACACAAACCAGCACAAAAAGGGAAAACAAAATGAAGTAAATAAAACCCACAGAACAAACACTTGTTTCTACACCACAGAATAGATTTAACTGAAATCAAAAGCAAAAAGTTTCATTTTTTAACATCTGCTATAAACAATTTTTAGTACTGTGGGAATGCTTACCTCCTGTAAGACAGTCTCCCAGCATATTTTGAGAACATAGATTTTTAGTCAGTTATTGTTGAAAACACCTAAAAATCTCTGTAGGGTTACATCCTTCCCTACTCTCCATTCCTACTTAAGTATAAAAAAGTGTTTAATACTCCATGATTCCTGGTGACCACAGCACCAAGCTAATATGGCTAATCTCTGCTCCTTTTGGATCCAAAGTGGCATTCCTTCATCGCTCCTGGGCACACTGTGAATAATCAATACCTTAGACACTCTGTGTGCGTAATGAATTACCAAAATGTGTTTTTTAACTTAGACCTAGAGCTAAAAAAGGTTTGACCTTCTGCTTTATGGGTACGCTCCGTGCTTGCGTTGTGCTTTCTTAATTCTCTCATTAGTATTGCAGTTCCAGATGTGCATCCTGTATTTCCTTTACCTTCCATCCTGAAGGTTCGTCATGTGAAACTTTGTCCCTCTACCTTCGGGGCATGGACTTCCAGACAGACACATGCACACACTCCCCTATGCACCCCGTCTCCCTGCCCCAAAGTATTTTGGGAAAAGACTGTAGTGTTGTCATTACATTTAAACAAGAGAGTCGCGAGAGCATTGCTGGTCTGCTAAGCCCATAATGCAATATGCTCTCAGACGGGAATTTTGCTGGTAGCTCAGCTGAGCTCTGCACAGAGGTATTCCTGCTTACTGTTCGTTGTACACCCCTAAGGGGGAAAGAAAAAAATAGCAGGTGAGACCAGGAGCTTTCTGCCAGTAAAAACTTGGAAAGCTTTTTGCTAGCATTTAAAGCTTCAGCAAAACACTTGGTCTACTGTACATTTTCCAGATTTTCAAGTATTGTTGGGAGGGGCTTCCTATAGCACTATCTGAACCTCTTAAGGGCTTCCTTCAAATTTTGTTCTTCATCATTTACTGAGGGCTACATAACGGTCTGAGTCAGTCTGAGACAGAGCAACTTAATGACAGTGTGACATTAACAAATGCAACCCTGCAAGTGCAAATGAAGTTACTGGTTGCAGTTCTCAGTGCACGGCTTCCCGCACACATGCCCTATACAAGCATTTCTGTTCCCGAAAAAAACAATTGTTTACAAGCCTGAAATGCAGCTTTACATTTTGGTGATCTTAGAAAGTAAAAAACCAAATTACAAAGCAGCCCTGTGCTTCCCTCCCTACAACCTCTTTTGCCCCTCTCCCTCCCCAGTTACCAATCTTCTGTGCAAGATGCTTTTTATTAAAGCTTTGCTCAGGCTCTGAAAATTGTTTGTTGATGTAAGAGAATATTTCTTAACAATCTTTAAAGAAATCTCAAAAGATGCGTGCCAGAAACAGAACTATAAAAGCTGACACAGAGGGAGAAAATGCACTGGAGGGAGTTTTCTTATTCCATTAGGAATCTGGTTTATTTCAAAGGACACCCCCCTGCGTCCCCCCCAGTTTGTTTCCCAATTAATACATACATCTGGGGAAAAAGAGCCTTTAAATATATATGATTTAAATCAAGATCTAGTCTCTTATCCTTCTGGCATTGACAACAATATGCAGTCTCTGATTTCAGAACCAGAGAGAGAAAACAATGTTGTATTTTCATTAGTCCAGCAATGCACTTTAACACAAGACACTTGATGTCCAGATCCCAGTGAGGACTTTTTAAGATTGAACCATTTCCATGCTTAAAGCGTGACTCCATTCAACTGCACCTGCCACTACAGTATTGAGGGTATGCCTTTTTTAAAGTGAATCCTATACCAAGCTCTTCAAGTTAACAAAATTAAAATTAAAATTTTGGTAAATATCAACCAAACTTCAGATTCTTATCTGACAACTAAACAGGATCCTTTGTGTTGATCTGCTGTCACCACTGAGGTTTTTAGTAAAGCTAAGGCAAGAATTAAACCAAACTATGTTCAGGCCCTGAAAAGTCAGTATAGCTGAGAAAAATAAAAAGCAATTGGCATTTTTGTCAAAATGCAAGATGCAAAATAATGTGTGCAAGAGGCATTTACACATAGTACAGAAACATCACTTACTTAGCATCTCTTCATCAATAAGTGTTGCATAGCTATTATGTATTTTACATAGATACTTCATATTTTACTAAGTGCAATGTGGGTATAGACTTCACATTTTTACCATGATACTATCAACTTTGCACATGCCAAGGAAGCACTCCTTTTACAGAGACTGTGGAAAGTGGGAGCTTAATGGTCAAGGAGAGACTCGTGAATTTGACATACAGATGTCAAATATGGCTGTGTGCCCTTAGAGGAGATTACGGAAAGGAGTTGTCTAGGACAGCAGGCTGCAACAGGGCCATTTGCTTTCTAAGGCCCTGAGCACAGTCAAAGTCCCAGAAAAAGTGATACCTACAAAAAAGTGTCTTCCACATCACAAACATCCTCAGGCATTTCTCTCAGGCTGTTACCCTGCTGACCTCAGTTCCCCCCAGCTCCAGGAGGCTGGGAGGAATCAGAGAGCCCGTGACAGCGAAGAGGCAGCTGGAACAAAACTCACCATGCAAACTTGTGTGGCGCTGCAGTGGTCAAGTCTGCAAAAGGGAAGGGTCGCTAGGCGGAGATACCTACGTGATTTTGTAGCCTTTTATAACCAAGAACATACAGAATGAGAAATGGAGTTGGATGAACTCTCTCATCTCTCTCCAAGTACACCAAGTACACTTAAACCATCGCTGATGTGCATGTCTGCCCTGTTCTTAATTTCCAGGGACAGCTATTACTCAGCTCCCTGAGGTGCCTGTTCCAGTGTTGTCACCATATCAAGTTTCTAAGTTTTTCCTCTTACCCAACTCATACAAGAAGCTGTTTCTTGCCCCTCTCCTAGTGATTGTGAAGAACGAGAGGGTCTCCAGTCTTCCTGCAAAGATTTCTCACATACATTTCCTCAAACATCAGCCCTTTCTTTCTAGTCACATTACTAATATCCAGTTTCTCCTAGTTTCTCCTTTCTCCAGTCTGCGTGTAATGCCCTTAAAGCACAACACTCCAAACTGAGCACTGCACAGTACCGCACCTCACCACCAGCAGCTAAAGTAGAGTCCTTCCCACCTATATTTCTTGGAAAACATATTGTCAACCTTCCAGATTTCAACAGTCTCAGAAGGATGATGCATTCAGTATGTGATTCAACATATTGCCAGATTCCCACGTGCCATACAGCTGCCTGGCCATTTATTTTCTTCATCCGTGTTTATATAGTCTATTCATCTTCCCCACACCTGTCTCCTTAGAGGGTAGTATGTTTTCTCTCTCCTTAATCTTCTGTTTTTTCAAGAGCATTTTGAGTACTACCAACCTTCTCAAATTGCCCTCATTTTCTGTTTTCCAAATATACTGCAGGTCCAGTGTCGTAAATTTTAGCCCATTCCTCTGTATATTAGTAGTTTTATGTCTCAATTCAATTCAAACAGATGGCTTTGGCAGAGAGATGGAAAAATTTAGCAACCTAGTAACGAATACTGTAGGGTATAGCAGGACAGATACCTAAAGGGTCCTTCTTGAAACATCATCACAGTGGACAAATACCCAGTGATAACTATGCAATATACTGTACCCTTCAGTGGCCACCTTATGATGATTTCATTTAGTCTGTCTTTCACCAGCTTGTTTCCAACACAGACATGCAAAATAAACCTAAGGTAGGTTACAGCTACTGTTTCCCTCTCACCAGAAAATTTCTTCTTACCAACACAGAAAATTAGATTGAAAACTTAAGAAGAGTAAGGTTAAGGGAACAAAAACACTTCCACAAAGATGAAAACATTTCTTCTCCTGTGAGATCATGTAAATTGTTCAACTCGCTTTTTGAGAGCAAAGACCTGCAACAAAACTCAATTTTTCAGTCTAAGAATGAGCAGCCTCAGAGCTCATGAAGTAATCGCACCCACATGCTCCTGGAAGGAACGGTTCCACAGAACTTAAAATAACCTTTTATAGTTTTAAAAAAACTCCCATAGAATGTCATAAGAAACTGTACCTATTGTACAAGACTAGAGACTTTGTTACAAGACCATGTGGAAGAGGGATATGTTAACTTAAATTTAAAGCCATTTCATAGTAGTTTCTGTGTGACATTTTACACCTTGGATTACACTGGTGTAACTTCCCTGTGATGTTGAGCTCCAGTTTTCTTCAGTCTATAAACTCTGTCACATACATTTGGAGATCTGATTTTGCATTCCTGGCATAGTCACACTATATGCTTAAAGTCAAACAGCACTGCAAGTGAAGTGATCGTTATAGTTTTATTAAGCAAATAATTCTTTCTTACAATTTATTTGTCAAAAGCTGGAACTGATTTTACCCCTACTGACTTTGTCCCCTGCCACTTGGCAAGAATTAATCTTATCCCCATATTTTCGATCAGAGCTAAAAATACAAAGACGGAGGTGAGAAAAATAAAAAAGTAATCAACCTATTAATTTATGAAGTCAGAGCATCTTAATTCTGCATTCAGTACCACTGATGAGACTGGCACATCAGCTCTGAGAAAAGGGTTTGCCAGTGCATCATTGCTGGGAAATTACATAGAGATAGATGGGATGGTGCATTTTTACCATGTTCAGTAAATATCTAACCCCAAAATGAATTCCATACATGCTTAATTACAAGCTCTTCTTAAACCCCTTCAGGTCAGATGATCTCCCAACTCCTTGTGGTATGCCAGGGAGCTCCTCCAGCTCAGCTAGTTCATGTCTGCATTAGCAACCCAGAAAGAGGAGATCTCTGGAGCAAAACTGTTACTGCTGAGAAACTGACATCCATGGGCCTGGGAAACGGGTGTTAGCTTTTGGACAACATCTAATTTCATCCTCCAACCTGAATGCTCACTATGGGTTGCCCCTGGTGCTTTAGGTTTCCTGCAAGAACATATTTTTTGCTTTACTTTCACCTGAAGGCAATTGGGTTCACACACCTTGTGGTGGTAACTAAGGCATGGTAGGCAGGCAATAAGGGGACAGTCATTTCAAAAGTGAGCTTCAGACCTGAAGAAAAATGCTAGAGTAGATGAACCCAGTGGCCAGTGAAGAACCCGCTGTTCACATCCTCCAAACCCTGAGTTACCACCTCCCAACATAAACCGTACCATGTAGAGCAGAGGTATCCTGTGCCCTGCTGGCTTCTCAGGAGTGGATTATCAATGGACTGAACACGTTGCATTTCATTGTCCCCCATTTTTGGGATTACCACACCTATGGGGATCCAGTCCTTTGCTGTTCAATGCATCGCTTTCAAATATGCAAACCAAGTGTGGTTAAAATGAAAATAAGCATTTACAAGATGCTTACATATAAGCATCTTCTATATACGTCTATATAAAGGTTTAAGATAAGTAAGAGAAAAAAAAGATAGCAAGTTTGCTTAACTTCAAAGTAATACTAAAAAGCCTGCCATCCTTACTCTCTCTCCACCTGACAAGCTCTTAGAAAGTCTTAATTAACTCAGGAACTCCATCCTGGTGAATACAAAACACCTCAATTCATCCAGAGAACGACTTTGTTCTGTGAAACAGGCTTATGTTCTGCCTTTTCTTTGAGTTACTCTGACTTACTCCAAGGTGAAAATTTTGTCAGGTAAACCACTTTCCTGCCTGACTAGGCAACATTCATGTTTCCATGTTCCACCTTTTTATGTATTGATCTTAATTTTTCATGTAAAACACACTTTACATAAATATAGGTAAGATGAGTACTGGCACTCAAGTTATACATACGTGGCCAGAATCAGTGGCTTAGGGTGACACTGAGCTGAGGGAAACAGATCCTACTTTGACTTTGAACGATATGCTGACATGAAGTTTGTGTTGATGAAAATGTACCTTTGCAATTTATATAGAAAATTGGAACAAATGGCTAATGGCTCCCAACTTCAAAATGCAGAAATCCAGTCAGCTGCTCCAGTCAGGTGTAGCTGTTCCACTACTTCACCCGTCAAAAATGGAATCATTTGGAATAAAAGATGTATCAGTTTACATTGTTATAGAACTTCAAGATAAGTTGCTGGACATAAATTTATGGGAGAGAAATGTTTTCAAAATCCCCAGTTGTCCACGTGGATCAAAACAGGGAGGACCTGCAGAACCCTGAAATGTAACTCTGGTAGATGTGCGTTGCTCTAAATGGAAAATAATATACAAAGTACAGGAATGCTTGCCTCTGGGGAAAGCTGGTAATATAATCAGTTTTTTGTGTAATCAAGATGACTTGCATCCAGTTGGTAGCAAACTCTACAGCAGACAAATAATTCCCCCAAGAACGACTGTTTCCAGCATATTCACCAAAAGTGAATTATTTGTGTAAAAGAACATTGTTTTTCATAATCAAATACCAGCATTTTAAAAGCACACAACTCTCAAAAATGACTGACTTTCAAATTAACAGGACATCCAAGATGTGACCTTCAAAATTGGAGAAATAAATGGAAAGCAATAGGCAAAACAGAAGAGGGAACAGTATCAAGAAATTTAAAGCCACAAAGTTGTGCTCCTCTCCTAACACCAGTTTAGATGCTAAATCTTCATTAACTCAATAAAAGAGTCCAAATATCCTTCTTAAAATAAATTCAAGCTTTGTAAATATAGGCTTTGCTGATAATCTGGGAAGAGACAACCCTCCAAATTATGGGACAGAGTTGTACACAGCACAAGAAGAGGCCTCTAGATTATAAAAAAAAAACAACCACCCCAAACCAAATGACAAAGTCAAGCCAGTCCCAACTCACTGTGGTTCAGCCCAGCTCCTTCTGGATTGTCCTGTGAGATACCTGCAAGTGCCAACCCGGTGTCCCAGCTGAGGAGTCGTACGCCAAAGCAGATGATGAAACCCTCTACCAACCAATTTATCAGTAAGGGAGTGGTAATAAAACAACAAAAAATGCTACCAACTGAAAAAAAGAACAGGACCCTCTTCTGTAAAAACTGCTGAATTCATTACCATGTCATTGCTCGCTCCAGGGTGAGTAAGGTGAGCTCTTTTCAGTCCTGTAGGAGAATTACCCTGAGGTGGTAAGAGTTTTCCAGGCTTTCCAAATCAGCAGAAGTGTTTATTCCCAGACTAATGCTTTTGCAGACTAGGAGGGACTCCATCAAGAGCCCTGCCTGGATCTGTAGGATGGCCACCGATTACAGAAAATCAGAATTGTGCAAAGCGTTAACTGAAGGCCGATGTGCAACACCTGCTCCCAATCAGCTCAGATCCATTTGCACTTCAGTTTCCAGTTTATTTTGTTGTCCAGGAATGAGATTCCTTCAAAGCATCTGCTAGCATCCTGGCAAGCATTCCTTTGTTTTGCAGGCAAATACCTCATTTCTAGGGTTGCATCCCTCCTCCCTTTTGACATGTAGCCAAACTGATAAAGTAAAGCTGCTCTCCAGGGCTTTTTGTAGGAATGGTAGAAAACTTCACTTAATCCACAGTTTTACGCTTCTTACAAATCCACAATGCTACCACTACTCTTACAGACAAAGGAATAAATTCAGCAAAGGGCTGGCCAAAGCCAGGTCCCCAACAAATCGCCTTTGGGACCTGGGTGAGAGGAACCCTGTGGAGGAGATGAAAGAAAAGAAACTAAGGTCTCCAAAGCAGAAACGCAGGACACCAGCAGAATCTAACTTATCCAACACCTCTCTAACAAAGATACATAAACCGAGGATTTTTCAGAATAAATGCTTCACGTTATAAAAGCCCTGGAGTGACAATCAGCAGTCCCCTCTTCTGTTACAAACACACACAATATTCATACAACGATGCACTGAGCAAGCACATAGTGCTTATTCAGAACCAGAAGGATTAAAATTTTGTTTATGGGAAATTCGGGAGTTAAGCTGGGAAAGAGACATGGCCACTGGCAACTTGCTTCTGCTAGAAAATGTAACTGGCTCAAGCCCAAGTGCACTAAGTTACGTGGATTCCTGACCACCAGTGTGAAGCCGTCCCAGACTGTGTCAAAACAGATGGTACTTACAACTGCAAAAGCAGCACATTAGCCATCTTCTAAAATCCAGACCTGCCGTCTGAGGTCCCACTTGCTATGTCTGTGACTTGTGGTGTATAAATTGCAGATTGCTATTTATACGCAATAGCATATGGTACTCTGACATTTGAGGAGTATCAGATATACATACGTGCAAGTAAATCAAGAATTCAGTGCTCTGTATTTATGGCAGCTTCAATAACTTCCCAGTCTACTGAAAGCCATGATAAATAATTGCCTCGTGCATAAAATATTAACTGACTGTTATTGTTCCTTTTCAAGTCATTGTGATTTCATTTTACTGAAATGAGATAAACAAAATTATTCACTGATTCTTTTAATGTCATTTTGATTTCCTTAAATCAAAATCAATGAGCAGAAAAAGAAAATGTGATGTTTACATCTACACAATTTCTGAAAGAGTTATTACTCAAAGAGAGAACTCTGGCATTATCTAAATCCTTCAGCCTCTCATTTTTCATATTAACCTAAGCTAATTACATTAAACACCATCACTGATTTCAAGCTCTATATGCAATTTCACATTTATCCTCAGATTTAATATCACCAGCTTATGGCGATATCTTCAGGAGTAGACTTAAAAACAGGACAACAGCAGCAGCATTTGGAATCAAGAAATATTTGGCATCTTGACAAAAGAGAAAGGCCCTTTTCTTTACATAGCTCAAGAAAAGAGTGAACCTGATAGGGCGATCTCATCAATATATATAAATATATGATGGGAGGGTGTACAGGAGACCAAGCTATGATCTTTTCAGTGGTGCCCAGTGACAGGACCAGAGGCAATGGGCACAAATTGAAACACAGGACATTCCCTCTGAACGTCATCAGGTAACACTTCTTACTATGTGGGTGACTGAGCACTGGTGCAGGTGTGCTAGAGATGTTGTGGAGTCTCTCTCCTTGGAAACATTCAAAAGCCGTCTGGACATGGTTCATGTCAACTGGATCTAGGTGGCCCTGCTTGAGCAGGAGGTTGGACCAGATGAACCTGCAAACCTCAAACATTCTGTGATTCTATGAAATAACCCTAATACATCTCCTATAAAGAGCACATGAAGTTTAAGTCCCACTTTTAAACAGGCACTGTATGAACCTTTGCACTATGGTTCCAAGCATCTTCAATTCTGATCTCCTATCATGGGGTCTTGCAGAGTTTGTTTATTTCATTACACCAACTCAAGCTCCATCTCAACTGACGCCCAATCGTCCTATTCAAAAACACCTTTTGCAACTAAGATGATAAATGACCACCCTCATCATTAAATGTTAAAGCTCAAGCAGGCAAATATTGTCAGATGGTAACACGACCATTAGTAAGAACTGCCTTAAGGCATACTTGTTCTGCAGTCTTTGTCCCCAGTTCAGAGAATTCCCTGAAGCTCAGCACTGGTTCTTGGTACCTGTAGAAAGGATGGGCACTTTTTGCCAGAATTCACTGAAAAACTAGTCTACCTTAAAACTTCCAGCAGTACCCTCATCGCATGTGGCAGATAATATCAAGTTTACCTGAACATAGAGCCAGTGACCTATGGGTAAAAAAGTCCTCTTAAGCTATTGCATAGGCATTGTCTCCCATAACTTCCTTATCAACAAACTGGTGAAGTACAGACTAGATAAACAGACAGTGAGGTGGACCAAAAGCCGACTGAATTGCTGGGCTCAAAGGGTTGTCATCAATGACACAAAGACTAGCTGGAAGCCAGTCACCACTGGTATGCTGGGGCTAACACTATTTAACCTCTTCATTAATGACCTGGATAATGGGACAGAGTGCACCCTGAGCAAGTTTGCAGATGACACAGAACTGTGAGGAGTGGCTGATATGCCAGAGGGTCATGCTGCCATCCAGAGGGACCTTCACAGGCTGGAGAAAAATGGGCTGACAGGAACATCACAAAGTTCAGCAAAGCAAAATGAAAAGTCCTGTACTTGGAGAGCAATAACCCAATATACCGGCACAGCCTGGGGGCCGATGAGCTGGAAGGCAGCTTGGCAGAAAAGGTCCTCGTGGACACCAGGTTGAACATAAGCCAGCAATGTGCCCTCACTGTAAAGAAGGCCAAGAGTATTCTAAGCTGTATGAGGAAAAATGTTGTCAGCAGGTTGAAGGAGGTGATGCTTCCCCTCTGCTCAGCACTGGTGAGGCCACACTTGCAGTGCTGTGTTCATTTCTGGGTTCCCCAGTACAAGAAAGACGTTGACATACTGTAAAGAAAAACCACAGAGATGATCGAGGGCTTGGAGCATCTGACATATGAGGAGAGGCTGAGACAGCTGGGGTTGGTTACCCTGGAGAAGAGAAGACCTGGGGAAGTCTTATCAACATGTATAAATACCTGAGGGGATGCTGTAAAGAAGATGGAGCCAGGCTCTTCTCAGTGGTATCATCCAGTGAGTAGACAAGAGACGGCAGGTTCGATTTGAAATACAGGAAATTCCCATTTAAACAAAATTGTTCATGGTAAGAGTGGTCAAGCATATGAGCAGGTTTCCCAGGGAGGTGTGGAGTCTCCATCCTGGAAGACAGTGTCCTGGGCAATGTGTTGTATTGGGCCCTGCTTTGAGCTGGAGGTTGGACAATCCCCAGAGGTCCCTTCTAAACTCAACTATTCTGTGATTACCAGTTCAACTGAACTTGTCCAGCCTCTTCTCTTTGAAGCCTTGCATAGAAGAACAAACTATGCCTAATTAAAGCAAATCAAACCCTCATGAAAATCTCATAATAAATGTGTTAATTCACAAACTCTTGAGTGAAGAGGTTAAGTAATCTTGACCTGTGTAGCTTAGAATCAAAAAGGATATGCTAATAATGTACCATAACCTCCAATGTATGTAGATAGAAGACAAGAGGTGGACAGATGGAAAGGTTACTGTACTTGAGAAGGTATGTAAGAAGGAGCAGTAGCAAAGTTTGAGGCTATGAGAAAACATTGTAGTTGAGGGTTAAAAATTATCATACAGTACACAATTAGGTCAAGGCATAAGCTGCTGTGAGGGTGAGTGAGGATCGACATCTAGAGCTTTCAAGAAACCAGTGAGATTAAAAAAGAAACAAAAATAAACAAACCAACCCCACCCCCCCCAACAATAGAGGAATTCATCTATGAAGAAAGCATTAAGCTGCTGTTTAGACAAGATGACCCAAGAACTTTCGCAGCCTTTATCATCAGCCAGCCCTGATTTGTCTGCCATCTGTGCCTTTCTAAAACAGAGAAGTAAAACCCTTACTGAAAGAATTTGTCAGGGTGCATGAAAAATGAAGGACAGAATAACGGTGAGTAATCTATACATATTTTCACTCTTCCGTCAGGTTGGCACAGATACACAGTTTGTGCTGAGAAGCAATGCCCTCGCTACAACTTTTTCAAGGTTGTTTCAGTACACACTTTTACAGATTTTGTACGTCTTGATTCATAATATGCACACCATTCTCCATTTTGGAAGAAAAGAGAATGAGGTTCACTGCAATGTACATGATCCACAGAAGCATATTAAAGCGCGGACATGTGGGCTGATAAGATTGCTGTGCTTCAGCGAAAATTCCTCAAGACGCTCTCTTTTTTTTTCCTATAATACAAAGAATATACTGAAGATCCTTTTAACTTATAACTTGAGTTTGAAAGACAGCATTTGCTGCCCTCAGCTCTGGGAATCCTGAGCAGCATACTCCATTGCTAGTCTCCCTATTTGATGCAGAAAAAGTAAAAGTAACTTACGTTCTCCTTCTCTGCAGAGTTGAGGCTACAGACTTCTTGGTGGGATGCACCATGTTAAGCTTGTGGAGAAGGACTACTTGAACTATTAAATTGACGCCAAAGTCCTAGTGAATTCACACTCAGACTACCTTCAGTTCAACTGACGCTTTTCCTTGTAAGACTAACTTCAGAAGTTAGACTGATTGACAAAAAGCGCAGGGGAAAGCTATGCCCTATAAAGCTGCAGAGAGAGCAGAGCAGTGTCCAGCTGGTGTACTACCATTATATTTAAGCAGCAAAGTGATGACAAGGTTGCGTTTACAGGTTGTGTGATGTAAATTAAGGTATACATAATGAGCCTCAGGTTCTAGAAAAGGCATTTAACACTGTGCTACAGTTCCACTAGGTACTAAAATTTCACTGCATACTACGAATTGTAGTAATGACTTCATCTTCTTCTCCTTAATTGCACAAGACTTCAAGCAAAAGACCAACACAAAAAAGAAATTTGTAAAAGTGTATTTCTAGCATTTTTCAGTATAATTTGGAAACATGGAGCACGGCCAATAAAGAGAGATCACAAAGTCACATTTTAAAACTTCTAATGAGGAGGTAAAAAGAATTTATATTAGGAAATGTTTGGGAGACCCGCAGTGTTCTCACATTTTCCAGCTCACTGGATTTGCAAGCAAAGAGGCTGATGCAGCAGTATCTGGATGCCGAGTACTTCCTGGGATGTGCGGAGTACCAGCGGCTACTGTAAGTTCAGAACAGTCAGCACCTCACAGGATCACACCCCCCCTCACCCCATGCTAAATTTGAAACACTGCTGGGTTGGTTCACTCTCTCTGTTCTATTTGTGGCACAGGGACTGTCCTAACATTAGCAATTGCCTGAGAAGTATTCCCTTCTGAGCTACACTCCACTCGTGCTGGATTCATGACTATTTATAGCATGTAGCATGTATAGTAACACGACACTGCGAAAGTGTCAGTATGAGAAATGCTGAATTAAGAAGTGAGAAGAGATTGCAAATACTTGGCCCCTAAGCTACTATACTAGTGCAGTTATAGTGACATTCACTTGTTCCTTCATTTTAATTCCATTTGCAGAACATGTGAGCCATGTGCAAGGCAGTGATAATACTGGTATTAAACACAATTCAGGAAAAAACTTTTGTAGCCGTGAGGGTGGTTCAAGAACAAGTACAAAATGTTGAAACTTTCACCATTTAATATCTTATCCAGTTTGGAAGACAGTGAAATCTATTGCCAATTCCTGATCACCCTTCAGTTTGTGAGAATAGGTGTCTGCATCACAAGGCATCCCTCTTGTTCAGTTTGGATTGACTGCTTTGACACAGGACATGGAAGAAAACAGAGGTGACAAAAGCATTGCTCCTTCTGAAGCAGGATATTTTTAATGACAGGAGTGCCTGTGGTAGTTTGTGTCTTACAGAGGTCTCTGTAGCACTAGCACACTGAAATCCTTCCATTTGAATCTCAGGAGTTAAATTCTTCCTAGCAGCATGTCCATACCGCATGAAATGGGTCTTTTGTTCACTTACTGCTGAAATAGGATGCCTGTACATCAGCCTGGAGTTGGAGAACAAGTTATCAATTATCTGTCTCTCCAACAAGCTTCTTTGCACGTGGCTTTTGCAGTAATTGAATTCTGCCACTACAGCATCAGGCTGTGATTCAACTGCATAAAATCCTAGCATGAAAGTAGCTCGTGCCTTAGAGAAAGGTGTCTCTTCCCAGAGTCTGCATTAGCAGAGCATAAGGTTGATAGACAGACTGCAGAGTTCACATGGAGCGTTACCCCTCATTGAAGAAAACCTGGTTTTGACCATCTTACCATTTTAAGGAAAACACCTTATAAGGCTTTGAGTTTACTGAAATGAGATAACAAACACATTCCTTGCTGAAGTATTTGACTCACAAGGCTTTTATGTTGCATGGCCTCTGTTGATTTAGAAGCCTCTATTTCATAACCTCTCGAAGGAGAGAAGCCTATATTCCAAGTGATCTGTTAGTTATAAACCAGCCAGAAACCATTTGAAAACCACACGACAAGAAAAGATGCGCAGTGCCTCCACCCACGAGGGCTGATCATTAGGCATGGACATCAGTTTTTCCTTCCTCTGAAACAAAGGTGGGATGCCTGCCTTGGGACTGAGCCATGGGTCCTGCACACCCCAGCTAATCAGTCTCTTCTCTTCATTACTTTTTATATCTACGACACTCTCCAGTGATGCTACGGAGTCTTCTTCACTGAGTATAATGAGTTTCATGCAAGTGCAGCCATACCTGGGGAACAATTCAGGCAGAATAAGTTATTTTAGCTGAGACTACAGCTGGCAGAGCCCGCTCGTTTGGCAAATCGCTTCAGTCCTTGTAACACAACAAAGCCTCATCTGCCTTCAGTACATTGCAACAACCTCACCTCAACCCCTGTGAGCAGTTATTTGATCCTTGAAGAAAATTTAGGGTGTTTTGGGATTATCTTTTTTTTTTATTATTATTTTAAAGAAAAACTCCAAAACGTCATGAACACAAAGCAATCTCATCACACTTGAACTGCATTTAACAGCCTTGCTGTACAGAAAGGTATGGATGGAGGGTGTGCTTCTACACCCTGCCTGTGCAGCAGGAGATTACTGCTGATAGCACAGTGAGATCTAGGAACGCATGATGGTCACACGGCCCAATGTTGGCAAACAGTCTGGGTAACACCACCTTTTAAGACAGGAATGTGAGCGAACCTTTTGTGGCGTGCATGTGTGAAAAAATACATAAAACCAGAGGGTGCTTCCCCAAACTGATCATGTTTAAAAGGCAAGAAAGTCTTCGCCCTCCAACCAGCCACCTTAAAGAGGAAGCAGATCATCAGCCAGATAGGACAGCCTCCCAGTCAGATGCCATGAGCTGCCTGCTTTCAGGCAGGCTGCTGCAGGCAGAGACCCACACCTCATGGGGTGCACATGAGCTCATGGGTGACGCCTCACCAGCTGCAAGGAGCAGCGCGGGGCCCCACGGGGTGAGAGCACCCACATCTCCTGCAGGATGTGGGTGCACCCCCAGATGGGGCAGAGGGGGATTGTAACCCACACATGCTGGTAGAGCATGTGTGTGTACCTGTGAAAGAGAGACTAGAGCTTTTGGGGATAAAGCTGTTTGTAGGTGTTTATTAACTTTTATTCAGTGTTGTGATTTATCATCTGTGACATTACTGGTACTGATCCCAAATGTGCAGTTCATTGACTACTGATTAATTTCATGTAATTATTAAACTACTTTGATCCTAATTTTCATTTAAACTATGTGAACTGAATTGTACTCCACTGCAGCACATGGCTGTGATTCATCATTCGCTGCTGTTTGTTTCTGTTATATTCTTAAGGATGAGAAAACTGACTTGTAGCAGGTGTCGACAAGAGTTTCAAAATAAAGCTAGGGAGTGTTGTTTAATAAGCTGCAACAAGCCATTGCTTAGAAAAGCTGTGGACAAACTCCAAAAGCAACCTAGATCCCACCATGGACTTGTGGAGCACCAGTAGCGCTGCATAGTGGAGCAACAGGGAGATGCTGCACACCTGCACTGAGGGATCATGTTCTGCCTTGGCAAGGACTGCAGCTGCTTCAGACTCTGGCTCTCCAGCAGGGAATCACAACCTTGGTATAATCTAATCGTCTCTCCATACATATATGTGTATTATTTCCATATATAGCTATATTTGGCTATATCTATAGGCAGATTACTATAATAACAGATGGCCAGAAATGAAACAGAGGCTCTGAATTTTCTTACGAAGTATGGAAAGTACTGGAAACCACAGAAGTGCTATGACTGAATGAAAAGCTTACCTTTCATTTATAAAAGTGTGTGCCAGGGAAAATCCAATAATATACACCTAATATCATTAGGTAACCAAATTAAAGACAATTAGATAAATTATTTAAAACATTTTTCTGGGAAAAGGTGCCAAATTCCTTATGAGACTATTCCAATAACACAATTAAAACAGGATTTTACCCTATTAAGTTACTGTCTTTTCTTATATTTTGCCTTAAAATATTTAAGATCTGGAACTGACATGCTACAATAGATGTGTTTCTTTGCAGAATTATATATATATGAAAAAAAAAAAAGAATCAGAGGCACGCCGGTAATGACTATTCTTAAACCGAGTTGAATTTAGCTTATTATGCTAAAATTAATTAAAAATTAATTAGTTAAGCCACAGAATGTTTTTCTGACAAGTTTTTGATGTACCTTTACAATAAGGGGCACTTACACAGGTTTCATCTGCTATGTTTAGAACAGAGGCACTTTCTGATACCACTGCTCAGAAAACAGATAGATATGATATCTAAAACTTTAAAGAGATTCCAAGCTACTGAAATATTGTAACTATAAACTTACACCACAAGGGAAACGGCTTCCAGTGTGTGTCCAGTGCATTCTTGTAACTTAGCCAGGCGATGGCCCTTCTCACTTTTCTGGGAGTAATGCCACTTAGAGTTGTACTAAGCTATGAGAGGCACAACTACACTATAGTCTTTTCCAGGCTCCTACCCAAGTTTGAACTGTGTTCTTACTAAACACATTTCCCCTTTCAGCAGAATTGCACAAGCACAGACACGGTAAACCCTAAGAATGATTTTGGGTTGTATCTGGTCTTCAGGTGAGCTCCAGTGCAGCCAGCAGGGTGATGCAGCCTGGAGATGCACTGATGCGGGACCAGGACTCCCAACTGTGGGAAATGCGGAGCGGAGCCCAGAGCCGGGGACAGCTGCAGCTTTGGTTATGTGCTGCAGAAACAGGACACATTCCCAAACTATGGGAAGCACAGTGGTTTCAGAGGATACCAAGTGCACTGAGCTGGCTTCAGTATGATGGTGTAAAAGTGCTGCCATTTCACTCATTTCCCGTTTGCGTGCTCTCTGTTAAAACCCACAACTCCACTGCATAATATGATGTCAAAAATGTTGTACAGATAATAATGAGTGGAGCCAGAGGATGAAGCCAGACGTTTATTCTTATGTTTTAACCAATATAAACTGGATTAGGAAATTCAGTTTATACTTAATTGTATATTTTAAAATAAGCCATTGTAACTATTGCACTAACCTACAAGGAATTCAGATGCTGTTGGATGCCTTGGCAACCTTGATGTAAGTTCATATTCTGCTTCTTTCAAAAGGCTGTATCCAAAAGAAACACTGCATCAAATAGATTGTTAAGACTTTCCCCAGAACATGCTTTGACATCTAGGCAAATTTTACGAGTCAGGGTGGTTGAAAAGCTTAGTCAACCGTCCTGATGCTGCTGCATCTGACAGATTCCCCACGTGGAGAAAATAAGTTGCCTGTCTTCTTTCGACAGCCGAACAGGACATCTTGGCCACTTGGCTTCATGCTGCCTATCAGCATCGGCACTCTCCGGCTTCAGCACGCGGCCAGCCATGGCACGCAGCAGGGCCGTGGTAACACAGGTAGGAATGAAGGAGCCACAGGGCACTTTGACGTACCTGTGCTCTCAAAGCAGCTGACAGGCACCTAAATTACATCAACCATCTGCAAGCATACCATAGCATTAACTGCCCCCTGCATTCCCCACCACAGCCTTGGCAGCTTACTTCTATCACATCTAATTCATCACCAATAATCATTTAACAGCCTGAGAAGCAGCTCTCAGACGGCAAGCACAGCCTGGTCACAGAAGAGGTCTGTTTCCTTGTAATTGTACATTTTGGTACGGAAGCATTAAATTGCACATTTTGGTACGGTGAGGTTCACCGAGCCACAGGAAGATTTCTTTCCTCACAGGAATACCATAGGTTGGCATCACCACATTGTGCCACAAACCTGACTGTGTTAGATAACTCATTAAGACCATGCAGAATATGACATACTGGAAACCACAGTAAGCAGCACATCTAATAGTTGTGCTTATCCTGCCATGCATCTTTCTCTGTCCTGAGGTCCCTCTACTACTCTTAGCATTTGGATATGGCTACTGAAATGCACTCTGTTGTTTCCCAGCACTAGTAGTAAAAACCATGCAGCCAGAGCCAGGCGTAACTTGTCCAGCATCACAGGCAGTAGTTGCAGCAGACAAAATCTGAATATGCAGATAGAAAGTGTTCTAATTTAAAGAATAAAAAAAAAAAAAAGGAAAAAGCAAAGGCAAGCAGATTGCAGGTGCTTGGGAAAGAAGCTAATGCATAATACCACACAAATGTCTCTAATACCTCAAGTTAGAGATGCTAACAGACTTGAAATACAACTCTCTGGACACACCAGTGTACTATGCAGTTTGGAATCACCAGCGTCTTGCAAGCAATTCTGAAAAACCTGGCAACCCTAAGGTTCCTTATTTGAAATAGTTTCAGTTTTCAGTTCAAGTTTTGTTTACCTGTATGACAGGACGTATCCAAGCTGAGACATGCTGTAAGGACTCTGCTAGTAAATCAATAATCACAACAAAGTCTGTTCAAGAATGCTGTTTAACATTCACTCATTAACTGTTTTGAAATCTAATGAAGAAAGACTTGATGTCACTTTAAAAAAGAAAAAGAGAAATCAAAACAGGTAAATTAATCAGTCTCCCTTAAAACACAGAGTGACCTACTGTCAGAGGTCTATAGTGAGGGTGAAGTTAAAGCTTTTACCACTGGTTTCTACCACCATCTGGCCAATGCATGACACATTTTAGTTTTCTATATATTGTACTATAAACACATACTAGATTTAAGCTTTGTATATGAGCCTTCCACCTGCAAACCCCCAAATACCGTATTGTACACCAGAACAGAGCTTTGCCATCCACAGGACGGTTTGTTTGGGTCTCTAACTTCTCTCACTCCCACAACTCTCTGCAGAGAATCTCCCAGAGCTTGCTCCTTTGTGCCGCTATCAACACACACAGCACAGCGCTGCGAGCAAGTAAACTTGGCGGAGGCTCACAAAATACACAACTTAACAATCAAGGGCCTTGTTGAGTTGGACCTTTTATTGGACACAACTCTGGCCCTTGTCTCCCCTCTCTGTTTATAAGGCTTACCAAGTATATAAACTATTGCTCTTAAATTATGAGGACCCACATTTATGAGAGCAATTATCCTTTGTTTTGTTTAGAAAGGCTATTTGTCTTTCTCCTGCCTTTCAAATGCCTCCCTGCCTCCTTTGCTCAAACCAAAGCAAAATGTTTGGATTTTTATTTGAGGGTGGGCTCCATCTGAAGTTCACTTAATGAGAGGAAATCTCTGCTATAACCATTGGATGGGGGGGAGGAGGGAGAGGAAGAGATCAAGCCCTGCTCCAGTTCAAATGAAAGCCGGGCAAGGGAACTGTTTGGGGGAATAGATAAAGTTTTTGCTATTATACCTCTATAAAATTCATTATAAAGTTGGGATGGTTTTGCTTTAAAAAAAATTTAAAAATCATAGTACACATCAGTTAATAAGTACATCACAGTGCACTAGGGCAAGGTAGGGTCTGAACGTTTGACTGACGCTCTATAGTCTGTTCAGATAAGATGGAAGGTAAATACACACTGCTGGGGGTTTAAAAACACCATACTATCCCTAGAGAATGGATTAAACTGTAACTTCCAAAGAATAAAATATATCTTTGTAACACTGCTCTATGCAGAATTAATACTGCCAGCACAAAACACATTCAAGGTCTACAAGCGCGTGCACTTGGCTGTCTGACTGTGCTTCCCAGCAAGCTGTCAAGTACTGAGCATGGATGGATTTCCTTTAACAGTTTCAGAAAAATGATCCTAGATGTCAGCTCTGTCATTCCTGTAACTCCAACGAGACTTTGAGACCTGAACAGCCCCGTGGCCCGCTGCCAACAGGCTATTTAACCTGAGGACCGCTGCTTTTCCTTCCTCTCCAGAATTTGCATCGCGCGCCCTCTGCTACACAAGGCAACACCCACTCTGAGCCTTTGAAATCATCTACTTAATGAAAAAGAAAGCTTAGTTGCCTGGAAAGCCACAGCAGCAGAAAAAACAGAAAGGTGATGTAACTCCCCCGTTCCTCAGCCACACACCTCCTCACTGTCAGTAATGGTTGGAACTGTGTTTTAATATGAGATGTCCTGGGTAGGGGAAACCCTCCATCATACTTTCAAGTGTGAAATTCCACAGAGGTCTTTCTGAGAGAGGAGGATGGAACAGATCTAGAGTAGCTGTGCTTCATGTTGAGGGGAGAGGGGAAGATTTTTTAAAACACGTGCTGCAAACTGTGCCAACGGAAGGGAACACAGGGCTGACGGATGCAAGGAAAGCTGCTCGGTGGGCAGAGATGTTGCACAACCACCAGCCGCTGGAGCACAGAACAGAAACGCAGCATGGAAAAAGCCTTCCAGGAAAGTGGCAGTTGTTTTGTTCAACAAAGCCTGATGAGAAGATACTTCAGAAGTGAAATGCATTTTCTGAATTAGGGAGTTCTTAATTATATGACAGGGAGAAGTCATGCCTTTGAGTAAAGTTCAGTGGGTTTTTTTTGCTCTCCACGTAGGAGTCACCCAGGTGACTTTTATTCACTGAAATTCAATATTTCAGTGCAGAAAGAGGAAAGAACAAGTCACTTGTAGGCTGAAAGTACATACTGCTCTTCATAAGCCACCGTGACTGACGCTCCCTAATGCAGTTTCCGTGTCCAAATATGATTAGCAGAGATCTTGACAAGTGTCATGAAGTCCCACTACAAGTTACAAAAGGAGCTTAGCTTTCATGATGCAGGATGCATTACACTCTCAACAAGGCACCCCTGAAACAAAATCACAGATTCCTCTTCTTGTAGAACCTGCTTTCAAAATTAAATGAATACAGTAATCTTTTGGTAGAACTAAGAAGTATTAATCATGAAAGGCATAAAGATGAGATCATACAAGAGCTAAATACCATTCTGCTTTCCAGAAGCAGTCTTTTTACTTCCCAATCCTTTTCTTTTTTTTTTTTAATTTTTTTTTTAAACCATCAACAAATGTTTTTATGGAGTAACTTTACTCCATGTCCTAAATATGAATTTTATAGAAAGCTTTTGCTGTAAAAGAGTTGTCTGGTTTGATTAATAGTCATCTTGAACAGGAAATACTTGCATAATGTGAATATATCTTGGACACAGATCTGGCTCACAGTAGGTCTTTTGTGCTGCAGAGACTATCCTGGAACCGTTCCCACTGATACTGCTTTAAGCAATCCTGCTGGACTGCAGAGCACGGATACTAGCATCTCCTTCTGCAGGTTTTAAGCTATCCAACTGGAAAGGGGAATTTACCCAAGTTCCACCATCTACAGACAAAGAGAAACTGCCCGATTACCGAGCTGTATCAACTGGCCTTTGAGTCAGAAAGCCTCTCACCTCTATCACACAGCTCAGCATTGAGCGCTCAGAGAGCTCTGAATACAGAAGGCCAAAATATGGAAAATCTAGGGTCACTTGTAAGCCGGCAAACAAAACCTCTGCAGGCTGCAGCCTCAACTGAAAAAAAGGTACTAAAAGGACAGACTAAGAGCCAGCAGATATAGACTACTTGAGTTTCCAGAAGATGCTCAATTAACGTCTAACTGGAAGGCTGTGAAAGAAACTGGGCAGCCAAAAGGAGAAGTGGGAAGATCTCAAAGATGAGGTCTTTATTTATTTATGAGAACAGGAAACAAAGTAAGAGTTATCAGTTGCTTCTTGTCATTAAAGGAAGAATCTGGGCAGTTCAATATGCTCATAAGTAATCTAGAAAATCTGGCTAATAGAAAAACAATGAATGTGATTGTTGATACATTCAACTATTCAAGAAGATAAAGATGAGGGCTTACTCTGAAGAACTGCAGAAAAGTCTTAGTCACACTCTGTCATTGAACATTGCATTGCCATATAATTTAATGTAGATATGAATGAAATCTATTTGGATAAACTTGCAGGCACGCACACATAAATATATGATTTTTCATGCAAAGTAAATGAGTTTGAGCTGACCGTTACTATTGAGGAGTAAGAACTTGGGATTGCGATAGTGATTTACACAGCGTAGTTCAAATCAAATATAATCTCAAACAAAAAAAAAAGTGCTGAAACCCAAACAAAAAGCAAAAGCAAAACTCTCACTAAGGAATAAAGAACAGGAAAAAGCAATCATCGTCACAGAGCAAAAATACAACTCAAGTACTGCGTGCAGTCCTGGTCCTCTCCTCTCAAGTCACTTTAGTATAAGCAGAAGCAATCCAGAGGAGGACGCTGAGGACAAGCAAAAATGAGGAACAGCTTCTGCATGAGAAACAACTAAACATTCTTCAGTCGGAAAAAGAGGCAACTGAAAAAGAATATGATGTAGATCTGTACAGTCACAAGTGGCACTAAAAAGCTGTACCCGACTTACTCTCTTGTACTAAAGAACAGAGGAGACAAGTCAAACTAACCATTGACAGGCTCAAAACAAATGACGCGAGATGGTAACGATCTCTAGCTGGAGGATGGCAGCATTTACAGAATAAGACCTAGCACCTCTCCTATCCTATTCATAATGCTTATACTTCCTGCTCAGCTCCACTTCTGTTTTAAATCTCATTCCTTCCTCTCCCACGTGGTTTTTAAAATCCTGTAAGAATGCCATATAAGCACTTCCAATAAATATAGGACTGAAAACACATTATACTGCAAAGTGTTAAGAGCTGCTATCTCTTCTATAGAGTATTGCAAACATGATTAAAACTGATGAGTGTTCTCAAGCCCTAAGGCTGACTGGAAGGTGCAATTAAATGTCTCTTTTTATAAGAACAGCTGGAGCCAAATGGTGGTGAAAAACTGGTGAGGGCCGTAAGTCAAGAAAGTAAGCTGTGAACTGGGTCAAGAAAAGGTTAAGTTATAAACAGGCAATCTGGCATTTAGGACTAAAAAAAATTAATGTGCAGTCAATTGCTTAAGCGGGTAAATATTAGGCTTTCTAATAAACATGTCTGAAGGTAAGGGAAAGAAGAAACACAGCAGGAGATGGGCATTTTCTGACAAGAGCACAAAGGTAAGGTAGACCTAGGTAACACACGCGGGAACTGGTGATCTAACTCAGAAGACTGGCCTGTGTAGTGCGTAAGCAAGCTCCTTTTCTTGCTAGTACCAAAACTGCATTAGGGCCTTCCTGAAGTTCAGAGAACCAGAAGGATAATCATAGAATCATCTAGGTTGGAAAGGACCTTTAACATCATCAAGTCTAACCATCAATCTAACAGTGCCAAAACCACTACTAAACCATGTCCCTAAGCACCACGTCTTCTTCAACTAATCTTTGGAAACAACCTTCCCAGCACCTATGTACTGGCCAATGGCTCAAGCTAGCATTACTCCAAATGAATTTTGAGTTCTGCAGAGCTGACAGAGTTTTCTCATCAGATTTTTTAAATTTCAGCTAAAGACCATCTGTAAAAATCATGCAGGAGAGTTGTGATCCACGTCTGACCACCTGCAGTGTTACACAAGAACTCTGGTGGAAACAAGGGGAATTTTATTTCCCCACAAGGTCCTGCAAGACAAAAACATCCAGAAAATGGTTGGTATTTGACACTACTTTTATTAAATCTAGTCAAGGAAGAAAGGAGAATATTTTCCCAGCTATCCAAATCTCAAGATGAGTAAATAGAACTGTAGTCGGTATATGGCAAGGAAAGACAAGGTTTAATAGTAACAGGATCTAAAAGTTATTGCTTGTTATTGTCAGAGAGGAAAAAAAAGTAATAGAAAAGAAACAGCTCCCCTCTTCAGGGCATGAGAGGCAGCAGAAGCTGAGAAACAGGCTCACACAAGCAGCTCACATACAGAAGCCCCAACCTGGGAATGGCTGATGTGGAAAAAGCAATTAATTCCCAGTGAATGAAGAAGCAAAAGCTGCTGTTGTCACCTGAGGAAAGGGAAAAGGACGCTGGCATAGGAAGGAAGAATGATTCTCTAGCTAGGTTACCACCCTCGCTCCAGGACAGCAGATAGAGTTGTCAGGCAGCCTCAGCCACAATCGTGGTGTTTCTGCACAATTTACGGAGTAACCGTGCAGTGGCGTTTTCCCAGAATATATTTTTCCCCCTTCAGCATCTCTCCACTTATGCACATCCCTGAGCTTCTGCAGTAATTAGAGACACCCCCCCAGGGCCCTGAATACCACAGCAGGGCTCCCAGGCAGCACCGTAGCTTGTAGTTATCTGCGTTGCACACACCAAACACTCTTCCTGGAGTGTACTTGTGTCACGGCGTCCTCTTAGTTGTGTGTAGTTACAACATCAAGCAGCCCTAAGCGGTGCCCAAGTGCAGCAGCAAGTGGCTTTCACCACCTTACAGCTGTAAGTACGGCTTTGGAGCGGGGCCGGATTACTGCTAAAGCAGCGTAAGAGGCAGAGGATGTACCCAGAGCCGGGGGGAGCGCACGCCTGTCCTGCGGTTTAATCCCCGGAAGGAAGAAGTCAACTTGAAGTTAAGCTGCTTCGGTGAATTGTTTGTGCTGACCTTTGAGACTGCCCTAATTTTACCACTGCAGAAAGGTCACTTTCGCAATAACGAGCGACTCTATCAAAAACATTATTTTAACAGCAGTGCTGAGAATACAGCGGGTCGGTAATTGATAAAACAAGGAAACTCCACCAAGGTGTCTTTTAAGGGTTTGGTTAGAGGAAGAAGGTAAGAAAGCAACTTAATGAAAAAGCAGCAAAACAAAACACATAATGCACAGAATTCACTACAGTTCAGTTTTCATGTATTTTACACACTTTTTTCAACACTATTGCTGTTTCTGAAATGGTCTGCTGTACTGCAGGAACAATGAAGAGCCAAGTAAATAAATAAATGAATGAGCTAAGTTGCCTTTAGGCTATTTGAAAAGGAACAGGTATCACCTGACAACTTTATTACAGCTTTTAAAGTATGCTAAACACCTGTAGGGTACACTAAGGGCATTAAAAAAAGGGGAAGTGAACTTGGCAGGAATAAAGAAGTTCATGACTTAGCATCAGAAAAGGAATTACAAATATGTTTGGTGCTCAGTCCGAATGACTAGAAATATGGTCTCATTGATAAGGAGGCACATTGCCATGACATGAAAAAAAACACTCCCTTCAATGATTTATATGATATGTTATCAGTGAGGCAAATCACCATGATTGGGCTGGTGACTGCAGTATTATCAACGCACAAAACCCATCTGTAA
The DNA here is from genome assembly GCF_000708025.1 of Charadrius vociferus. Taxonomy (NCBI): domain Eukaryota; kingdom Metazoa; phylum Chordata; class Aves; order Charadriiformes; family Charadriidae; genus Charadrius; species Charadrius vociferus. Next base: position 1,040,198 of record NW_009648061.1, read on the forward strand.
ATCGAGAGACAACTTATACTGCTGTTGGGAGAGTGATATTGAGCATCAAAATTTTATTCATTGACTTTTCTGCCGAAAAAATAACAGTAGATTTCTTGAGTCCTCATCTTTTCTCCTGAAAACCTTCAGAAGAAAAGCCTCACCACTGTGTCGTTAGGAGCTGTGGCAGCCAGCCACCGAAGGCATCCAGCTAGTGGAGCAGGCAGAACATAGCCAGCCCCAGCCTGGAGGTTAACCCTGCTCGCTTGGCAAGGGTAACTACACCCCACGCACTCCCACACGCGACAGCTGAGATTGCTGCCAACGCACCAAAAGTACAAGCACAAAGGCATATAGCATATTTCAGAGAAGAGCTTTGCAAGTTTACCTGACATGACTGAATTACAGAAAAAAATAAATAAATCAATACTGATAAGTTCCCTCTCATCTCTGAGTCACTGCTCGCCTCGAGCCTCACCCCTGCAGTTTAAGGCAATGGTCAGCTTCATTCTACACGTTTATTTAAAAATAGTTTCCTATTTAGTGTGTTTATCTCAGCCTGCTTCATTTGACTAGCTTAATCTTCTGGGCTTCACGCTACTTCTGGCATTTCTTTCTGAAAGACTGCTGTCATATTGTTTAGTGTCCACTTCACCATCCAGCTTCAATGTTTATGCAGGAGACTACTCTAATGGTATGTTTACTAATAAAACTCGGCTGAGACCTGTTGTTTGATTTCCATCCCCTCTTCTTCATGACCAGCACACATTTTGAAAGATCTCACCTTAAGAAATTCTTGCGTATTGCCATAATCTTCTGCAGCGTTTTTCACAACATTCCTAATTTTTTAGAGCACCAACTAAGACCTCTGCTACAGAATACATACGTGCATATGCTTATCATACCTTCAGTTCCCTAATGCGAATGGATTGTGGAATAGAGCATAGCACTGCCTAATCTGTTAAAAGAGCTACAGATACGAAATACTGTTGCTACTGCCCTATCCTCATCACTGACATGTCTCTGATTCTTTCCAAGTGCACCTCTCCCATCAGAAGCGTGCCTTTTCATGGGACAGGATCCTGCCATCTGACTTTCTAGCCCAACACTTAGTTTACATACTGCCGGACGGCCTCCATGATCCTCAGCAGACCCAAATGGCCTTGGAGTATAGTTAGCAGCCAGTGGCCTCCTCCAAAAAAAACCCCTCAAATTCATGTCTTTAAATAGCATGTCACCCAAAACAAGGGATTAAAAGCTGTGTTACCTACTGCTCTGTGTTCCCTAAAGCCCACAGAGTGGTCGCTTTTCACTCAGCTGACTTTCCAGCATTAAAAAACCAGCCCTATATCACCCAGGGACTGTCGTCTGGCTTGTGCAGCAGGTAGGTTATCAAACTTCTCTCATGAGCTCCCTCAGTAATTTCTCCTAGCTCATGCAAAATCCTGTCCTCTTTTCAGCATTTATAATTTTAATTCTTCTCTGAATCCAGGTCCAGGACACAGAGAGTAACCAATTTGCAGCTTAAGGGAAACCTGTTACTCTCCATCTTAGAAGCCCCTCAGGTAGCAAAGCTCCAAAGGATATTTGTATTGCTGTTTTATATTCCCACTTCTTTACGCTCTAGTACGCTTTTTATAGCCTCCATCACCTTTGCACATTCAGGAAGGAAACAGGACAGAACTGATTGGAGAAAAAAATATTACTAAAGAAAAAAGCAGACGCTGTCCCAGCTTATGCAGTAAACATTGCTAACAGCTCCACAAACCCTGGAACAGGTTAAGTCAAATTATAAACCAGTTTTAAAAGCCAATTAAAAAAAAAAAAAGCCCCCCCCCCAAACCATCCTCAGCCTGGAAAACCTTTTCCTTGTCAGAAACAAAGAGATAGAAAACAAAGCCAAAAGGTGTGCGGTCTGAAGTGCTGGATTCAGAGTCAAATAGCCGCATCTAACCAAAACACTGCCCGCAATGCCATGCAAGCTCTTGGAGTCTGACTCTCCCGTGTGCCTCTTAGCAGGAAGAGGTTGTGTTGTACAGCAGTTTTAGTCAGCACAGTTCTTATTAAAATACATCTTTAAAGAGACACAATTAGAGTTTTAGTTTTCAGCATCAAAAGTCCCGCTTTGCCCACTGAAGTTCAGCATTTATTGCATGCCAGCCTCTCCTGTGTGGCTGGAGACAAAGCGCAGTGCAATGTCAAAGAAAGTGCGTTTGATCCTGTCTACAGGAAAAGAAAAAAAACAAAGATGTAGTCATGTTATATTGAAAACTGTAAATAGAAAAGAATCAAGAGTTTAAGGCTGAGGAGAGAAAAGAATTTAACACTGAATTTGTTTCTTTTTTTAAAATACAAAAATCAGGGACTTAGAAGAAGCTCACAAACTTATCAATAGCTCAAAATTTAGACATTATTGTGTTGTTTTATGTGATTTATTTTCAAAGAACTAAGACTCAAACTTTATGTGATAAACTAGAATTACTTATAAATATTTAATAAGTGGGGTTTTTGATTTTATATATTTGCACAAGACCCACTCAATGCCAATGGTAAAACATGTTTTAATCTGGATCTCAATATTTATACTTGCAACTTCTTCCAAATTTCTGAAGTTTACATTTATACTGCAGGGCATTCCGAAAGCATTGCTTGTATTAAAGAGTGGCAAAACTATTCCATTTTCACTCTGATTTGATGTGACTACAAAGTTTTCCTGAATGTAGGCCTTCACTCCAATACAGAAACTTTTGATCTTCATAAAAATGTAATGAGGAAAGGAAAGGACCCTAACATATAACTGCCTTTACCCAGACAGACCAGTATTTAACTTTTTATGTATTTTACATAAACAAAATGTAAGTGACTCTAGGGAAAGCAACGTTAATAAACATGATCATATAAACTTTATGGTGAAAATTCAATTTTACCTTTAATAGCATCTCTCAAACAGTAAACTTTATTATAAGACCAATAACTCTTAATCAGATCCTAGCACCAAAATCAGGTGTTTCATTTTCAGTTTTTAATCAGGTTGTCCAATTGCTTCTTGGAATAATTCATGCCCTAAATAAGATAAAAAATGCCAATGAAAGTGTCAGATTCTGTTGGAAACTGGACTGATGCCTTCACTCTCCTCGGTTCCAGGAAAATTTTTCTTGACCAAGAAAAGCATTCCTCTTTGGTTACTGCAAGATTCCGTATCTGAGAAGCAGAGATACTAACGAAAGAGGTGAAAGACTAGAATTTGTCCAGAAAGTCATTCTGAAACTTGGGTTAGTAATATTTTCAGAGTCCCACTACTCCACGGTCATAATTTGGCCCAAACTCTGTCTAATGATAACAAGAAAATAATGGTGATACAGGTTGATCATAGGTCTCTATATCTGTTTGTTCAGTTTAAGTCTCCACAAAGCTCTACACTGTACTGCTACACACTATCATCCTCTGCACTTACTCCTAATCTTTCCATTTGAAGTTTCCAGAAATGCTCTTGGCCATTTTCATTCTGCCCTCATCACAGCATTTGCAGCAGACAAGCGTGCACAGCCTGGATTTTCCTTTAAGTCTACTTTCTGTTTTAAGACACTATTGTTCTTTACATGCAAACCCATAATTTGCCAGACACTAATTTCTTTCTCGAGCCATAATGTCTTTAGCATATTTAAAGGCAACTCCACAAATTTTATATGCTAGGTTAGCGCATCATTAACTTTTTCAGGGATGCTATTTACATCTCTTTCCCAAGAACACATGGAAGAGCTCGTGCTCATTTGGAAACTCTGCGTGGAGTCAAGCTTTCCACACTTAGTGCAAGCACTCAGGTTTTTGGTAGCCACCAGTTCTGAATGCTCACTTTGAGTGGGTACACCCAGACTTGCCATAGACAGTTGCTTGAGCTTCTGCAGTGGGGCATAGGAAGGAGAACGAAGATGCAAGCATAATCTGCTCTACCGTTGTAGCATTTCCACCAGAACACGACAGAAAATAATCTTGACTTTCAACTGCAACTTTGTGTGGCTGAAGAATGTCAAGAAAAACAGCAATGTGTGGTCTGCAAGTGCAGTTTGAAGTCAACTTTGCTGTACAAGCAACAAGAACACCCCTAAACCTGCACAATCCAGACTGAACATAGGCACTGCATATACAGCACAAGAAAAGGGGTGCTTGGATTCTGCGTGGTTAAGATTTTGCCAAAATACGAAAATACTTGAAGGGAAATAAAAGCCGTCATATGCAAGGTTCATCTTTGCAGTCCTATGGACTGTCATGAAATAATGAAGGGCAAGAAACTTCCTGGGAACATAACTTTGTTATTACTAAATCTTCTGCACTTTTGTCTCACTACCGGTTCTGATAATGCTGAAAGAGAGTCCTACAGACCAATGTTGGTGTAGTTGCACCCAAGAGCCTGCCCTGAATTGAGTACCTGTCCTATGGAAATTTAATTTATTTGCAAAGATGTATGGTGGCTATAAAATACGTACATGTTTGTAATGTCATAAAATTATTCTTTTGAGTGCATTTCAGCCAGCTATAGCAGCTATTGGAAATTTTTTAATTGCTCATAATGAATATTGTACCTCTAAATGGAAAAAAATGCAAACCAACTGCATCCTCCTTCTCTAAAAGCTACTGTAGTAGTAAAAGCAGATAAAACTTGCACACAAAGTAATGTATTGATGGGATTATCTCTGAAGTATACTACATCATCCATGGGCACAAACCAACCCTTTCATGCTCTCTGGAAAGAAAAACATGACCAGATCTTGAGAAATTCCTCCACTCCATTACCTGAGGTTCTGGATGACTTGGACGTACGTTTCCAGTGCTTCCAATAATTTCACAGGCTCACAGGTTTTTGCATTCTCTTAAGATTACTCAGAGTAGAGAAACTGTATGCCAAGCTGATGGAGATGGAACTACTACGACATTACTTTGGCACACATGGGGACAGAAAGGGTCTCAAAAGTCAGGAGCATTAAGGAACAGAAAGCAATTATTCTTACAGAATGCAACTCTGCAGAATTTAACACAAGATCCGAGGGACAGACAAGGTGAAACGTTCCAGGGGATTTCTCACTATCCGCAGAACGCTTTCTTAGTTCAAGGACCAAAACAGCAGCTGCACTTGATTAACAGCTTGTTGCTGCTCTTCTGGATACTGCAAACCTGTCACGCCAGAGGACAGGGCTACAAGATGCCTTTTCTTCTGTGCCAAGCCAGACGCAGAAGGTTCCACCCTGTCAACTGTGTTGTTGCGGCTCCACGTGGATCATTCACTGGATTGCCAAAATGCTCTAGTTGTTAGAGCATCCTATTGTGTCACAGCACTGCGTGGCTCGCACAGCTGAGTCCCACTGCTGAGAAGTTTGGCTCTAGCTCACATTTGGGGAAGGCAGCACCACAGTCTCTTCTCTCGCATGCCAGAAGAAATGGATCAGTGAACCCCAGGTGGGATGTGCTGTGCTGCAGCCAAAATGAGGCCAGTTTTAAGAGGCCAAAAGCAGCCCTTTGAAGTGTCAGTAGATGTAATGCTCCCCATCATCTCACATACTGGGGAGTTTTCTACCAGGGGCCACAAAGAAACCCAAATGTTTGCCGCAGAGAGAAATGATCTATATAACTGCTGTCATGAGCTCAAGCAAGGTATGACAGCCACTGTGCCTTCAGCACTAGTGAGGCATGTTGCAACTGGGATATATGCAACAAGAATGAAAAAGGATACGAGACCAGACCCACAAATCAACTAAATGAAGAGACCTATGGAAAGCTAACTTCATGACAATGAAACTGTAACATGAAGGTACTTATAGACATCTGGCAAAGGATTTCCAGTGCTTAACCTTTGCTTTCAAAAACAGAATATCCAGACATTGGGAAAGAGATGAAGGTGTAGGTTCTGAACCACTCTCAGCCTCTGCAGGCTTGTAAGATATATGAAATAATATACTTTTGTTCCCAAGCAAATGTCTTTTAAATGAATAGTATAGAACCATTGCAAACTATCAACACGGAGAATTGCTTAAGTACCCTTGCTGTTGCGTTATAATGACTCCAGGCACTATCCTTGCTACTCAGAGATGAAATCAATTGTTTAATAAGTTTAGATGACTGTTAGAAGCAACCATTTCTGCTGTTGTTTTTTTTTTTTTTTAAATCTTTATAAAGCCTTCTCCCCTCATGCCTCCTTCTCATTTTAGTACAAAATGCCCTCCCATGATGAACATGACCGCAAAGAAGATGGCATGGTTTACAACAGAATTGAAATTATATTAATAATTTTTTAATTCTATTTCTTGAAACATGGTACACAAAATACCAATTGCTTCAGTAGAATTAAAAGAGAAAAAGTGCATAAAATACTAAGCACAAAAGGTTTAAATCCAGTCTTATTTAGCAAGCACATGTTCTACACTGCTGGATGGGTTCCAGAACAAAGCTTCACATTATTTCCAAATAACCTTTACTGCCCTATAAATGGGTCCATTGTATGAACTTTTTGGATTGGATACATAAGCAGATAACATGGACACATTTATTTAATGCTGTAACTGAAACCAGGCATATATTCAGTACAAAAATGACCCCAAGATCAAGGATTGCCCAACACCTTGGTCAATGTAATGAGAAAATGGGACAGAGAGTTGGGAGGCCCAGGAAACTAGACTTGAAGGCTCCCAGCGCCTAAGGCACAGGACGTGCCAAATTACATCTCATCACAGACTCTTCCAGCTCTGAGGGGGCTTTAAGACATCAAATCACATTTTATCCTGCTACTGACTGGGCATCTCACCAGCCTTTCTTAAAGTTGTTACAGAATAAAGCAGTACCTGTTGTAAGTAGTTATGCTTTCTTGTTCAGTGCTGTGAAGAAGGCTCTGTTGCATCTGTTGTTCTTTTGGTCAATACAACCAACTAACTTGATGTATGGCCAGGTCAAAAAGGAGGCGACAAAAAGTGGATGTGCCACCCTCAGCTCCATCAAACACGTGAACTACTCCTGTGTATGTCTGGGGGTTACAACCCTGTCATTCAACTGCTCTGTTACTCTTCTCCCTAGAGGACAGTGCAAGGCACAACCCACCTGGGCCATACTAACTCTTATCAAGAACAGGAGCTAAGTCACATGCCTGATCACTGTTAGAGGATATCTGAAACGGTACTTCATAAAACAAAGGTCTTAGCTTGCCTATTTATCACAAATAGTGATAACTACTCTCCTGCTCCACTGAAGAAGGAAGAAAAGAAAAGGGACTGTGTAGCACTTGCAATTTTTTATGGCCTACTTGGCTTAATTTGGGGGATCTGGTCTGTGCTTCAGTCACACTTGTTCTAGTTAGACAGAAGATGTCTATAGGTACCTGATTCAGCAACATTGATTTCACGTCTCACCTTCCCAAACACTTAAAACCAAAAGCTTTTTAGAAAGTTGATGCATATTTATTTCCTTCTGACAGAGAAGTACCAGTAGCACTGTGGTAAAAGGAAGCACTCAAGTAATCGTCACTGTTTTTCCCATGTGGCGTCAGGGTGCAGCCATTTGTGTAGCGTTATGCAGAGGTGCCACATGACTCTCACACCACTGACTCCCGCTTCTCATACATTTTACATTCACTCTTCTGTAGTCACTGGCCGAAATGACAATCAACAGTTAGATGGGTAAAAGCTACCGTGACAGGGAGCTCCTCAGTTGGCAGTGGCTGAATAAAGCCCTTCTATAATTTACCTACTGAACAGGATATAGGAGAAAACATAATTTGCTAGATGATAACATAATTTAATAATCCAGTTTATAATACAATAATAATAGTCTGTCTATAGCACGGGGGTGAGATTACTGAATTTGTTTTTCAGCTTCACAGGACAACACCCTTATATCAGTCAAGTTAGCTCACAAGACACCTGTTTATGTCTTAAGAAAACGAAAACTTAACCAACAAGGAGAGCTGGAAGACTTTGTAAGACAGACGTTTGGAGCTCACTTTACAAAAATAGTAATTTAACACATGGACAAGATTCTGGTCATATTCACACAAACATAACGAGAGAATGAGGATAGAGTTTAAGTATTTTGCTGACCAAAGTACAGGTACAGTCCCTGCATGGTCTGCTGGATAACTCAAAGGAGGCAATGGCTGAGAAGAACTAGACTGAACATTTCACCCCTGACTGGCAAAGTGGTGATGTACCGCCAGCTTGCTTCATCCAAGTTGAACTGCAACCACAACCCATACTGGCCCTGGCCTCAAAGAAAGGTTTCCCTAGAAACCTTTCCCCATCTCTAATTACACTTTCAAACAAGCCTTCAATATGCTAAATTCATACAATATCAGAAATGTATTAATGATTTTAAACTATATGTGCCAAAAGGAACCAAAACCATGCTTGGGCTAACACGTTTTTCCAACATATTTCCACAACCATGGCAGTAAAAACACTATCAGCAACATGATGGGAGCAGAGGCTTGTGTCTCCCAATAAGCAATACATGTCATCTGGTGGACAAAATGCCCTCAGGGAAACTGCGTGGGTAAGAAACCACAGCCAGTAGATGCCTGAATGAACTCATAGTTGATAAAGGCCAGAAATATCAAATTACCAGAGGAAAAAACCAACAACCCTGTGTTTGCTCAGTCTGGATCCTTTAAAGAGGCGTGTAAGATCCCTTCGGAAGAACATCTGGAAACAAAAATTCATATAGGTTCTACTGCACACCAAAACATAAAATAATCAAAATTACAGACTCAGCGGGAATACTGGTCTTCAGGTATTTCCAACCCTCCCCCGCTTCTCCTAGACAGCCTCTCCATAATCCACAGGCAGTGTAAGTTTCAGGTCATGCTGTTTTCCATAAGAGCCCAGCATTTGTCCGCTTTTCCTCCTTCTTTATAGTCACCCATCACTTCTCCTGTCAGGTGGCTGGACCAACACAGTCTATCTACAGTCCAAACAGTTGTTAAACTGTTAACGAGCTGTGAAGACTGCTGCAGCTATTTTGGATGTACAGAACAGCTTGTGCGTCCAAAAACTTGTGTTCCTCCCCACCCATTAATATTATATTATTTGGTCCAAAAAATAAATTATGTCTCCTCGCAAATCCCATCTGTGAAACTTGAAGCACACTGCCCACGGCAAAGTGGGGCGCTGCCAAAGCTGCATCAGGATGACACATCTCAGTGTTGCCCTCCAAGCCAGCAGCACCCTTACCTTCATCCATTTCTAACAGCCATTTCTAATTGTTTTCCATCCATAACTACTTAATGCTGCCAGGCAGGCCCTCCTCAACGCCATGTGATTTACTTAAGCCACACTAATGATTCATCTTGCACAAAGTCTTTAAGGAATGTGGGTTATTTTCCTTGTTTGTATTTACACTAAAAACTTCTCTGTTGTTTATATTTCCTTTCACAGCCCCCAGACTGTTTATTAAGGCATCAAATATCAACAACGTGCTCCGGGCTGGTGATGCTCTTGGCTAACCATACTGATCAGACCATGGCCAAACTGTGACTGAACAGTCAAATAAGTCTGTGGTAAGAAAGATTTTAAACCCCTTAGTGAGACACGTCTTATCCAAAAGTTGCAATAAATAATTTTGTATTTTTATTTTTTAAAGAAGTATTATGTGGTTGCTTGGTTTCATTTAACCTTTTAGAAAAACAATTTGGTGGTTTAAAGAAAGAAGAATTGATGTATTCTGCCAATTCTCTCTCCTTCATTCATCTATTTCCTTGTTCCATTGTGCTCCAAGTGTCTATTTCACTTGTTAACAATTAAGCTCAGAATGTTTACATTTTTAGATGCCTCTGCACTGAGGTAGTACCCACGTACCCCAGAAGAGAGTAGACATTGTAGCGTGGCAGCAAATGAGGCAGTTCTCACCTGGCAAAGCTAATATAGCCCATTTCTCAGGTGCTGCAGGTCCCTCTGGGCCCAAGCAAGATATTGCTTTGGTGCTGCCCCTGATGCAGCTCAAGCATCTTTGCTCTGCTGTCAGGTTTACCTCTGTTCTGGACTCCTTGCAGTACGGATACAAGTGAGTGCCAAGACACTGTCTCTTCCAATCAATCAAAACCAGCAACGTTTCTAAAAGGCATAAGGGAAATTAAGTGCTGCCTGAAGTTTCCTTCAGATGCTCAGATGGGAAATGGAAGCATCACACGTACCAGCATACCCTCTGATGTGCAAAACAGGATGCAATCCATTTTCTTTGTTGTCATTGTGGGGGTTTGGATTTTTTTTTTTTGTTTGTTTGCTATTAAACTCTCTACATTTTGCCACCCCCCCATCTCCACAGAGAACCTCCACAGCTCATCTAAGGGTCCATCTCTTTGGTGCAGGAAAAATACTGATTTTAATTCTGAAAGTTCCCAGTCTCTGTCATCCACCAATGTAACAGCTGTTGCAAGTGGTCCTTAGAAGGGTGCAAGCTACATTGCCTCTCATATATCCTAGTACCCTTCTTGGGATGCCCATGGAATACAAGCTGGTAAGGAAGCCCTACAAATATCCATCCTTACACGATACATACAAGATAACCATTTGTTACAGAACCCAATTCAGGGGATCTGCTGTTCAACCAGAAGGCAATTGCAAAGGTACTAGATTTTTATCCCCCTGTTCTGCGGAAAAAGCATATAATCCAATATTATCATCTTCCATGAGTAACCACAACAGAGTTGTGGTTTGGTATGCGGATAAGGAAATACCAAGTAGGAAGATAAGACTGTCTCTATTGGCACTACCATAACCTCTACTAGCATACCACACTGTTCTGCCGTCCGCAACACAAACAGTATGGAAAAATTGGAGAGAGATCAATAAGAGCCACAAGAATGACTAAAACATATTCCATCAGACTAGGAAATTCAAGCAGCTCAAGATATTTATCTTACTGAGAAGGTCCAGGATAACATTTTGTAAGTGCCAGTAGTAAAACACATATTTGATAGAGGACCACTCAGCTTTGGTTATAAAACATCTAACAGTGTATAACATTTGGAAATTGCAGCAGACATTCTTATTGAAAATAAAATTTTCTTTCTTTTTTAAACATCAAGTCCAATGAAGCTCTGGAATAACTTACGAGATGGATTGCATCTACCCATTTTTTTAACTGATTTTTAGAGTTCTAAAAAAGACATACTATCATATCAGGAACAAAAAGTCTGTGGGTCCTGTCTATGCAAGAGGTAAAGTGCACACATGACAGTCCCTTCTGGTGTGAGAAATTACTAAATTCATAGAAACTTGAAAGATATTTTGCAACATCTTCAAAGAGATTATTCTTCTTGTAGAATCACCACCAGTTAGGTCTGGAAATAATTACCATTATGCTGGAATTTGGTTTCAACTTTTAAAGAAAAATTATTCTGCCACCATCTTTGCAACCATTTAAGCAATATCTCTGAATAACTACAAAGAATGAAAGAGGAATGACGGATAGGAAAAAGAAAAGCAATAATTTCCCTTATTATTGAACTACCTGATGCAAGAGTTAGTATAAAAGGAGGTATCTCCCATATCATTAAATCATTTAATGTGCTAACTTTTCCAAAAGAAGGAATGAGTACCATTTAATTTACATAACGGTTCAGTAATATCTGCAGCCTTCAGTTCCACAAACCAAAACATCCCCAACACACATGGTCTGCAGCCGGTGTGCATCCTTTCATCCACTCTTGCAAAGCTCTGCCTTCCCCTTTGTGATTGCAAAGTTGCTACTCCGGAGTATCTGAAGAGCTTTGGCTGCTCACCCAGTGCCATGCAACATGATCATCTGGTGACTAACCCACAGAAAAGGAGTCTGCTCTTCTGGATGGATCTTCTCCTTCAACAGGCCTCCCTCCTCCACGGCCTGAGATGCCACAACACGTGTGCGGCACATTAGCCACCTCACCATGGCCTCTGGTGGGGAGGGCAACAACGCTGCTGCTCAAAGCCGTGCCTAGGGACTGGCCAGCTCCAAACCAGTGGCTCCAGAGAAGCAGCCTGCTGCCATAGCCACGGCGCTGGCCTCCCTCAGCCCCTTGGCACACCAAAAGTGCTCTCTGCTTCAAATATGTCCTCGCTGGAGGGGAAAATGCTGAGCATCATACTCACAGGTATAATGGATGGCTCAGAGGCCCTATCAACAACTGAAACCTGTTTCGAGCTCAGTGGGAAAATAGGTCTCAGAATGAATGCAGAATCTCCCACCTCTATGGCAAACAACACCTGAAACGAAACTGTTGTCATATGGTACCTCGTCAGTCTCTTGTTAGATCTTAACAGAACATACTGGCAAAAATCACCGACACGCTGGAGAGCTGTCTGTGTTCACAGAGCGAAAGGAGGACGTTACCCCTGACTGAGCTCTGCAAAGCTCCATGACATCTAATCAGTGGACTTCCTTTACAGCAACAAATTTGTCAATAATAGTACTGAAGACATCAAGTTAACCCAACAAAAATATTAACATCTATTTATATAGAAAGGAACACAGGGAAGACAAGTGAAGATGACAAAGGCTCTGCTTCGCTGCCTGCACATTCTCAGATAGGCTGCACACTCCTGCCACCTCCCCTCGAGGCTCGGCGGCCACCTCGGGTAGGAACCACGCTCATGAGACTGCCCAGATATATCTGCTGTCTGCATTTGCCCTGACACTTGGGCAAAGTACCTTGGCACCCCTTTACAATCTGAGGAGCTTCTGTGCTTAAATACATGAAAGGATAGCATCGCTTGTTGAGGCCTGGCTATCTTTGAAGACACACAGTTATAAAAGCTAAGACTCCACTGGCATCGTGCAAAGCCAGAAGGAGCCCTGCGAAGCCACCCCCCCGCCAGCACATGGAGCACAGCCCGACACCACCAACACAGCAAAGCAGGAGGAGACTGGAAGAGACCAGAGAGGCTGAGCGTAGTGCCAGCTAGTTACTGGCTTACAGCTTCATTTATTAATTTACTTCTAGGAATCCAGAAGGGAAAAGCAGGCCCATGTATGAAGGCATGAACCATCTGTATATGGAAATTACTTCACCTATTCAGAATGCACCACAGTTTGAAGAATACAAACTAAAAAAAAAAAAAAAAAAAAAAAAAAAAAAAAAGTAAAAAAAAAAATTAGGAAAATTTATTGAC
>NW_009648061.1:1053421-1055113 GCF_000708025.1 Charadrius vociferus
AAAAACAAAAGGTCTATGAAATAATCTGGTAACTTTCTGCTCAGGAAAGAGCTGGGGGAAATGTATCATTGCTGATTATATGTCCAATATCTCCAAAAGCTGTGTTCTGTGTCAAACAAATCTGTACAGCACAAGCCTGTTTGCAAAAGGGAGAGCAGTTCTTTAATTGACCACTTTCAGAATGATGTAAGAGTTTTACAAAGCAGCAAGAAAAAAGAAAAAACAACACAGCCTGATTCATGAAATTAAGACATATGCATTGCAGCTCCTAATATAAAAATATACATGCTGTTAAAACCTAGACTATTCCTTTAGCACAGCATTTATGCATGCCAAAGTGTGAGACAGTATGTGATATTGTTGAGCCATGTGAGAAAAAAAACATTGTGCCATGAAAAACAAAAATATGGAAAGCACAATAGATGTTTCCTCATTATTGCCCAACAGACTGCTACATTAAGAACTTACTGACATAAGAAAATTATTAACCAAGGTCAAAGGCTTCAGAATTTACTTTGATGGTATAATCAGCAAAAAGACAGAAACATTCATTCTAATCCCAGATCTGACAAAGCCCACTTTGTAACGTGGCTTGGCATTTAGATGGCTTGTCTAGCATTATGCTGTCAAAAGCCTGTGTGATAAGTCAGAATTTACTTTGTATATATGTATACGCATATATGTATACGTCTAGATTTTCCTTAGAAGCCAGGCATAAACACCTATCGTTTGAAGATACAATGGTGCTAATTTTTAATCCCAGTGACTTTAAAAATACTGTAAAATACAGAAACTCCATGTCTCTGAAAAATATGTGGTAAAACAAAGACAGGTTTTGAAGAGTTTAAACTTCAGTTTTGTTTCATATTTTAAGAAAATGCCTGACAAATTTGGTGGCCTTCTACGAAGGGGTTACTGTGGCAGTGGACAAGGAAGATCAACGCATGTCATCTACCTGGATTTGTGCAAAGCGTTTGACACCGTCCCACACGATATCCTGGTCTCTAAATTAAAGAGGCATGGATTCGACAAATGGACCACTCAGTGGATAAAGAACTGGCTTGGCAGTCGCACTCAAAGAGTTGCGGTCAACGGCTCAATGTCCAAGTGGAGAGCAGTGACGAGTGGCGTTCCTCAGGGGTCGGTACTGGGACTTGTACTGTTCAACATCTTTGTTGCAGACATGGACAGTGGGGTCGAGTGCACCCTCAGCAAGTTTGCTGATGATACCAAGCTGTTTGGTAAGGTAGACATGCTGGAGGGGATGGATGCCATCCAGAGGGACCTGGACAAGCTGAAGGGGTGGGCCCAAGCCAACCTCGTGAAGTTCAACAAGGCCAAGTGCAAGGTCCTACATCTGGGTCGGGGCAATCCCAAGCACAAATGCAGGCTCCGCGGGGACTGGCTGGAGAGCAGCCATGAGGAGAAGGACCTGGGTGTGCTGATTGACGAGAAGCTCAACATGAGCCAGCAATGGGCGATTGCAGCCCAGAAGGCCAACCGTATCCTGGGCTGCATCAAAAGAACTGTGGCCAGCAGGTCAAGGGAGGTGATCCTGCCCCTCTACTCCACTCTCTTGAGACCCCACCTGGAATACTGCGTCCAGCTCTGGAGTGTCCAGCATAAGAAGGACATGGACCTGCTGGAGCGTATCCAGAGGAGAGCCATGAGGATGATCCAGCAGATGGAGCA
>NW_009648061.1:1055350-1072008 GCF_000708025.1 Charadrius vociferus
GGTTGGAACTCGATGGTCTTCAAGGTCCTTTCCAACCTAAACCATTCTATGATTCTATGAAATGTAGAAATACTCTCTAAAGAAAGGTGTCTGAAGATGTTTTTTATAGGCTTAATTCTGATTACAATAATATATTAGGGCATAGAACAACAAAAGTCATAAAGATATTTCAGAACCAAAACTATTTTGTGGGTGGCAAATATGGTTGAAAGTCCTTTTTCCAGTGTTGTTAGAAACTTCTTTTCATTCACTTCAAAGTGAGAGGCAGGGGAGCATCAGCATCTTGGGCTGCACCTTGATTTCAAATGGAGCAGCATTCTCCGACAGGGAATGGGTCTATCAGTATAAGTAGTGCTTTAGAGGAACACATGGTTTGCTCCCTGCCAGGACAGGGAGGCCTCACGACTCAATAAGCAGCAGCCATAAGTACTGCTACTCGTCTCAGTGCGTCTACTCACACTTACACCGTACATCTGTGCATTATCAGAAGCTGAAATATGTCTGACTATGGGTTCTATAGGTTAAACAACTGGGCCTTTTGCAAATAAGTGCACATCCAAAATCCTTTAAAACCATTAAGCAGTTGTCTTCTACAGCCCCTGGAGAACCAATAGTTTCTGAAATCAGTCAATCGACAGACCTGCAGTTCTGCTCCACGCAGATGCTGGCCAGCTGGAAAGAGATGGAAGATTTTCAGCTGGATCCCTAACTCAGCTGACAGGGAGGCAAAACCTGGAGTGTTAGAGCAACTGAGGTGATGTTCTTTCCTTGGTGCCACTACTGAGTTGCAAAAAAAAAAAAAAAAGTCAAAGTAAAAGCTGATTAAAAGCTTTTACTGCATTTGGGTGCCCTGCTGCCAAAGCCATACAGTTTTTTTCTACAGACAGGTCCCAGGGGCTGTCCAAACCATGAAGAGGGATGGTATATTTGATACAGAACCATGGTAAATCTAAGTGTATGAGAGGAGTAAATGTGTGCTCCCAGCTTCCCTCTCCTCTGTAGCTCCCACCAGCTTCAGATGTGTTTCAGCAGACCAGGCGTTTCAAACAAATTTCAGACCCAGCCAGATTAGTAGCAGTCATCTACTGGATCAAACGCAATCAGCAACCTGTGTGCACTGTAGTACTTCACTCTGATGGAACGAAACAAGGAAACTTCAGCAGGCAGGCTCCAGGCTAAAACTAAGATTATGGGTGCCCCTAAGAAAGATCTGTATGTCTGTTGAACACCGGGTCTTAGATGAATGAGGACAAAGACCTTCATGTTTCCTATTCAATACTTCCATGGTCAAGCCTGCAGTTAAACCATGCTAAATGCAGAGACTCCAGTTAAGAGTTCTACTACGTATTTTGTGTCTTCCGTATTTTAAACAGGTCCTGAAGACAAAGGGAAAAAACATCTGCTCTTTTCAAACTTAACATTAAGTACATCTTAACTGGCATAGAGAAAAAAGTTAAAAGCCCTGTAACACCCAATATAACTTTTCATTTAGCAACATTCTTTAAGCATACAAGTTTTTTAGTCATGGGGACAACTGTTTCTAAAACCAGATGAACAAAGTAGTTTTAATCCTTCATTTCAAGAACAAAGGCAGTGTAATCTAGTCATTAAATATCTGATGATGTAGTTTAATGACATGTGAAAGAAGTGCCTTGGAACAGCCTGGGGAACATGTGCTAGCAAGAGCAAAGATTCCCATGTTGCTGTGATAGAATAGAAAATATGCCAGGCCACTAAAAGGCACTTGCAAAAATTAAGCCTTTAACAACAGAGATCAGATGGCAGACTACCCTAAATTACAGAATCTACATTAGCAATAAAAATATTTGTGATACATTGCTAGAGAGAAAAAAAGGAAAAAAAAATATCAAAGAAGGCGCAGAGACATCACAAATGCAGAGTAATTTCAGAAACCTTTCCCTCAAATTTAGTGTCAACTGAAGTGATTGAAAATGGGGGCTATAGTAAAAAAAAGTTGTTGCTAGCCTCATACGTAGAGTGGTATCCCCAGGCTCTATTCCACAACTCTGCATTGTGTAACACTTCAAATGCTAATATTTGGATAGTAAAAAAAGTTAGCAAGAAAACAAAAGAAAGTAGATATTGGCCACTGAACGATAGGTGAAGGTGCTATTTCATTAGACAAATCTGAAGGAAATCTTCTAGTCACTGATCACACAACTATACCTTCTATTGCAGCTGCAACTTCATCAGCTGAGTAATTGTGGAAGTGAAAATTTTGGTGATGTATTAAAAACACGATCAGAAATATAAGCAGCAACCTCATGTAACTCTGTACACACACACACATACATATTTATATATGATAAATATGAAAACATTGAAATGCAGAAATATTTAAATGATTGAGCAGGGGTAAGGACTGTTTGCTTGCAAAGAGCCAGCATTCCCCAGAAGACTAGTTCCCTCCAATGAAACCTGCCTAAAAACAAATGGCCACCTGTATCTGAAATGAACTGTTACCACTTAATTGCAGCCTTTTATTATAGTCTGCCTCCCCCCTCCATGTTAAACATTTGCAAGACGACCAGGGAGAGAATTTAGAAAAGTTTCAGATACAGAAAAATCACAATCTGTAATAGGCATTAAAACCTGCCCAGTAAAATTACCCAATACTAGAACTAACACACACTCATCTATTTTTGTCCTTTTTTTTTTTTACGTTAGCCACCAGAGGGAGCCAGTAGTACTTGAATGCCGACAGTACCCCCTCCCCCATCAAAAACGAGACATGGAGTGAAAAAGTAGTAGTTTAAACAAAGCACATTCTCAGCTCCCAGTGAGATTTTTTGATATGCATTTCAGGAAAATTGGGATCGCTAGCTAAAGTGTAAACGGAAAGCTTCAGTTTCTTCGTATGTGAATTTATATTCATTTCTTCATATGAGAATTTGAAGGTGAAAACCATGTTTGTAACGCATAACATAATGATCCAGACAGCACAGAAAGAACATACAGCAAAGTTTCATACCCTTCAGGGCACCGTCCCACATGTGCAGCCTTCAGCAGTGGCACTGCCAGTTTGATGTTCAAGCTGAATTACCCAACTTTCCGACCACACAGCCTCTTCCAGTGACTTTCAAGACGTGTGCACAGCAGCCAGTCCCCTGTCCTGTGCAACACTGTGTACCTGGCACAGAAGTAATCGCTTTTGCTCAGTCCCCTGCGATGTAAAAGCTGTACGTGCTTGACAGGGCATGACCAGGCCAGCAGGGAGTCCCCAAACAGGGGATCATACATTTACCTGGCTTCTCCAGCACCAGAGGAAATTCTGCTTTTTGGGTTGCATGAAGAGCAGGGGGTCTCTGTAAGAGACAGGCTGGGACACCTCAGAAGACTTTACGGGCCGTTCTCTGTCCACACCTTCACAGCCTGAGCAACTTGGAGGCTGACTGAAGCTACAGATCTGGCATCCGTCTCTTTAAAATAGCAATCTTTTAGAAAAAATGAAAACAAAATGAATGAAAATCAGCTCTGTTTCTCTTTCTGAAGGTAAGGTCATGACAGGAGTACTTGGCTATTTATCCTCTTTACCGCCTCTTTTTCTTGTATTTTTGCCTTATACATGAATCCTAATCAGATGTAAATGGCCTTGTTAAAATAATTTTAATCCTCACTAAGCAGAATTGAATTCTGTGGATAGCTGCTTTAAGTTGGAAATAGTACTCAAGCAGAGCAGATTTAGTATATTCTTCTCTTCACAACTTGCCTACAGAAACAAATTTTTGTGTTGCCCATTCCTACAGTTACACAGGAGCTCCTAAAATACTGAGAACCAGACCAGAAATACCAACCACAGTTTCAATGACTATTCATTTCTTACACTTTGCTTTTCCAATGCTTTCTCCCCGACTACATTTGTGAGAAGGATAAAACCACCATTCTCATTACAAAGAATTTGTATTCATCTGATAAAGCAAACTACTTTCCCAGGATGTCTTGCAATCACATTTCATTTTCACATTCTACATTTCTATCCACATGTTGATTTTGTCCCATGAGTCTGCAAACGACTACTACTGACACAAGCACAGAAGATGAGTTTGCTTCAAATGTACCAAAAAAACCCAAACAAACAAAGAAACCAAACACCCCCTCACACACACAAAACAAACAAAAAAACCTGTTGAGAGTTTCTGCTGGCTGAGGCAAAAGAGCAATTTTAGCACTAATAATGTCACAGCACCCAAAATAATTCTGAACATAATTGGTACTTTGAATCGTCTACTAGCCTGGTGATTTATTATATGGGACGGTTTTAAGTCCAGATCCCACTGAAAGACTGCTTTGTTGTGAAACTTCCTAAGTTCTCCCAGCTACAGCGCAGCTAGAATAGAAGTTATTAAAAAATAAAGATTTATCGGTTGTTACTAAGAAGTTACCCCAAAAGATCATCTCTCTGCGCAGAAGGCCACACAAGATTGCCCACAACGTGTCTAGGAGGCCAGTGAAGAGAACCACTGGGTACACGCATAGGAGCATCCATTGCATTCAGAAATTCTGTGACATCGTATTCACATGGGAGATGACCAAACAGGTATGTGGCAAGATGTGGGCAGTACACTTTCCGCCTATATTTCCACTCTGGGCTTGTTTCAGCCCTGATAGCCTTTGAACCAGCAACAGGCTGTCAGCACTAAAGGGACCCTATATCACCGGAGTTTGGTCCTTCTGGGAATGAATTTACCTACCCATTAATGCATTCCTAACACTTAAAGGTGAAGACTACAAGAAACACTATCGAATCTTAGGCTTGATGACATCAAATGTTCCACTACCTCAGCTAGGAACAGTCTTTTCCCCAGATCACAGCTAAGCGTACATACTGGGCACATTCTTCCCCTCTTCCTCAGACCCACCAGATACATTCCAAGGCAGGGGACAAACGAGCACTCTGTGCTGGAGACAGAAAATCCTTTTTCTCATGTGCCTGGCTAGAGCACTCTGCTTATACAGTCAGCGTATGGCTCCAAGAAGTGTTCCCCTCCCAGGTCCTGTGATGCTGGAGGACATATACTGCGACAGACAGCACTGCCAGTGGGAGGGTCAACCCATCATCCTCTCCTGGAAGATCTGCCCTTAGTTCTCTCTCCTGTTTGCCCTGTGCTCTGAAGTAATGCCCAAAAAGGCCAAACAACGACTATTACAGATACTTTTGTGCCACATAGAAAATTAGCGGTGAGCATCATCTTCCTCTTCATGAACCCAGCGCAAGGCACCAGAACTTGAATCAACTCAGGCAAGGGGGAGGACCACATCGGCACAGTGTAGGAAGCAGGATACTCGTTTTAGCTGTACTGCTCACTTGGAGCTTAATTCAACTTTGAATTTTTGCCTGGCTAAAAAGCTGAAATCATGTAAAACCGTCAAGTTTTACATGTTTCCATCCACAAAGAATAAACTGACCTAGATTCTCTCATTCTTAGATTCCCTCACGGTTCTGGCCAGGTTTTCAGAGGGTTGCTAACCTTGGCTGAGTTTAGGGTTTATAATGAAACACTAAAAACCGAGTACGTTTGAGCTGGTTTGGATTTTATTATGAATGTTTTGGATGGCTGTAATGTTAAGAGTCAATTCAGACATTTTGGGTACTTTTCATCCAAAAAAATTGCTGCTTGGAAAAAAATCCCATGTTTACAATAAATTAAAATCAATCATTATTTTGGGCCTGATTCTCCACTGCACCATTCCAGCACAGCATCTGGTTTAAGACTAGGCTCCTGCAGTTGCAGTGAATGTACCTTGGTTTTATACCCTCTTACTCACTACAATAATGAAAATAAAACATTTGTGGAAAAAGTTGCTTGCAGCTTCAAAAGAATCAAAAGTATAAGGTGACAGGCATAAGGGTGATGAGTAACGAATGCAAAGAGAAAAGTGAGACAAAAATGCTGGAAATTCAAAGGACATCAGAAGTAGTGAAACAAGAGTCTACAGTTTAAAAGACAGGATCTTCAAGCTCAAGAGAAGACTCACCACCTTGAGATACATATGAAGACATCTAAAGTAAGGCTCAATGTATTGGCTTCTCATTTAACAGAGACCTTCATCCTCAAAAAGTTTAAGCAACAACATACCTCAACTGCCAATCCACAGCTCTGGAAGAAGTTGAAAGAAACTAACCTGAGGTACTGGTAATGCAAAGCAGCACTTTTAACATGTTAAAACAGAAAGTCCCAGCTCAGAGGGCTCAGAGTTACTAGACATTGTCAATGTCTAACAATGTCTTGTACGAAGGCAAATGAAAACTATTGTGAAGACACCATGCCAGGCTCTAAACAATGAAGCAAGTATTTTCAACACCTGACATTTTTTCATAGTTTGCTTGAAAGGCTCTCAGGTTCTGTCAGTATGTAGTGTGGACTGATTTTTGCCCTTTGGTCAGAACAGTGATCCTCAACTCTCTAAGGACGCAGTAGGGCAGAAGGAGGAAAAAGAAGAAAGTACGGGTGATGCTGATAAAACACTCTTACTTTGGAGTTCTTCAGACATCAGACCATGCATATGCTACCTTCAAAGCCTTTTAGTGCTCACTTTTATTGGTCTTTCTAGAGAAAAATTCTTTTTCTCCTAAAGAAAAACCTAAAACCACTCTTCCATGTTCAACTCTCACAAAATGAGGTTGCAAAAAGGAGTTCAGGAACAAAATATTCTATATTATGCTAATACTGTGCATACCTTAACAATTGACAGAGCATTCAGAGATGCCTGTTTTCACTTACAAACAGGGACAGAGTAATTCTTAGTTAATTTTGTCTGCACTTTATTGAAATAGTTATGAAAGGAGGAAGAAAAAGCATGCTTCGAACTTTGCCAATATCCAAACAAAACAAACAGCAGCAGGGTTTTGTTTTCACTTAAGTTTCATTATACTTCATATATAGAGAATTAGTGCAACTTAAAACTGTTTTGTATTTAAACCCATGTGTATGACAAGAGTAGCCAACATGTTCATTTGTGAGTGGAAAAGTCTTACTCATGCCATTATTTCCTAGTGTAATGTGTTTTCATATGTTTTGGGAATCTTTTTCCTAAAACAAAAGTAGACCTTAACAAATTAGCAGACCTGAAGCAAAAGCCCAGTCAAGAAATCTGAACTTTAGGGAGTTTGCAACTGGCTTTACGATTTTATAGATAAAGTTCCTTTACTACAATAACTGAACTTGGATAACGGTGGCAAGAGAACACCAGTCACACAATGCTGGCCTGGAACACAACAAACTAAACAACCTTGGCAAGGCTTTTGCAATACTGAAAACCAAAGAGACAGCCAGGAGTAAGCTATGTTTTCCCCAAGTCAGTAGAGGCTACTCAACCAAGAGCTCAAAGCTCTTTCTATTTCTTCATGCTGCTTGTGCAGTTCGGCAGCTGAGTCATGTCCTCTTAATTTATGTTACGGCCCACTACAGGCCACCAACGTATACAACCTTAATGACCATCAGCAAGGGAAAATAATTAAATTCAGCAAAATGCACCAATTGTAGGTATCTCTGATCAAAACAACTCCTGGTCAAAGCGTGACTGGTGCATTGCCCAATGCGTCTGTGAAGGCTTGAAAGTTACCTAGAAAACATACACACATGAAGATGGATTAACTTCAAAAGTGTTAGTCCCTAAATGGAATTCAAGGTGTCCAGTCACTTACAGGTGATTTCAGCACTTCAAATAAGCAAGCTTAGAAAGAATTAACATTACATGTTCTGATGTAGCGTTTTACTTCTTTGTTACCTGCTCTAGTTGCATGCTCATTCTAGTCTTACAATATATAGAGGAAGATGCTAAGGATTAAGGTGAACAAAAGGACAATTAGGTTTCCAATTAGCAGAGGGAGTGACAGGATTTCTTGCTGAAGTGGAAAATACAGGAGAGCTCTCCTGCACCAGCTTTCTATGCTGTGCATATTAACAATTACTCAGGAACTTTTAAGGAGAAATCAGTCAAGAAGCCTCTGAAAAGCAACCATGACCTCAGGTAATCTGACTTAGCAAGGAATCAGAGCGTAGCTTTCAACAGTTTAACCTGAAATTCCTCAGTGGTATTTCTGCTATAAGTTCATTGTTGAGTCAGCCAATAAATATTAGATCTCTGTTCCCATAGTTTTCATGCCAATTTGCCAAGCAAGCAAAATATTCCTCAATTTTTCTCCACACTGGCCATCTTTCTACCAGAAATTAGACAGAAGAGAGCATAGCCAGCAAATAATGTAGACAACACATGTGACACTAGTCATCAAAATTTCTGTTACAACCAGAGGGTGAGCATGAGCCTGTAATCTAAAGACAAAAGGCTCCATGGTTCATTAACACTCCTACAGCACCTGCTTCCTGCCTGACTGATTAGTTTTAAAATGAGCAACAGCAGAAATCTTGGAAGGACCTTCCACAGGCAGAGTGATCATGAAATTTCCACCTCACACATGCTTCAGAATGATTCCTTCTTTCCCCTAGCTACAAAAAAATTCTTAGGAGCATAAGTTAAGCCAGAAAATTGCCCTTTTTTCCCCCACAGGACTTGTATGGTAAGAACTCCAGGGAGTTTGGGAGGACCGATACCAAAAGAGGCCCTCCAGTTGTGAAGCAACAGATATGCTACAAAGAAGATGGCTAACAGAACAGACATGAAAGGGGAAGAGTGTTAATACAAAAGAATCAATCAAAAAAAAAAAAAGAATTAAAAATTGCCAGAGCATTCACAAGCCTTTTCAGGGATGGGAATAAACTTGTGAGGATGAAGGGAAAAAAAAAAAAGATTAAAATTGGAAAGGGTCTTATATGACTATTGCAAGCAGAATGCTGTTGAAAAGTATTGCCTAGAGCCCTGGCACTTCAAATAACACATTCAAAACAGGAACAAAACTGTCACTTTCAAGATGCTAATAAACCCTTAAGAGAAAGCAAACTCCAGCTAAAAAAGAGTGCAGGTGATGTTCTCTAGATGACAGCATGCACTATTACAGTCTATAAACATTTGGAAAACGCAATTTGGTCTCATTTGTTCCATTTCATTTAGTCTCTAAACAAAGAAGCTTATCTTCTCAAGCCAAGACTAATGAAGAAAGAATGTCTTCAGCCTAATAGGTCAAATGTAAACAGGTTTTAAATTAAACCATTTCCAATACATCAGAAATGACCCTACCCACACGATTGTTCACACTCATCTTCCTCGTCTGGAAGAGGAAGTCCAGACCTGACTCCAAGTTTCCTGCTAAGCTTTGTTCCTACGCAAAGCAATTACTGTTTAACTGAGTATATGCAATCAATTTACGTGGCAGATTTAATAATACCCAATGGTATCACTGTGACTGAAGAAGTAGTTGATAGTTGTGTGTTGCTTGGGGAGCCTTAGGTAGCAAGATTTTCCTCCTTGGGAACTGAATGGTGAGTCTTCTATTAATACTGGTTCCAGCCCTACTCCTACTGCTTCTTTACCATTTGATTCTTCTCTACAATTCTGCAGTTTTACCAAGGGTTGGGTAAAAGCTATCTTGCTTGAAGGTCCTCCAAATATTTGTCTAGGTGTTGTTTCTTCCCCCAAATCTCCTTCATTCTCTTTTTTTCTTGCATAACTATACAACAGTAGCACATTTTGGGACAGGAGCTAAGATGAAAGTGCTGGAATAAAACCTGGAAGAACCCTACTCCAACCCTCCAAAACCCAAACCAGACAAAAACACACATACCCCAACAACCTCACCCACCCAGATAAAGACTACAATGAATACTGAATCAGAATCAAAGGGCATAAGCTCTCAGTGACAGGAACTCTTTGCCAAAACTCCAGAATGAATCCCAATTAACACCCACACAAAAAAGTCAATAACCATGACAGGTATTTCACAAGAAAATTTATGGAGCTGAACGACAGCAGAGACAAGGCTAGTTTTTGAATAAAATTTTAGCCAGAACCTTTCTCTCTATATCTTCTAATTTTCCAGGGCCTGATAGACAAGTATTTAGGTCATACTATCGCTACCAGAGACGCAAATTTCATGGCCACTGAGCTCATTGAACAGCACAAGCAATGAGGTGCCAAATCCCTTCTGAGAAGTAATGAAGGATATCAGATTTTTCCTGAACAGCCTCTACACTCAGTGTATTGCTGGATAAGGTCTTCTGTTCCCCCTTCATTAACAAAATGGTATCACTTCGCATCTCAGCAAATCTGCTGGCATCAGCATGCTTAGCTACAAGAATGCAAGCTGTATGCAAATAGCCTAATTACTTTCCTCTATCCATTAAATCTAACCTAACTTGAATAAAGACGGATCAATTATAACTCATTTCAGTGTTTTCAGAGGACTTCCATTTCTAATCAAGATTTTACACTAAAGTTATCCTTTCATGCCACAAATACACAAGTGTAATAGGTTGTTTTCACTCAAGTTCAAAAAGCTAAAAGCTTCCTAGGAAATATCTAGACTATCAATTGAATCTGCAAAATCTCATTTGAATAGTATGACAATATAAGATGTTGAAAATAGCTGCTATTTTTATGACTAGGTCACTGAATATACCTCTTGCTATAGCTCAAACTTTTGGGTTAGTCAGTACCACGCAAGTATTGGAAATAGTGATGGAAAGTTGGACAGTAGGATTTAACTTCTGCTGCTGAGGAAACAAGAGCAGAGCCAAGAA
This sequence comes from Charadrius vociferus, assembly GCF_000708025.1. Taxonomy (NCBI): domain Eukaryota; kingdom Metazoa; phylum Chordata; class Aves; order Charadriiformes; family Charadriidae; genus Charadrius; species Charadrius vociferus. The sequence continues at coordinate 1,066,006 of NW_009648061.1, forward strand.
TGCTCATCTGACAGCCAGTATGACAGCACAAATTGAGGTCAACCCACCTTAGTTAGCACGACTAAAAGAATCTGGGTCCATCTCATCTTTACTCTTCCATAAAGTAGTTCTAGGCAGCAATAAGTTGTCCCCAAAACTGTTCTGCAAGCAAAACAAGCCCTGTTCACTCAGTCTCACCTTACAGGTAAGCGTTTCAACTCTTGACCATCTTTGATGGCGCCTCAATTAACTGACTCCATTAGGCCAATGTCTTTCCTGGACTGGGGACCTTAAACCAAACCCAGTATAGCAGGTGTGGCTTCACAGATGCCAAATGAGCAGAAAGAACTACTTCCCTCAGATTGTTGGTGTCATGGTTTCCGCTGGGATGGAGTTAACTATCTTGCTAGCAGCTGATGTGGGGCTATGTTTTTGATTTGGGATGAGAGTGGTGTTAATAAGGCACTAATGTTTTTCGTTGTTGCTTGGCAGCCAAGGCCTTTTCTGCTCCTCGCATCACCCTGCCAGCAAGCAGGCTGGGGGTGCACAAGACTTTGGGAGGAGACACAGCCAGGACAGCTGACCCCAACTGACCAAAGGGATATTTTATGCCATGTGACGTTACACTCGGTATATAAAACTGGAGGAAGAAGAAAAGGGGGGACATTCGGAGCGATGGCATTTTGTCTTCCTAAGTAACCATTATGCATGATGGAGCCCTGCTTCGCTGGAGATAGCTCAACACCTGCCTGCCGATTGGAAGCAGTGAAAAAAATTGCTTGTTTTGCTTTGCTGCATAGGCTGCTTTTACTTTACTTATTAAGCTGTCTTTATCTCAGCCCATGAGTTTTTCCTCACTTTTAGTCTTCTGATTCTCTCTCCCATCCCATCGCGGGTTATGAGCGAGCGGCTGCGTGGCCCTAGTTGCTGGCTGGGGTTAAACCACAACAGTTGGCCACACTTTTACTAATGCAGCCCAAAATGCTGTTAGGTTTCTTTAGTGCAAGGGCACACTGCTGCTTCATGTTCAACTTGGTGTCTACCAGGTCCCCTTTGGCGTTTTTCTGCAAAGCTGCTTTTTAGTCAGTTGGGCTCCAGCCTGTACTGTTGCATGCGGTTATTCCTTCCCAGATGCATTTATCTTTGCTAAATGCTGTGAGGTCCTGCTCAGGCCATTTTTCCAGCCAACTGAGGTTTCCCCAGCCCTCAAGCATATAAATCACTCCACTTAGTTTGCTATTGCCTACGAACTCACGGGGAACGCACTCTGCCATCGTCTAGGTTATTAACTTGGATCTTAAGCAGTGTTGGTCCCAGTATCAATCCCCAAGGCACACCACTGGTACCTGGCTGCTTGTTGAACTTTGTGCAGCTGATCACTTGCTGATTCATATTATAACCAATAATCTCGCTTCTGAAATGCATGTAATAGTGTGAAAAAGAATTAAAAAAAAAAAAATTCACTAAAAACCTTCTTTATGGAAACACCTCTCAGTGTTTATCCTAAGAGCGGCTTGTTTCCTTGAACTATAAGTCCACGTGGCACAAGTTCAGGACTTTGTGTTGCTGTGTGTTAACTAGGAAGTACCACGTACTCCCAGTGACGCTGCAGCTCAGGCAATAATTTACATGGAGAGCTGCTTAGACTTGCTTTGTCAGAAGCGAAGCTCTAGGACAGTCTGTCAAGATTACCACTGAAATACGGACAGCTTCACAGTCATCCTGCAAAATCAGTGCAGTGGAGTACATATGACAGGGACCCTGACTGTCCAGACCCACAACTGACGCTTGCTTTTTCTCCACAAACAGGATGATGCACATGCAGAACTTATGCTCGCAGTTCCAAAAAAACCTGCTACCACTCAGTTCCATTTGCTGTTGAACATTGCTTGGGAGACCTGTATTTGAGATCAAGTATGAAAGGTTCTTACTGAGAAGTTTATTTAATAATGCTTAAGTATTTAATCTTCAAAAATTGACAGACCATGCCTGCAGGGGGTAGGGGGAGCTTATGAATTACCTGGTTAGAATGCAAATCCATTCCACTGCAGCCTTAAATTAAATTTTCTAATGCAGCCCCTAATATATTTATCCTGCTTGAGAGCTTCTTGATGGGATGACAACCTATTAACTTTGATTATTACCTGTAGTGGATGTTTCTATAGAAATATACTTCTACCACGTACAAACAACGTTAGTTTGAGAACCTGTGTTATTAGCAAACACTGCTTCAAACTGCAAAGAAAGACTTCAGAGACCTGTGCCTCCAGCAGCAGGAGCACACAACTATTTAGTCAACAGAATATTTTTCTACTTCACACTAGGATAAAAACAAGTCTCTTCAAAGAAGTTTTCCTGAAAACTGGGATTTGCCTTACTCAAGGAGAGATCAGATTTGGGTCCACGTCTCCCGTGTCTCAAACAAATACCCATAGTAACTGAACTTCTGGATATTTCAAAAACAGATGGTACCTCTGCTTCCCCAGACACATGTATTCCTATTCAAAAGTTTTGATTCCAACAATACAGCATTTTCCAAAGAAAATGAGTTTTCTCTTATCAGAAACATTCTCAGCGTCAATAGACAGAATAGTGCCTTTGACATCCATCTCTGAAAATATTAGGCTACTTAAGTGCTTTGTCTTCCCTTATTAAGTTTCAAATTATTAAAGGGAATGGAAAAACAAGATCCTGGTTCAGCAACACACAGACACGCTCTCTCTAAATGCAGATGCTTGGCTTTATCTGCGGCCATGCCTTTGAGTTAAGCCCTAGGATCAAGTACCATAACTTTGCATCCAAATCTTGTATTGTTAAGCCCATCCAGAAGGCAAGAGGCATTTCAGTGCAAACCATCTGCTCTCTCCCATCTCCAGTTCCACAGTATATTACTGACGAGTCTTACTGAGGAATTTTGATAGCATAGGCAATTGAACATTTACAAACTGTCTGCATGTAGTTTTTATTTTAAATATACATACATGGATGCACACGGTTTAAAAAAATCCTTGGAAAACAGGAAGAGGGGAAAGTAAAATACACGATGTTTTTAAAGGGCATGGATTCAAGCAGTGTGAAACTGGATTATACAGAAGCCTTTGAATTCATTAGCTCTGTCATTATGTGCCACGGCAGACGTGGAGAGGGCAATGGAAGCACTATTTACAAGCAGCTTAGCTCACTGCCTGCTGTAAACAGATGATCTGTGCCAGTCACCCAACTTCCCTGAAAGTACTGATTGATAGAGAAGTTTTCTTATTCAGAACTTAGGAAAAAAACAAAACAACAAACCCCCAACACATTAAAAATAAAAAAAAGCCCCACATGCAGCGCTATGGAAAGATCTGGGCCCAGCATAAACAGCAGCCCAAACTTCTGAGAGAACTCAAGGTTTAAGCACACTGTGGACCTTCGGACTTAGGAGCAGATGCATTACACACTGTGTGAAGCCTGAAAGAAGGCTGAACAAACCCTGCAGACCTCACCAGCAGTGCTCAAAATGCTGGGAAAGGAGCTAAATGTGAAAGGATCAGTTTCTGATCTAGTCCTACTTTCTCTTCTCAATGGTGGCTATCTTAAAGGCAAACATTCCCACACTCACCTAACACTACATAAAGTTGATGTCCTTCACCACAAACACGTTTTATTTCTTCATTTATTTCCATTCTAGCTGCTGGCAGCTGCCACTTAAAATATACCAAGTCTATAAACTCATTTACTGTACACCTACCTAAGAGAAATTAGCAAGCTCTTTGTACAGCTCAGAAAGAGATATACACTATTTCTGCACTCACAGGAAAATACAGGATCTGTAATGAGTCTCCCAACTGCTTCTGTGGCCTCAACTGTCACTTTTATGATCTGGGAGATTTAACTGCCAGGCTTCATAGCAAGTTACGCTAACATCATAGTGAGTTATGCTAAAAGCATAACTTGCTGCTACTCACCAGAAGAGCCCTTTTCCTCCCTCCCTCCCTCCCTCACATACCAGATTTCTAATTAAGGAGAGATTAATCCATCTCCTGCTTTGCTTAAAATATGCATTTAACATGCAACAGTCACATGAACATTGTTAACTGACTTAATAACAGCATCTCCTTCCTTCATCTCCTAGGATTTTGAATGCCTTCTGCAAGCAAGCAACACCTGCTGTAACTGCCCATGACTTCCATAGCAATTCACAGCATCAGGCATCTCACAGGCTCGAGCCTTTTAAAGAGCTTAACAAGTTTGCATATATAATAGAATTAGCGAGGAATGCTGTTTCCATGGAGCAAACAAAGTTATTTCTCATCTGAAAACCGCTCAGTGCTGTTAATTAATGTTTTCTTGCCTCTAAGGGTCATCTCGCATCCATTTCCATTCACTCACACAATGAGATAAGTGGCTGCAGCGCTACTGAATGCCAAGGAAGACAAGGTGGTGTCTCCAGCCAGGAGAGGTGGGGAAAAGACCCTGTGAGGGTCTAGGAATGGAAAGGGCATGTCACATCTAGCACCGCTATCAGAAAGATGTTGCAGTGACAAACTACACATAGCTTTTCTACATAAGTGTACACACTGCTGCAAATTATAGCCACATAATATACACACTTCGGTTGCTATCAAAGATCACATAGTCATGAAATGAAGTAGATGACTAAACTACATGCACAGTCAGAGGTGACTCCATCTCAGGGAATGCAGCACTGGAACAGAGCACCACCACACCCACACAATTATGAGATGTGGCAGGCTAGGGGTCAGGGTGGTTTGGTTTTATTTTGGTTTGGGTTGTTGGGATTATTATTTTTTTTTTTTTGAGAAACCATTGACAGAAGTTGCAGAAGAGAAGTGGGATCCTGTAACAGACTTTGGGGAAGATTAGAAGGAAAGAACAATAGCTCAAGGAGAACAGAAGAACCGTTTTGTCTGATGCTCTGCCAAGCTTGTGTTAAATAACAAAACAGTGTCCTATAAGAATTTGTTAATATGGCAACAACTCTCTCCTGGGCTGATGAAAGATAAGGCAATGTAAAGCATTGCTAAACTATCTGAGCACCAGTTTCTGCTACCCAAGTTAAAGCTATAGATCTTGGCTGTTGGAAGGCTGCTCATTTGTCAGTGTTTCCCTCTCCAGTGCCAGCAAGCCTGCAACAGTCCTTGACGTGCTGTAAGTTCAGCAGAGCAATTCTCACATCTTTTCAGAGGACCAACTCTTTCTAAAGTCACAAATTATTATTTGCAGCAGTTTCAGCCTCCCGAACAAAAAAAGACTAGCTAACTAGAGAAATCAAGATATACCTTATTAAGATCATACATTTTTTTCAGAAGAGTTCTTAACTGATCCATCGAAAACAAAGCAAATGATCAAAACCACTCCTTTACTGAAAGTCTCGTTTGTCCTGTAAGATATCCATCCATACCTACCCTCCTGATTCAGGTATTTATGTTATTTTATGGCACCTCTTCTTAGTGAAGTAAATAAACACAAGCTCTGGTCTAGAGAATTTATCCTCTTATTTTAGCCAAGACACAATGAAGTGAGATGGGGAAGAACAACTGGGAAAGTGACAATGAAACTGTATGGTTATGAAATGGTGTAAGGTGTCAATAGACACCTGAGAAGACTGGCAAAGAATTTGTAGGAGGATGATGCTTTACACAACATATTGTGATACTGTAGATTGAAAATATGAACATAGACACTTTGGGTATGCCACGGATGGGAAACGGGCAATTTACATTACTTTGCTGGATTAGGATGATTTGACTTTATGGATCAAAGCAAACGCAAAATCTCAGCTTGAGCACAGCTATGCAATTAAATCAGTGCCATTCAAAGCTGCACCCCAAGTTTCCATGAACTGTCAAGGAAATGGATTAAATACAACTTTAAAGCAGTGCCTAAGGAAGGATTTTTACATGCAACTGGTTTCTGTGGTCTCCAACATATGGTTATTGAAAAATCAGATTAACTTTCTCCCCTCCTATAATTCAGGTTTCTGATTACATTTCTCTTCCCCTGTCTTCCAGACCAGAATTT
>NW_009648061.1:1072242-1183592 GCF_000708025.1 Charadrius vociferus
ATGTGGCAGGCTAGGGGTCAGGGGGGTTTGGTTTTATTTTGGTTTGGGTTGTTGGGATTATTATTTTTTTTTTTTTGAGAAACCATTGACAGAAGTTGCAGAAGAGAAGTGGGATCCTGTAACAGACTTTGGGGAAGATTAGAAGGAAAGAACAATAGCTCAAGGAGAACAGAAGAACCGTTTTGTCTGATGCTCTGCCAAGCTTGTGTTAAATAACAAAACAGTGTCCTATAAGAATTTGTTAATATGGCAACAACTCTCTCCTGGGCTGATGAAAGATAAGGCAATGTAAAGCATTGCTAAACTATCTGAGCACCAGTTTCTGCTACCCAAGTTAAAGCTATAGATCTTGGCTGTTGGAAGGCTGCTCATTTGTCAGTGTTTCCCTCTCCAGTGCCAGCAAGCCTGCAACAGTCCTTGACGTGCTGTAAGTTCAGCAGAGCAATTCTCACATCTTTTCAGAGGACCAACTCTTTCTAAAGTCACAAATTATTATTTGCAGCAGTTTCAGCCTCCCGAACAAAAAAAGACTAGCTAACTAGAGAAATCAAGATATACCTTATTAAGATCATACATTTTTTTCAGAAGAGTTCTTAACTGATCCATCGAAAACAAAGCAAATGATCAAAACCACTCCTTTACTGAAAGTCTCGTTTGTCCTGTAAGATATCCATCCATACCTACCCTCCTGATTCAGGTATTTATGTTATTTTATGGCACCTCTTCTTAGTGAAGTAAATAAACACAAGCTCTGGTCTAGAGAATTTATCCTCTTATTTTAGCCAAGACACAATGAAGTGAGATGGGGAAGAACAACTAGGAAAGTGACAATGAAACTGTATGGTTATGAAATGGTGTAAGGTGTCAATAGACACCTGAGAAGACTGGCAAAGAATTTGTAGGAGGATGATGCTTTACACAACATATTGTGATACTGTAGATTGAAAATATGAGCATAGACACTTTGGGTATGCCACGGATGGGAAACGGGCAATTTACATTACTTTGCTGGATTAGGATGATTTGACTTTATGGATCAAAGCAAACGCAAAATCTCAGCTTGAGCACAGCTATGCAATTAAATCAGTGCCATTCAAAGCTGCACCCCAAGTTTCCATGAACTGTCAAGGAAATGGATTAAATACAACTTTAAAGCAGTGCCTAAGGAAGGATTTTTACATGCAACTGGTTTCTGTGGTCTCCAACATATGGTTATTGAAAAATCAGATTAACTTTCTCCCCTCCTATAATTCAGGTTTCTGATTACATTTCTCTTCCCCTGTCTTCCAGACCAGAATTTTTAATGCAAAGTCATGAAAAAAAAATCTTGCATCTACGAAGTGTTACATGCTCAAAGGAGCAACTCCCTCCTCTCCTATGAGCATCCCAGGACAGCTTGTACTTATCTCAATCACCAGTGTACATATGCAGCTCAAATCAAGCCTGTGAGGAACTTGGCAGCGTTTATCTTCACAGGCTTGCCACTCCCAGAATTTTGTTGCTTTCTGACCTGCATTACAATACAAAAGAAGCAGCCAGAAATGCCTAGTTTTGTTTGACTTAAGGGTCACCAAGATGTGAAAACGCTCAAGCTTCTATGGTTAAGGTAGAAACTGAACTAGTCACCTAATTTCTCAGACCTTGACTGAGGCCCAGATCCCATAAAAACATTTTGGAGAAAGGGGGATTTTCTGTTCCTAGGCGAAATTTCAGGTTAGGATTGGAGACCAGACTGATGTTTGTATTAATTACCCTGTATGCAGTTCCTTTCAAATGAAAGGAGAGACAAAACCACCCAGTACTAGCAGTAAGTTCAGTAGAATTTGGGTCTTTGGTGTTTATAGCTTATGAAATAAAACTACAAATTGAAAAAGCTTCTTTTTTTTTTTTTTTTTTCTTAAACCCAGATTTTATTTTGTACTATCTAAGGACAAAGATAATTACAGGATTTCGGATTTCTCGCAGGCAAGCTTAGGAAGTGTGGGTTAGATGAATGAACAGTGCAGTGGATTGAGAGCTGGCTGACAGATATAGCTCAGAGGGTTGTGGTTAGTGGTGCAGAGTCTAGTTGGAGGTCAGTAACGAGTGGTGTCCCTCAGGGGTCAGTACTGGGTCCAGTCCTGTTCAACATATTCATCAATGATCTGGATGAAGGGATAGAGTGTACCATCAGCAAGTTTATTGATGACACAAAACTGGGAGGAGTGGCTGACACGCCAGAAGGCTGTGCCGGCGTGACCTGGACAGGCTGGAGAGTTGGGCAGAGAGAAACCTTATGAAGTTCAACAAGGGCAAGTGCAGGGTACTGCATCTGGGGAGGAATAACCCCATGCACCAGTACAGGTTGGGGGCTGACCTCCTGCAGAGGAGGGAAACGGACCTGGGAGTCCTGGAGGGAAACGGACCTGGGAGTCCTGGTGGACAACAGGATGACCATGAGCCAGCAATGTGCCCTGGTGGCCAAGAAGGCCAGTGGCATCCTGGGGTGCATCAAGAAGAGTGTGGCCAGCAGGTCGAGGGAGGTCATCCTCCCCCTCTACTCTGCCCTGGTGAGACCGCATCTGGAGTACTGTGTCCAGTTCTGGGCTCCCCAGTTCAAGAAAGACAGGGATCTGCTGGAGAGGATCTAGCAAAGGGCTACAAAAATGATTAGGGGATTAGAACATCTCTCATATGAGGAAAGGCTGAGGGACTTGGGTTTCTTTAGTCTAGAGAAAAGAAGATTGAGGGGGGATCTTATTAACGCTTACAAATACTTAAAGGGAGGATTCCAGGGGGATGGGAACAGTCTTTTTTCAGTTGTGCCCAGTGATAGGACAAGAAGTAATGGGCACAAACTTGAGCATAGGAAGTTCCATCTTAACATGAGGAGGAAGTTCTTTGCTTTGAGGGTAGTAGAGCACTGGAACAGGCTGCCCAGAGAGGTGGTGGAGTCTCCTACTCTGGAGACATTCAAAACCCACTGTCAGGGGGGTTGGACTAGATGATCTCCAGAGGTCCCTTCCAACCCTGACCATTCTGTGATTCTGTGATTTAACACTTGCAAACTTTTCAGTGCTGTTGTGTGACCTTCAAGACTCCAATGACTTTAGAAAAAAAAAAGAAAAAAGAAAAGAAAAGAAAATTGCTGTCAGCATTTTACAGAGCCACTGCTATCACAGGTCACTAACGGCTCTTAAAACCTTCCAAAAAACAGAGATGCTGGGAAAACATTTAAAAATAACAAACCTGGCCCCAAAATAAAAACAACAGTACTTGATTAATACTAAAACAATGCAGAGATTTCAATGTCTGTTGTCTGCACACAAAAGCCCAGGGAATTATAAACTGTGCTAGGAAGGGAGTACAACAGGACAAAAAGAAGCATGAACCAGAGAGTTCCTATCCTAAACTGCCCCACTATGAAAAGAGAGAAAGTGCTTTAAGGCAGAAGTGTGTGTATGTGAATTCTGGCTACATCTACTGCTGTGTGCTACAGCATGCAGACACTTGGGGATCTGCCATCACAAATAAAATGAGCAGTTTGCCAACAACATACCAAACATTAGTGATCTCTAACATAACTACAGGTTTGCTCATGATAGCGTTGCCAAATGACAGCAGGGTTTTTGTTCAGCTGCTTGCTTCACTTTCTCACTGTGGAACAACTGCCTGGCTAGCTATTGAAAACTATATACTGATATATAGTTATATGCTTGCTATATGCATACAGAAAAACCACAAGGTTTCAGTCATTAGTATTCAACTTCAGAGCCTTTAATCACAAAATCATTTATCAGTTACTGCATGAACAGTAGAAAGAAAATGCTATAGTTTCTCACAACATAATACTAACCAACCCAAAAGTGAAGAAGAGGTTTCCACAGCAATACACAAAGCGTGTTAAAAAGGAAGTTTCAAATCTAGCGGCTCTTCAAGTGCATTGGCTTGCTTTGATTATCATTTTATAAGCCGCAAACTCTTAGTTTAAGTATGATCTTTTTGTTTCCATGTGGTCAACCTGTACAGGATTGGTTAAAAATACTCAAAGGCAATGAAAGGTAAAAATGGCTGGAGTTACTGTTAACTTAAGGACAACAAAATACCACCTGGTACCTGTCCATGACTATCAAAGTTCAAGTGAAAACAGATGAAGTTTTCCATTATGACACACAAAGCAGAAAGACAGGTGCTTTCTTTAGTCAGTTAAACCATCTTAAAACCCTGTTAAAACCCCACTGGCATAAAAGCACAATATGGGCAAACTGTCTTTTAGTTTAGAAGATCAGCAGCCACATGCAGTCTGTTCAGTTCCAAAGTGCAAGCCGTCTTCTGAAAACCAATATTAAGGGAAACTAAAGGCCAGTTCAGCACCACTACAGACAAGGTTCATTAGCCCACATCCAAACTGAAATAACTAGGCAGGGCAAAATAATAGCATCTTGCCTTTGTCAGTTCTAACAGAAGTAAAATCTTTGCTGTAAAGCAGTGTAAAATAATCCAAGCAACTATTCTTTCCAATTACACCACTCAGACTAGTCAGTTGTCAAAAAACACAAAAAACCAAACCAAAACAAAAAAACCAACACCAACCCCCCTCCCATGAAGCTCAGCTGTAGGAGACATTGCTTCCGAATTATTAGAAAGTCTTTGCTTGTGTTATAACAACTTTTTTCTTTTCCCCAAACAAAATGCAACTGCCTGTCACATCTGTGTTTCAGTAGATGAGCTAATCTCTGCTGACGCACAAAAGTCTGCAATGCTTGACATGAAACTTAACAGTGGCTGGAGCAGTAAAGGAACAAAAATTGAAAGTTAAAAGAAAAAACTTTGAGAACTTGAAAACGAATAGCAGGAAAGGAGTGACCATCATTTGACAGTCGCTTCACTGCTCTAAGACTGAATAGGTTGGGGTTTTGGACTGTATGTCCTGTGGGTCATTCTCTTCTCTCTGTGCATCTCTTCCAGACACCTAGATAGCTCACTGAAATGGCAATGCTTGTCTGCATTGGAGTTGTATTCACCTGTGCCTATGACAGCCCTGTCAAGCCTCACACAGTCACTTCTCACTCTTTCACCAAAACAGCAGCCACTTATGTGCTGCTGCTGAGGGACGTGCTGCTGTGTGCATTCCCTTTCCTACCAGCCAGCTCAGGAGGACATGTGTGTGCTGCACGACCAGCCTCATGTTCCCACTTCAGAGTCCAGCCCACCTCAAAGATGTTTGAGGACCAGACTAAAAATTCACATTCGAAAACTTCCAAAGGCTACGGCAAAAAATATAAAAATGATAATCCGTTAAGTTAGAATAGCCAGCTCAATCTCGGAGCCATGTTAATAATCAGCACATTCAAAGAAGGAAATAAAAAACCTGCTTAAGCATCAGTGAGACAAGGCCCAAACCTCTTTACATTTTCCTTCATGAAACATATTTCTATGCAAAACCACCACAGCTGTTTTTTCAAAACCCAACGGGTCATGTTAGTGCAGTGCTTGCTGCGATGGTACAACTCTAATTCTAAGTCGAAAGCATTCACTTCCACACATCATATCAGTAGGAGTTGGATGCCACATCAAATTAAGTGCATCACCTACATTGACATGATGTTTGATTGGTGACAGCAGTGTGGAAGGGACTGCAGAAACACGGGAAGATCATCAGCCCTCCCTGAAACACTCCTATAGTCTAACCCAACTCCTGGAAACTTAATTTAGAAAAATATGGATAATTTCATCCTGATCTTTGAACACACTGTATCATATAAAGTAAAAGGAACGAGTGAAACAAGCAATTTAATTAATAATTGGGAAATACTACTAGCATTTAATTAAATTCCAAAGTGAAATTGCTAGCATTATCTACACTCTTTTCTTGCTAAACCTGATGCATTCCTCAGCCATTTCTTCTCCAGATAGCCCATCATACATTCATTTCTACCCCTGTAACAGCATTAGGGTGACAGCCCAATTATTCAATCCACTACACTGAGATAGATCACATTTTGATCAAAATACTTCCTCTCAGTAACCTGGCTGTGAGAAAGGAAAGTTAGCTCAGTTCTTACCTTTCCTTCTTTCAAAAGGAAGTGGAACACTACCCATCAGGCACCAAAAGTAACATCTTGCTTCTTATGTGTTTCGCTGATTTCCACCACTGAAGTTTGAAGAAATTTCAGAACTCCATGCATGAAGAACAACTTAAATTCTCTACATTACCACCATTTTTTAAAATGGCACTTTTCACAGCATTTCTTAACAGTCAAGAATCACTGAGTTAGGTACATTCTGCACCATGCTGTGGTACATCTGCTTCTTTGAAAGCATCTGACACTCTCCCCCACAACAACCTTGTCTCTAAAATAGACAGGGATTTGATGGGTGGACAAGGAATTGGCTGGATGGTTGCACTCAAAGACTTGCAGTTAACGGCTTGATGTCCAGGTGGAGACCAGTGACAAGTGGTGTCCCTCAGGGGTCCATATTGGGACCACTATTATTTAACGTCTTTGTCAGGGACATGGACAGTGGGATTGAGTGCACCATCAGCAAGTTTGTGAATGAAGCCAAGCTGTGTGGTGTGGTTGATACTCCAGAAGGAAGGGATGCCATCCAGAGGGACTTTGACAGGCTAGACAGGTGGGCCTGTGCAAACCTCATGAAGTTCAACAATGCCAAGTGCAAGGGCCTGCACATGGGCCAGCACAATCCCAAACATGGATACAAGCTGGGCAATGAGCAGATTGAAAGCAGCCACGTGGAGAAGGACTTGGGAGTATTGGCGGATGAAAAACTGAATGTGAGCCAGCAATGTGCGCTCGCAGCCTAGAAAGCCAATCACATCCTGGGCTGCATCAAAAAAAGTGGGGCCAGAAGGTTGAGGGAGGTGATTCTGCCTCTCTGCTCCACTCTGGTGAGACCCCACCTGGAGTGCTGTGTTCCACTCTGGGGCGCCCAGCATAAGAAGGAAATGGACCTGCTCGATTGGGTCCAGAGGAGGGCCACAGAACTGATCAGGCAGCTGGAGCACCTCTCCTCTGAGGACAGGCTGAGAGAGTTGGGAGTTGTTCAGCCTGGAGAAGAGAAGGCTCTGGGGAGACCTTATAGCAGCCTTCCAGTACTTAAAGGAGGCCTACAGGAAAGATGGAGAGGGACCCTTTATCCCTTTATCAGGGAGTGTAGTAACAAGATGAGGGGTAATGGTTTTAGGCTGAAAGAGAGTAGATTTAGATTAGATGTAAATAAGAAATTCTTTACTCTGAGGGTAGTGAAGTTGGCCAGGGAAGTTGTGGATGCCCCATCCCTGGAAGTGTTCAAGACCATTTTGGATGGGGCTTTGAGCAATCTGGTCTAGTGGAAGGTGTCCCTGCCCATGGCAGGGCATTTGGAACTTGATGATCTTTAAGGTCCCTTCCAACCTAAACTGTTCTATGATTCTTTGGACAATAAATCATGTGCCCAGTTTGTGCTGCTGTCCCTTTACCAGTCTGATATATTCAATGGCTGTCAAAACCACAAGAAAAATAGGAAGATATAATTTCTTACCAGGAGGAAGTGAACAAGCAGACATTCCAGTGTTTTGCTGTCCGTATGCAGCACTTATTGTCTCTGTTTTAAATGGGAATTCAGCACAGACCAGTCATTCTACAGGTAAGGGTGAAAGTGACACCAGAGCTCACTATTCATCTGCATAAATTTCTCCAGCAGCCTAACAAAGCGATGGCAGCCATATGAAGGTATCAGACAGCTTGGCCTCATGTTTATGAAGGGAAGTAAATCAATACCTCATGATTTCTACTTCCAGAAAACAGCATCAACAGGTATCCATCATCATTTGGCTTATCACATCCCAAGAAGGGCAGGTTAGGACTCTCTGGGGACCCAGGCAGCGCGTTGCAGTAAGCCAGCCACAGCAGTCTCCATTTGTCTGTAGAGTGCTTGTTGCTCTCCAGCCAGGCTGGAGGTGACATCTCAGCAAGCTGAGAAGCAATCTCGGTTCCTTCCAGAAGAAAAACTCTACTCTTCCTTCTGATACACTTTCTATTTCAGAAGACCTTTCCTTTTCTCCTTTTACTGTCTCAGGGGCAGATTTGTGAATCTTGACCTCAAGTTCCTTTTGCAAGTGGTTTTCACACTACTTCCTAGAATGGGTCCAACTTTTCTGTTTACAAGTTTACAGTGTTTGTATTTCAGCATAAACTTTTTCCCTGTCTTGGCTACTTTGCTTCCTTCTTCTGGAGCGTGCCACCAATTACCTAAAAAAACCCCAGCTCTACTGCATTTGGCAGGAATATTTAGGTAAGGCAGCATGTAGAGATCAGGGAGTCCAAAAACACTCCTCTTCTCCAAAACCTAGGAAGAGCTTTGTTACTCAAATTGATATGGGGGAAAGAAGGAAAAAGGAAGTTGGGGGAACAAGAACACTGGAAAAATTGTTCTGAAAGATTTCACATTGAAAAAAGCTAACAAATTTTTAGTGCAGCAGGTATTTCAAATAATATTACTCTACTTCAAGGCATAGCATTGATCAGTTGCACGTCCTATAGAACAGTGCTGTCAAAACCAGTCTGTAGTACTGTTTAAATAGCCAAAGACTTTCTCCCTTTGCATTGGCAGGAACTGTTTGTGATACTTGAACAAAGTGTGTTGGTAAAACTTTGTTACATACAATAGGCCAAGTTATTGATGGTCTTAATAAAGTGCTTCTAATAAAATATTGTCATCACCATCATTATGTATAACAGGGCATACCCATTTTCCAGGTTTTCCTCTAGAAATTCAAATTTCTTTATTACTGTGCCATTATAACATTGGCTCCATTTAAGTAGCATTTCTGAGCCTTGTGGATACAATGTTCATTTACCTAGCATCAAAATAAATATTTTCTATTTTTCTATTAGAAAATCAACAAGGGAAAAAAGCTAACATGTTTCTAGCTTACTTCGCAATGCAAGAACAATTGCAATATTCAGTATGTTTGATAGCATTTGAAAGAAAAGCAAAATAAAAAGTCACCCTTATTTCCTAAACCTATCAAGCAGTATTTTCTATCTGATAATTAAATATTCCAAATTTTTCTCATGTTAGAAGTAGCGAAGTACAGTTTCACTAAGAAATCACTGATGACTGCAGACTCCCCATAAAGTTGTTATTACTGCCCAGGAAGTAGTATTTGTCTTATGCTTTCAATATCGTACATCTCTAGGAACAAGTCACCTCTTACCATGTTAGTGCAAACCATTCAATAAAATTAAGTTTGTGCCAGAAGGCAGACTGTTAACAGCTGTTAAATATAGGCACTTCTAAAGATTGTATTAGCTGTTGGGCAGTTGATTAAAGCCACAACTGATCTCATCTAGAAAGGGAAGTGTCTACATGCAAACATACAAGTGTTTGTACAAGAAATTACAGAAAAATTATTTCATTATTTTTATCATGTTATATATATGTGTGTTTATCTATCTCTCTATATATTAACAGTAACATAGATTTACATTTTGCTAATACAACCTCTGGGTCAGCACCAGACGATGCTACCGACAGCTGAATAAGATGTAGTAAGAGTCCAAACTGGCAATGGCAGGAGGCCAGATAAAGGAAGGTAGTTTCTGTATCTCCTTCCTCCAACGTGTGGATCAACAGTGAGATCGCAATTCCGCCACCTGGAGGTGACCCTAAAAGTTACCATGTCACAAATCTTTCCACATGTAGCACTACTCAAACCTGCCACATAGCCCCTTTCAACTGAGGTGGTGGTGAGGGAGAGTATGATAAGTCTGATATTAAATGAAAAAAAAAGGGGGAGGGAGGGGAAGGAGGATCCAGCCACTCTTTTCAGAGTTGTGCTGACCCATACAAATTAGATTTGACATTTGAGGTATTTTGCTCCATCAATACCTATCAGGAGTGGATTTTCCTAGAAGAGGCTTCATATCCTAGTTTACTTCAGGAGAACCTGCTTCCCAGAAAGGACTAATGTGTACTATTTCCTTTACTTTGACAAGTCCTTAAGTATTTCCTTATTGATTTAACAAGGGTCTAAATCCCCTCAATCAGCCAGGGGAATGCACGTACACAAAGGCATGGTTGCTCTTCTACTAGGATTTAATGGTTGTAAAACCTGAACTGTAACACAGCCTGAAAACCCCCCAGTTTCCTCATATCATCAGCTCACAGTCAGAGATCTACCCTACCTGATTTTGCAGTTGTGTTATTACGTATCTTCTCCAGCCATCAGTAAACCAAGATGAAACGAAAATGCAAACTGGAGAAGCCATTTCCAGCAGATAAACCCCTTGCTAGCTCTTTCCCGCCTGTTGCTAAGCCAGCCTTCTATCTAGAGGAAAGACCTTTATGATTTTTTTCCTGCTTTATTATTAGGCTGTAAACAATAGCCTTTTTGTTCTATGGCAAGAATACAGGAGCCAAAGCTCTGCGCACAATTGTGTGATCATCGCGCGGCCCTGTGTCCCAACCTTTCCGAAACACGGCAGGCACAAAGCTCTCCAGCTGACCAGCAAGAAGATAAAGGACGGTCCAAGGGAAACAATGAACAAAATTGTCACTTCCAACAATGCAGAAGGCCACTTCAGTATTCCCACAATCTCTTGCCAATTTTTCTTTCCTTGTGTGATTTCCTCCATCAAATAACTGCTGTCAGTTTTGACTGCTTAAATGATTAATTATTCTGACCAGAAATATTCTTAGGAGAAACGAGAACGCTGACGTAGAGCTGGAACATTTACTTGTAATAATAATCATAACTTTACGTCCTTGAACATGAAGGTGGGTCTGAGACACTGAGCAGTTTACTCCCTAAGCTCCAAAACCCAGATCCTGCCCTGCTCAGCATCTCCGAGGTAGGTCCAGCCTACAACGGCCAAGCTCCAGATCACATAGTCCCTGGGGAGGACACCTGCGTAACAGAACTGCTCTACAATCCAGGTCAGAAGTTATCATTCCAGAAACAGAAAGACCTTTCTAGAAGTGTTTTTGGCTGATTACAATACAGGTAGAGCCTTCTGGGTGTGCAGCAGTAGTAGTCACTGTACAGATTTTCAGCTGGTTTACAGCTGTGCCTGTTCTCTGTAGCATCAAAGGGTTTCAGTTAGCTGTTTCACTCGGCCACACCAGCAGAGATATAAGGGTAATATGCTGTGCTTGTGTTTTGTGTTTTCAGTAGGTGACAGTCCCACAAGCAAGTAGGAAATTTGTGTGGTGTTCATTCATAGGAGCAAATTGTCCCACTTTGAAAAAAAGAAAGGGAGAACCAGGTGATGCCCACCTTGGAAAACTGTTTGCTACTGCCACTGTGCTGCAACTAACTGGTCACATGTAGCGGCAGGGCTGCAAAGTGCTGCTAGAAGCCCCACTCCTTCACTTTGCAAAAGTAAACTACACACACACCAAGCTTAGTGGTGAAACTCTTCACCACAATTATAAGCCTTTGCTGAAAAGTACATCTGTTACTTCTAGATGAAGAGATGCTCATTTTAGGCATGATTGGTTTTACACATGGTGACCAATCATACTAAACACCACATATTCCATTCAGCAAAGTCACACAGATTAAATGGTCACAAGAAACCCAAATATACTATGATAACAAGAGACTTGCTTTGACTCACACTGCTTTAACTTGACAGCTCAAGTGCTTGTGTTCCAAAGTAGTCTCTGACTCACATGCTGGGGAGAAGATTTATCCTAAATTCAGTACAGTTCTAAGATCTCACTCAACTTCACTCTGACTGTCCTTCTTTGAAGTCCCCACTGTATTCATTGCATTTGGGGGGGTGAAGATGGGGTAGGGTGTCTCCCTTTCCCTTAAAAATAAAAAAAGAAAGAAAGAAAGAAAGAAGAGGAACAAGCTAGTTTTCTTTTAATGTCCCACTTCTTTCCACTGTAGCACTCCTGCCCTGCAAGACACTGGTGTGAACATTACCTCTTGTATTGTTAATGTTCAGCTATTAAATTATACCTCCTATAAAATATACCACTCATCTGATACACAAAGCATGCACTGGTAGCATATTTAAAGCAGTCCTAACACACCTCTGTTTTTAAGAAAAAAATCTCCCTCCGAGCACTGAGGTAAAAATATACAGTCCATGTTTGGGAGGAGCCCTTCAATTTGCTTCAGATTGTGATAAAATGATAGAAGTTGTCCTGCTATGCCTTTACTCAGCTAAATATAGACTTAACCTTCCTGGCAATTCTACCTGAAACAACAGCAAAAAAACCCTGCAATATTGTTAAAGAAAAATATTTTCATATGACAATTTATTTCAAGTTACTATATAATACTACACAACAAGATATTTTAATGTGTTACAGTAATAGATATTATGAATATATAATTATATATCAATATGATAATGAAAGAAATTGTAAAATTCCTTGATTTTCAAATTTAACATCCAGTTATTTTCTAAGCAGCATACAGATAAGAAATTCACAGCATTATGATAGACATTAGCTATCACACCTTAGATGTCTGCTGTAGGATGCATGTGAAAAACATAAGAAAGCATGTTAAGACTACATGCAAAATGATCAGTCCAAAGAGAATTTCAGGTGAAATGTCCAAAAATGACGTAGCTCTTTAAATAGTGTAAAGTTATATTACAGTAAAATTATAAGTTAAAAATTATTTTACAGTATTTCAACAGAGGTTAAAGAAAGCTTTGATCTGCCAAAGTTATGGAAACTAAAAGTAGAAAAAAAAACACTTAAACACCCCCCCCCAGGACTGAGCATGCCCCAGGTTTTTAGACTGCGTATTTCGCATGGAAGCCTGCCTTGTTCAGCATCCCCATGCTATCACGTGCAAACTCATCCAAGATCTGGCAAATAAAAGCAGGAAACAACAGGAGTTGCTACAAGGCAATTGACAACCAGAAGGCAGGCTCTTTACAGAAGCTGTACTAATAGTTAAGAAAGCTGTACTAATAGTTAAGAAAACTATATGCAATGGAGGTTTAACTGTGGATATTTTAGTTTCCCTGCCTCAGCTTTACCTTTCCCATATGAATTAAAAAACTGTTTGGGGGAATACTCTCGCTCGTATCACATAGGACCACAATAGGGACCCCACTACATTTGCCACTTTCTGATGCTGTGACAGTAAGTGCCACAATAAGAAATGGGTGAGTGAACGCATTGCCTTTGGCAACTGGAAGCTAACTTGGCAATGGTTAGTTGTTCCTTAGACAGTGCATTCCCTCCAGTGACACAGGAGATTATTTATTAACGAAAGCAATCATTACCAGGATGTTATTTACCTCATGAGAAAATGAACTCAGAACACTGGAATATCCTTATTCTCAAATACTATTAAAGTACCTTTTTCCTCAGAGTGATGACTTCTGTAATGCAATCCGTGGCACAAAAAGTAACAGGGGAGCAAACAGCGTCGTACAAATACTAGACGTGGTAGATGACCTATGAAACGTCTACATAGCTTCCTCTCTCTGCCCACTCTGAATGAATTAATATTGCAGTCCAAATTTACACAGACTTTAATTTTATGAAGTTCAGTTACAAGTACACCTGAATGCTCCATGCAAAGTAAAAGCAATTATAATAAATTCAAAGGATTTATGACCAAATGCTTGCTAGTTCTTGGCCTTTTAACTCTTTGCTGTCATAAAACTCATGGCAGTCACCGAACAAAAGGCTTTTAATTGGAAGATCATCCTACTAGCAGTCCAGAGTGCACAAATATGCTGGAAACTCTCCCTCTAGTTTAATTTTAAATTATTCCAATATTTATGTTTCTACAGTTTGCATAAGCAACTGGTTTACCAATAGGCCCCAAGACTCAGCAGCTGCCTCTTGCACTCAGATAACATTTTCTTGGTTCAGTTTTGCACAGGCATCGTCTCACTCTAGTATGGTTGCACTAACAGTAGTCGATAAAATCCCCTTTCCTTAAAAGACAGTAGACGTTTAAGAAAGATTCAACCTCATGGGATGGTGCATTACACAGTGCTAAGATGCGCTGTTCATAGCTTCCACACAAACAGCCCTGGTGAATCATTGCTTTACTTGTGGCACAACAGCATGCTGAATTTTGTCCAATTCTGTCCAGCAATCATTACCGCTGCATGACACAGCACATGGGAGCGTTGTGAAAACGGACGAAAGAGAAGAGATTGTAAGGACAGAGGCTGCACATAGGAAAAAATCATATTTGCTGACCGGTGCATTTTTCCCATTCACAAAGAGAAGGCAGAGAATGGATTATTTTGGGATAAAGTCCTAATGAGACTGGCACAGGGAAATATACAGAGAAGTAAGCATGCTAGCCATAACAACTAATATATTGCAATACTTGAAGGCAAGAGGATGACTGCATTACCTGAGAAAATTTTCATTCACTCCTTGGCAGTAAAACTAGTTATTTTATTACTATAAAACTAGTAAAACTAGTTACTGATGTACCTTGCTCACATGGACACTAGTGACAGTCAAGAAAGTTTAATAAAAAGATGTTCTTTTTTCTCACCTTGTCACTCCCTACTAAATTTAAATCCTACTATACAAGTGTAGCACGGTCCTCACCATCAAACTAACTATGCAGGTGGACATAGGGTAGTGGAAGCTGCTGCACACACAGCTAAGGCACAGCACATCACAGGAAGATCTGCAAGTGAAGTGTTCAAAAGGGAAGCAGGGAAGAAAACACAACGTAGTATATGTATCAGAGAGGCATTGCAAGCCAGTGCAAAACTAAGCAAAGGCTTTATGCTGCTCCTATGGAGATCATAGAATAGTTTGGGATGGAAGGGCCTTTTAAAGGTCCCCTAGTCCAACCCCCCTGCAATAAGCAGGGACATCTTCAACCAGATCAGGTTGCTCAGGGGCCCGTCCAGCCTGGCCTTGAATGTTTCCAGGGATGGGGCATCTACCGCCTCTCTGGGCAACCTGTGCCAGTGTTTCACCACCCTCATTGTAAAAAATTTCTTCCTTATACCTAGTCTAAACCTACCCTCTTTTAGTTGCAAACCATTACCCCTTGCCCTGTTGCTACAGGCTCTGGTAAGAAGCCTGTCCCCATCAGAGAGATGTAGATATACATGTAGATGTAGAGATATACGTGAACAGGAAGCAGCAGAAGGCCACATACACTGAATCCTGAGTCTAAGGATGCCAGTTTGCAGAGTTCTTCACCACATGGATGTCAGAGATCCTTACTTTAAGTCAGTATTTTAATGAAGTCTGAACACACCACATAACTGTATAAGCTGCCAATGGAAGCTGCAGTCTCCTTTGTACAAGGATTATTAAGTCAATTTAATTGCTGCCTGCCTGCTAAAGAAAAAAAAATAAATTCCTAGAACTTTGATGACTTCCTAAATCCTACTGCGTAGTCAAATGTCAACCAGTCAAGAAAGCTAGGAAGTCTTCCCGATTTCACTAAAACTTCATGTTCCACACTCACATGTAAGGATGACGAAAAGTTTTACTAAAAACCAAAATTTGAAGGCTAAGAAAGGAAACAGATGAAATAACTGGAGTATACTAAATGTGATCTTTCACTTCAGGTTCTTCTCCCTGTCTGACTACCCCGGGTTACAAACAGTAGTCATTTTATTAGGCTATGGTTGCAAGAGATGTGCTGAAAAAATATTTGTAGTGCTTGTGATGTTAGCCTGTGCTGATACCAGGGGATACACAGTTATCCCCAAAATAGCATAAAGTAATTCTGACAATTCATGACATACATTTAATTGTACTATCAAATTGCAAGGGTTTCTCCCAGGCTCATCAGCTTGAAATTTAGTGGTCTGACTATTCTGCATTGGATCCCTCAGCGCACCAGCTGTAGCGCTTACCACTGCAGCCTAATAGACAAAGCAATAGTCGAGAGTTGGCAGGCAAAAACAAAAATGTGATTTTATGGGCTAGCATATACCCACAAAAACAGTGGTGGAACACAAGCCCAATCAATATAGGACCATGGGGACCCCTGTTTATGTAACGTGAAGCCAGAACACATTAAACTCTCAAGTTCCTTCCAGTGTTAGAGGTTTGCAGCATGCGTTGTACAGACCTTGGAACAATATCTGACTTACTTTGCCAGCAAAAACATTACAGATGGAACTGTCAAGTCTTCTTGTTTAGTGGCGCCTGCTTTTCTGACACGTGACTTTTTTAAATAACAACCGTCACTCATCGGATAAACTCAATGTCTTTTCCAGCACCTGCAAAAAATGCTTTGAGGACAAAGAATACTCTTCAAGAACTGACAATCTACAAACTTCCCTTCACAAAGCCATTCTAGGCTGTTTTAAACTTCATGCTTTTCACTATTATAATTCTAGTTTATTGTTGGTGTGTAGGACTGTATGTGTCAATTACTTAGAACACATTTTGCTATTTCTTAATTTTTCCACACTAAGCAAACATTGAGCACGTGCTAGATAAGATCATCCTAGAGATAAATTGGGTGTGTAGATGGCATAAAAATGGCTGCAACAAGCTTAAGATTCCTGTCTTACAAGTCTTGTTCATAACTTATTTTCTCGTACCACTTAGGATTCAGAGAAAACTTAAGGGTATTCTCAGTCATGTCAATGGGAATAGAAGAAAAACAGCACAAGGTGTATTCAAAAGGCAGCTTTGGAAGCAGGACATCATGAAATTCCACTGGGATCAAATCCTAAAACCGGATGCTGAAAACGAGTTCAAAGTTAGAACTCAGAGTCTGGCTCCTGCTGCTTTCATCACTTGTCCTTAGAAGTGAGAAATAAAAAAAAAATAATGTTACTACAGGGTGTTACATAAAACAGCCTTTTTGTTTAAATACAATGTTATTACAAAACCAAACCCCAAACAAACTAATTTCCTAACAAAGAACACTTATGGTTTCTTTGTTATGAAATAATAAAAAGAACGCTGCAGCCACACAAGCAGAGAAAGGGTTAATGAACACAGCAGAATAAAGTTTTTTTGGGGCCTCCCAAAATTGCGTGGGAAGTTTGCAGAAAATCACTGCTACCAAATAAAATCATCTAACAATTAATTTTAGACCATAAACTTTCCATTATGAAAACGTCAGTAATAAACACTGTAAAAAAAAAAAACCCACAAAACAAAACAAAACCCAACAAACAACAACCAGCAGAGCTGTAGTTAATCAGAATACCGGGAAGGGAAAAAGAAATCTTGGAAGACTGACACTGGCACAGCCCTTGCTGATAAAAAGGAAGGAGCAGGAAACAGGCAGCTCAAGCGATATGGCTTAAGCCATACGTATGCAAAGACTTAAAGATCTACAAGCAGAAAAATGAGTACTTGCTATCAAGAAGACACATCACACAAACAGAACAGTAGCATTTATAGAAAGATCTGGTCACAACAGGTACTTTTTTATGATTTAATTGGTTGTTTCTGCAGAAGACACGTATTTTTGCAAGTTTTGGCTGGTTGAACTACAAGAAAATATGTCACAGCTCCTGCTTTGCTACACGGGTGTCATCAAGACTGGAAATTGTATTTTTCTTGTACACTTACAAGTACTTAAAGCAGACCACAAAAAAGCTGAGTATAACAAGGTAAGTCCTTTAAAATGCTTTTCTAATGCCAAGCTACATCAAGTGTCCATACTAAATGCAGGGATATTAAAAAGAAACCGTGAGAGGTGAAGTTACTTGCTCAGGCTCTCTCCATGTCCCGTCTAGACTTTGACGCATTAGGAAAATCATGACCATTTGCCAAAAACACAAGTGGCATTAGCTATAGTTATTATTGGAAGCAACTAAACCAAAATTTATACCATCAACTTCCCTCAAAACACGTAGCATTTAGCAATTTCAGGTGTGCTTTATGCCTGAAATTTACTCAACAAATAGAGTTTTAATATATATATTCTGACTCCAGCATTGAAAGAAAACTGCAGCAACATGTTTCTGTAATAGAGATAACCGTTTAATAGGAAGCAACTGTTGACAGTGGTCCATTAGATGCTTACATCTAATTAACTACACACACTAGTCAACACTTCGCTCAAGCGCTCAATATTAATCAGAGTTGCTGGCTAATAAGGGCCTATATGCATACATATCCACATTTATATAAACATGTGGTGCTAAACATGATACTGTCAGTCTCCTTTAAGAGAAGATTTTAAGTTTGTTAGTTCGCTCCACATTTCATGCAGATGTTTTTGAATGAATGTTTTTTATCATTTCTTTGTTTTAGGGGGGGGTCAGTTTGTTTCTTAGGGGGTAGTTGTTTGCCTCATTTTTTAAGACTGTTCATTCCACCAAGATAATGTTGAGTAACTCTGTTCTATGGAAAATTTGCATGACAACCTAAACAGAAAAAGACTGATCTCCCATCATTTCTACAGCAAAAAAGCAGCAACACCTTAATCACAAACCACCTGTTACTTAACCTGAATGACAGTTTTCTAATCTAATCTTCATTCAGCAACACAAAGTATTTGCTTTCTTGCAATACTACATTGTATAAGCTCATAGACCATCCTTTCCCTGAGGTTCAATGTAACACGTACCTTGCTGGCAACAGGTAGTCACAGGAGATTCCTACAAGATTTCCATTTCACAGAATCACAGAATGGCAGGGGTTGGAAGGGACGTCTGGGGATCATCTAGTCCACCCCCCTGACCAAAGCACATTCACCTAGAGCAAGCTGGACAGGAACAGCTCCAGTTGGGTTTTGACTATCTCCAGAGAAGGAGACTCCACAACCTCTCTGGGCAGCCTGTGCCAGTGCTCTGCCACCCTCAAAGTAAAGAAGTTTTTCCTCATGTTGAGATGGAATTTCCTGTGTTCCACCTTGTGCCCATTGCCCCTTGTCCTGTCACCGGGCACCACTGAAAAAGAGACTGACCCCATTTCAATTAACTGAATTTGAAATGTTAAACTATATTGCCTCTACTTTCCATAATAAAAATGTCAGGAAATTTTAATAACCCACACAGCATTTCTTGAAGGCTCCAAACACCACAGCTTTATCAACTATGAGGTATCTCTCAGATCTAAAATATTCATGATCACAGCACTTTAATAGTGTGGCAAAGTGAGTGATTACATGTCTAAGAAGGCACTGAAGCAGTTGCTCTGCTAAGCCTTAAGTATGCCTCATGATGCCATAAGCGGGTGATACTCTTAGATATCCTAGTGCCCATTTTGCTGTAAGGACACAAACACAGGGCAAGGTCACTTTTCCACTGAGGCTTCCGCATTCTTCTCCCCACTCTATTTTATCCCAGGAACCATCCCAATTACCCACCAGCAACAAATTGTAACAACACAAATTGTAAGTAATTTATCTTTAACATGCACTAACTCAACAACAGTCAGCTGTAGAGCCACAGAACAACTTTTTCCTTCCCCAAGGCCTTCCTCCCTCATGAGCCTCAGGAATTCCCTGAGCAGTCAGAAACAACTTTCTAAAGTTTTTAAGGTTTTAAAAATGCTGGCCATATCACCTCATTTTCATGAAGGTTTAGAAGTAGAATGCAGGAAGCATTTAAAAACGCTCAGCAACATACAGGTCATGAAGCTCTCACTCTCCTCCTCATGCATCTAAGGGTGCTGTCATTAACTGATTTCAATCTGCTTACTTCACTTGCAACCCCTCTATCACCAAGCAGGTACCCAGACAGCACAGAGGGAATGCAAACCAGACACTTTCAACCTCTTGCCAGCAAGACTTGCGGTATCAGTCGGTGGCATCTATGGTGGTTATTTGGGCTGGGATCCCCACGTCAGGTACTCCCAAACCCCTTTCCACAGAAACGGTGATATATCAATCACCAAGCAAGCTTTTGACAATCAAGCCCTACACAGCTTGTTAGACACAACCAGCAGGCGAAGGAAGGCCACTAGACAGTGCTGATCTAATTGCACAGCTGCACAAAGGGCAGCAGAGGCACAGCAGATGGGAATATACCTGAAGCCAAATGGGAATATACCTGAAGCCGCTGCTGCCTCCAGAAGAGGCTGGAAGTCTGCCAGCCAAAAGGCCAGGTAACCCTGGTTATTTTGCTAAAGATCTGAGTAGGAATCAACCATGAATGTTAGCTCACATCGGCAGTTGCCTTCCCTAAAGAAGGCCAGTTTTCTAACACATTCTTGTGCCAAAACATCTCTGATAAAAGTGGAGTGTTAAGGATGGGCTTTATCTGGGGTTTGGGGGATGTTTCATTTGTTTGTTTTGGGTTTGTTTAGTTGGTTGTTGTGAGTCTTGGAAGGCAGACCTGTAGTGGGAAGGAAAGCAAGAGTGTCTGGTGACTTAGTGTCAAGAAAACACTGAAGGACCCCCATCACTGTATGAGAAAAGAGAAATTAAAGTGGTGCGTGCAAGCTGTGGTCACAGTAAAGTACAGATCTCTACATGTATGAGCAGAGTCTAACATCCCAGATTTAAATTTTCATCCTCTTTCCTATGTGAAAGGCAGTAGTGAAGTTGCACTTTTAAATACAGAGATGATTCTTGGGGTAGAGGTACATTTTTATACATGCAAACAAGAGATTTTGAACCTATGTCAAAAGATACACCAAATACTCTATTTTTGCTTTGTTCATTTTGCTTTCCATTCTCCTTTTCTAGTAGGATTCAATTCCTGACTGCCTCCAGCTGACCAAAAGATGACAGGCAGATCACCTAATCCTTTGACTAGCAGAAAAATGACTCAGTGGAACGTTTGGGTTTTTTCCTTTTATAAACGGTACGAGACCCATTGAATCACAGGTGCCCGGGTTATCCTGCTCTGTGCCAAAGCAAGGACAGAAAAATATCTTTTTCAACATGTGTATATACACGAGGCATTGGCAAGAGGGAGATTCCTCAATTCTTTTCCCCTCCCCTTTTGGTCTCAATGCCTTGGCCACTGCCTGATAAAAAACATATGAAAGAAGCAATGCAACAACAAAAAATTCTCACATTCCAAGCATTAACATCACATATGCTGAGCACCAGACTCAATTATAGTTTTAAAATGCATTACAGATGTAGCTCAAACCAAATGGGTGCAAGATGTACAGTCAGATATGAGTTTACAGACAAGTGTTAGGAAATAGCTGGCAGAAGACAGGCAATGTTGTTTGCATTTTGCCAGCCCAAATCTTCTCCCCTTTTCTCTCCCCCTCCTCCTTTCTCTTTAGAAGTTTTGGCAGCTGAGTCTCAGTCTCTTCAAATTACTCTTCTAATTGGGTGTTTCTATGGAAACAGACTAGAAGACACAGTACCTCTCCATTAAAGAACTATAAAAACGAGAGGTGCACCACGAGAAAACAAAAGGGATGAGGAATAATAATACAATAGGAAAAGTTCTTACCAACAATGAGAAACTGTACAGACTTTAACAGTTTAACAGCACTGGGCAAACCAGGACCGTACTGATGCTGCCAAGTTACCAATATAACCAGCTGTAATTCTGCAGGGGTAACCTTTCACTGAAACAGTGAGTGTTGTGCTGTTTTTCACATGAAATCCTTGCAGGCCCCAAGTACCTACACTGGTGGCCTTATGTAGTCTGTGTCCAATCATATTCTCTATAATACAAAATAAGATCCTCTTGAGATTCCTCTCTCTGCAAGCATTTGCTTTGACAGACAGTGCATTTAGCATCATCTCAGAAGGGAGATTTCCTGGCATGGTGTAGTGTTTAAAGTGGAAGAGTAGACAATGCCTATGCAACCAGACTGTACACCATTCCTTAGTAAGGTTGCACTGATTAGCTCCTTGATAGGTATTTGTTTTGTACATCTAAGTGGTTTTTGCAAACTGTCAGGAAAGCTTACTGCATTCAACCTCCAGCAGAGAGCCGGTTGCCCACGCTCTAGGCACAGCCCCCGAGAGGCTACAGCACAAGGTGCCGATACCCCAACAAGGCAGGACAAGATGGAGCATGTATGCTTTGCACAATGCCTGGAGTCTTGCAGGGGGAAACATTCACTTTGTTCAATCCGTTAAGGAGTTACCACTGGACAGAAGTTAGACTTAGTTTAGGTAGGTTTAGTTTCAGTTCATACCCAGTCATTGATACTGAAAAAATAAATAAATCTATTCATTAGAAAAAAACTACATCCCAACAATGTCAGGTCATTGGGTCTTAGCACCCAGCCCACCACTTTAGCCCATGATGAATAAGGGAACTGGCAACAGAATTTCCATCACTTCAGATCCTGAGTCTATTGTGAATCAATTAAAAGGCACTGCCTACTAGCGAAGGAATGTCACAGCAGCCTCAGCTGAAAAGAAAGTGCCTTCAAGACTTAATTAAATTACAACATTCCCTTACCACATAACCCATAGCAGGAAGAGGGACCACATGGGAAAAAAATCAGTTCTGGAGCATAAAGCAAAATTAAAAATTAGGGGGTGGGGGAAGGGAAGAAGACTTAATGCTTCATTACTCAAGATGTCTATTTTGCTGAACTTTTTAGGGTGAGGCTAGGAGTGCTCAACAGCTTTGCCAACCTGAGCTTACTGTAAGACTGCAGTTGAAACAGCAGCGTCAAGCCTCTAACAACAGGCCTTTAGTGTTTTCAAGCCCTGGTCACGGAATCCGGTAATGGCTTTTGTTTGCTTATTTTTTAATTTAGTCTTCAAACATTCCTCTCTACTTGTAGTGATATTGAAGACAGTAACACTTGGTAAAAATTTCTCCCAAGCTCTAACATACAGTTCTCATTGATACACACTTGTCTCTTATAACTAAGTTTACTAATTTCTTCCCACCAAATTGTTGACTAAATTTTACAAAATTTACTGTAAAAAGAAGTGCTGTTGGAATCCCAGGGAATTTCTGCCTTTAAGCGCTTCCAGCAGCTGCTGCTACCCAGGTTCTGCTCTCAGCTGTGTCGAGGCAATGGAACCCTGTAAATGCACTGGACTAAAAAAGCAGAATTTGTCAATATATTTCTTCGGGGTTAATGAAAAAGAATTACGCTTATATTACATGCAAGATAGTAATTTATGGTAAGATGAATAATCTCTACGCCATACCTTTTTAAAAAAGAACATATGTACTGGGGATAACTTCCTGATGCAGCTGGTGAGGGAGCCAACTAGGGAAGGTGCCCTGCTGGACCTGCTGTTTGTAAACAGGGAAGGGCTTGTGGGGGATGCGATGGTTGGAGGCTGTCTTGGGGACAGCGATCATGAAATGATATAGGTTTTGATTCTGGGAGAAGCAAGGAGAGGGGTCAGCAGAACTGCTACCTTGGACTTCCGGAGGACAGACTTTGGGCTTTTCAGGAGCCTGGTTGACAAAGTCCCTTGGGAGGCAGTCAACAAACCCTGTTTTTAAACCCTGTTTGAAAAAAGGGGTAGATGTGGTACTTGGGGACACAGTTTAGAAGTGTTTTTTTCAGGGTAGGTTAATGGTTAGACTTGATGATTTTAAAGATCCCTTCCAACCTCAGCAATTCTATGATTCTATATTAGTTTCCAGCAATCAACAGGATAAAGATAGAATTTATTAAACTCTTGACATTAACAAGTGGTACTTAGGACAAATCAGGGATTTTTAACCTTGAAGTATAAATCTGAAATCCACTGAAAATTTTATACTGTTGTAGCAGTGAGGAGGTGAAACATTGAAGTATTTTTGTTCAAGACCATCTGTCAGGTTGGTTTTTGGTTGAAAATCTTGTTAGAAAGCTACACTGAAGACTGCTGTACTTATCAGTCTACTGATTTTTAAACAATATAGTAGTTAACTTAATCTGATCTCACTGTTGCCAGGGCCTAAAAGCTCAAACCCAGGTCAAGGCAGACAACAATAGGTCATGAAGGAAATAAAACGTTAAATAAAGTGGCCAGCTGCCAACGGTTGTCTTGGCATCAGGAGCTTATTCTTCACCCTCCTCCTACCCCACCTTTCCCAAATAATTCTGTTAAAGAGGACAGTGAAATTCCTTTAGAGCACATATGAGCACAAAACCATGCACAAACAAAGGTATTTGTAACACTGTAATCTGCTACCTCAGCCCTTCAGCCATTCTTGATTTGGGAAAGACTTACTCATATGGCCTTTTGATGAAGAAATGCAGAAAGTGGTTTGGGGGAACAAAAATAATTTAAATTAACTTCTATAGAGGCCTGCATGATCACCCCTCATGTTCGGAAAAGGATTCACCAAAGTTCAAAGCAGAGATTACTTTCAAAATTAGGAAAGGTTTCTTTTATTCACCAACTAAACACATGTGTGACCAGACAAGAGTTCATCTTTTATGACAGTGCTACAAAGAGCTCTTATTTTCATCAGTTCCTTGATCACTTGTCCTAATTTCCCCAGTGTACTGGGAACTCAAGTTCTTTACATCTGGAGTTCTTGTCGTTGTACTGCAAGCTATTTGGGAAGAAAAAAGCTGAAAACGAACCCCAAATAAGATACCTAATTATTCATTTTTAAACCCTATTATAATATTCCTTTAAGTCTGAGAATATTCTCCCTCCATGCTTGGGAAAATCAGTAGAAAAAAATAAAAATTGTCTCAAGGATGAGTTTCCTAGTTCTCATTAACATGAGGAAAACCACCTGGAATTTCAATAGAATTAAGAAAAAAATCCATTTCTTTTAAAGAGTTATAAAAAATGCATGATACATAGAGAAGAGTAGACTGGTGCAGACTGATTCCTTACTTGAAATTACATTTAGCAGCCTGTAAGCTTGCTTCTGAGCGAGGTAACATAATTTCATGAAGCTTTGTGCAATTTCACAGAGATGGGAGAAATGACAGGAACTCGTACTGCTCAGTGCACACAAATTGAAGTGTTCCAGAGCTCTGACTCAGGCAGTGGGCCAAAGTCATACCTAGATACAACCTGGAGTAGGCTGCCGATTTACTACAAAGTCAACTGGATTCACTGTCTAGAAAAATGAACGTTTGCACACACATTCCAGAAAATTCAAGCTATTTCCGATGTAGAAACCAGTTCCCATACAACTGAAGTCCCATTTACACACAACAGGAGTAATTCTTGCTGCCACCGTGCTGGACAGCTGCGGTGTGTCATTGCCATTTTCCGTCTCAATCTCAGACAGAAAGCAGAAACATTTTTGGTGCACACTCTGCTACAATTATTTTAAAAAGGAGAGAAAAGGAAACTAGCTACTTAAAAAATTAATGCTGCATTACTCAGCAGCGCACTGCAACAAAGGAGAGGAAATTGAAGAATCATGTTCCTTCCAACATCAATGCAATATGCTACCTCCCATAACATCTTATTCCCTCCATGTGCACCTTCTGCTGTACCTGCCCAAAACACTGAGCAAAGTAGGACAGTTTTCAGTTCCAACATTTTGGAGGAGACAGATGTAATCGCGTACAAATTGACCCTATTTCCCTGCTTGCATGATCTGCAGTTGTGCACGTAACATTTTCTTGTGACATTTCTGCACATCTCGCATCGTCTGAAAACATGAATGGGAGCAAGCAACAGGAAGGAAAAAGTTCAGTTCATCCAGGTAGCTGCTTATTGAGCCAACAGTAAGCAGCTCTTTGGACGATGCGAACTCTGGAGTAGGATTTGAGACTACTTGGCACATTTCACAGTCTTCCCAGACAAGTCATTAATTCAGGTCTATTGTTTAATATATAGTCAATACTCTTAAACAAGTTGCAACAGGCAAATGAGATGTTTTTAGCAAATATTTCATAAACAAATCAATGGGAAAATTAAATCAATACATGCAGATTTTAAACACTAAACTTTACAGTTTATTGAACGTTGTTTCTGTTTCATTATGTCTACCAAATCATGAGGGCTGCTTTTAAACTGCCATGAAGGGCCACACTGTGCTAGGCGTCCATGCCTTTCTAAGTGCTAGAAGCCATTTGCTTCCAACTCTGGTGCATTGAGATGTATTACATTCATACAACAGAATTAAAGTTTACTGGAAGAGTGCTACATATTATGTTTATTTGTTTCTAAAATGCATCGCTGACATACTCCACACATTCCAAGCCCTGTGCAACTGTCATTCAGAGCAGTGACGTAATGCAGCCAATTCAGGCTTTCGAATGAACCACAGCTACTGCTGAGGCAATGCACATGAAGAGAACGGAACACCATGTATTGCCAACTCAAATTTCATTTCAGGTACCTACCACTGCATTTCTCTCACACCAATGTAATTATTCAACCATCTAAACTTTAGGTAAGCTTTTTTTGTCACGTGAAATTGTGGCTGAGGTAATATGAAAAAAAAAAATCTCACTGCAATTGTCCCATAGGTATATAAGCTTTTTTTGTCACATGAAATTGTGGCTGAGGTAATATGGAAAAAAAAAATAATCTCACTGCAATTGTCCCATAGGTATATACTGTCTGGAAGTACTGTGGACATATCAAAGCAGACTGAGAGCAGCTTGCACAGAACTGTTTCTGTCAGTATGAGCACAGGCATATCCCCATTGAGATACGGCTACCTACCTACCACACACCTTACACTCCTCAAATTACTGTCTTGAACCACGCTCCTAAACAGGCTTGGATACGTGCAAGAAAAATCTGCCTAGCGTTCTACTCAACATTTAGTATTTCCCTCTGGGTAAAAGAAACCTTTGCCCTCCACAACTGTATACAGATTAGCTTTCATTAGCTTTTGATAGTCTCACAGCAGAATGTTAAAAATCCAAGGTATGGGTGGGGAAAAAAAAAAAAGGCCGTTATTAGGTACCTGCATCTGCAGGACCTCTGTCAGTTTCTTTGCTTTTCATTATATCCTTCCATTTCTACCATTGTTGTTCCTTCTTTTCTGGTCAATCTATGACAGTTTAAGCATCCCATACGCTTATCCTAGTCTTCTACTAAGCTAAAAAGACAAATTAGCATTTGTTCACCACAGTGGTGAGAACAGAGAACAAAACAAAAAACCCTGTACAAAAGCAGGCTGAGGAAAATTTGTCTTTTAAAAATTAAATCTCAGTTTCAGATAGATTTACCTTGCCGGTGGCAAAACTTGCCCACAAGAGTGGGTAAATGGTTGTGTGGTTACTCCTCCTTGGCCTCCTGAAGGCACAACTGGTAGTGCTGGTGATGCTACAAAATTTACCCAGCATGGGGTTGTTTGGAGGCATCCAATACTATTTTGCTTTAAAATAGGAGGGAAAAAAGGAAATCACCTGGAGTCAACATACCACAGCCTTAGGCAGGCCACAAATCTTCACTGAACTCAACTAGTTTACCTCAAGTCACAACAAAATTGCCTAGGTTTCACTAGGATTTTTACAGGAGGGATTGTTCATACAGGTGAAATTGACACTGAAGTCTAAGCCTGGAGAGGGCTGAAGCCTGGAGGGGGCTGACCCGCCAGCATCTCTACAGCAAAGTTGTGAGAACAGTCACAGTTTCATTTCTGTCCAAAGCTAAATATCAAGCTTGAAGCTTGTATAAATAATTCATGGAAATGGGCGGAGGGATTTTCTATTAGAGAATTTTACAGAGAACAAGAGTAGCTTACTTGCTTAAAACAATTGCATTTAAAGAGCTTGCAATTTTTATTATTTTTTTTTTTTTGGTGCAGAACAGTGCCATTTCAACCCTCTAAGCAACTTTAAACAACTCTGCCTGGTATCTTAGGCAACAGGCTGTTGCCTAACATTTGAAAGGACTGTGTCTGTGTTCTTTCCAAGAGAAAGAAAAATGGCTGGGCAGGGTGGGGATGAACAGTTTCCTTCATTTCCCCAGAAGGCAGCAAAGAGTGAAGAACAACCTCAAGCATGTGGCACTCAATCAAATCCAATTTCATACTTTCCCAGTAAGCTACAAGAAAACATCACAGTTGATTTGATGGAACAGCAAATATAAACCAGTACCTGCCACAGTTTAAGGGATTCCTCCAAACCTTACATAGGCAGCAAACATCTTTTGTTCACTCCTTATAAACACTTACTTTTGCGGTGTCACTAAAAATGTGACAATGTTTTGGCAACCAGCTGACTCTGACTGATGGCATCATACAGTTTAATCACTCAATTTATACTCATCTTATGCTTCACAGACAGCTGGAAATAGCCTCACGATGACAGGCACTGATTCTCATGGGAGACTTCAACCACCCTGATATTTTCTGGAAAGGCAACACAGCCAGGCACACACAGTCCAGGAGGTTTCTGCAGAGCATTGATGATAACTTTTTGACACTGGTGGTGGGGGAGACAACAAGGAGAGTTGCGCTGCTGGACCTTGTGCTGACAAACAAAGAAGGACTAGTTGGGGGTAGCCTTGGCTTCGGTGACCATGAGATGGTGGAGTTCAGGACCATGCGTGGAAGCAGCAGGGCAAAACGTAGAATCACAACCCTGGACTTCAGGACAGCTAACTTTGGCCTCTTCAAAGACCTACTTGGAGGAATCCCATGGGCTAAGGCTCTAGTAGGAAGGGGCCTGCAAGAGGACTGGTTAATATTCAGGCACCACTTCCTCGAAGCCCAAGATTGGTACATCCCTAGGAGTAAGAAATCAGGCAAAGGAGGCAGGAGACCTGCACGGATGAGCAAGGAGCTTCTGAAAAACTCAAATGGAAGAAGGAAGTTTATGGAATGTGGAAAAAGGGACTGGGCACTTTGGGAGGAGTACAGGAATGTTGTCAGAGTATGCAGGGATGCAATGAGGAAGGCCAAGGCCCATTTGGAATTAAACTTGGCAAAGCATGTCAAGGACAATGGAATGGTTTCTTCAAGTACATCAGTAGTAAAAGGAAGACTAGGGAAAATGTGGCCCAGCTGCTGAATGTGGTAGGTGCCCTGGTGATGGAGGATGCAGAGAAGGCGGAGCTACCGAATACCTTCTTTGCTTCAGTCTTCACTGCTAAGGCCAGCCGTCAGGAATTCACAGAATTCACAGAATTCACAGAATTGTTAGGGTTGGAAGGGACCTCTGGAGATCATCTAGTCAGATCATTTAGGTAAACTTGACACCCACAAATCCATGGGCCCTGATGGGATGCACTCACGAGTGTTGAGGGAGCTGGCAGATGTTATTGCAAAACTACTCTCCATCATTTTTGAAAGGACTGAAGGAAAGCTAATGTCATGCCAGTCTTCAAAAAGGGTAAGAGAGAGGAGACAGGAAACTACAGGCCAATCAGCCTCACCTCCATCCCCACAAAGGTGATGGAACAGCTCATCCTGGATGTCATCTCTAAGCGTGCAGAGGAAGAGAAGATTATCAGGAGTGGTCAACACGGATTCACCAAGGGGAAATCATGCTTCACCAATCTGATAGTCTTCTGTGATGGAATGACTGGCTGGGTGGATGAGGGGAGAGCAGTGAACATTGTCTACCTCGACTTCAGTAAGATTTTTGACGCAGTCTCCCATAACATCCTCATAGGTAAGCTTAGGAAGTGTGGGTTAGATGAGTGGACAGTGAGGTGGATTGAGAACTGGCTGAATGGCAGAGCTCAGAGGGTTGGGACCAGCAGCGCAGAGTCTAGTTGGAGGCCTGTAACCAGTGGTGTTCCTCAGGGGTCAGTACTGGGCTCAGTCATGTTCAACATATTCATCAACAACCTGGATGGTTCGCAGAGGACCTGGGAGTCCTGGTGGACAAGAAGATGACCATGAGCCAGCAGTGTGCCCTTGTGGACAAGAAGGCAGATGGTTTTCTGGGATGTATTAAAAAGAGAGTGGCCAGCAGGTCAAGGGAGGTCATCCTCCCCCTCTACTCTGCCCTAGGGAGGCCACATCTGGAGTACTGTGTCCAGTTCTGGGTTCCTCAGTTCAAGAAGGACAGGGAACTACTGGAGAGAGTCCAGTGGAGGGCTACAAAGATGATCAAGGGAATGGAGCACCCCTCTTACGAGGAAAGGCTGAGAAACCTGGGTCTGTTTAGCTTGGAGAGGAGAAAACTGAGAGGCGATGTCATTAATGCTTATAAATATCTGAAGGGCGGGTGTCAAAAGGATGGGGCCAGACAGTTTCAGCGGTGCCCAGTGACAGGACAAGGCGCAAACGGGCACAAACTGGAACAAAGGAAATTCCATCTCAACATGAGAAAAAACTTGTTTACTCTGAGCGTGGCAGAGCACTGGAACAGGCTGCCCAGAGAGGTTGTGGAGTCTCCTTCTCTGGAGATATTCAAAACCTGCTTGGATGCATTCCTGTTCAGCCTGCTCTAGATGAACCTGCTTTGGGCAGGGCATTGGACTAGATGATCTCCAGAGGTCCTTTCCAACCCCTACTATTCTGTGATTCACCTGTACTTACATGGAGCATATCAATTCCTTGTCTTAAACCAGCTAAATAATTTAAGATTCAAATTCTTAAGGGTTGATACTGAGATTAATACCATTCAACATCTTCATTAAGGACTTGGACGATGGGAGTGAGTGCACTTTCAGTTAGTCTCTGGACAGTACCAATTCAGGGTAGGTAGTAAACTTGCTGAAGGTAGGACTGCTAGGCAGAAGGATCTGGACAGGTTGAAAAAAAAAAAAAAAAGAAAAAAAAAAGCCAGTGCAAATCCCAACAACTGCAAACACCGGGTCCTGCCCCAGGGATGATATCACACATTGCCAGGGCAGCAGTTTTGCAGAAGAACTGAGCAGCCCAATGTACAGCCAGTTGAACACCAGTCAGAGGTGCACCCTTGCAGCAAAGGTAATTACCCCCAGATCATGCTGTATGAGCCACAATAGAGTTGGCACAGTGGGGAAAACCACTTTTCCCTTCTGCCTAGCTCTTGTCAGAGCCCACCGGGAGGGCTAGGTCCACTTCAGGGCTCTCCATGACAACAAGGACATGACCAAGTTGCAATGAGCACCCAGGACCATGCCCCTGGCAATCAGGCAGATGGAGCACAGGACCTACAGGAGGCTGTTGACACAGGTGGCAGATGCAGATGGACTTTGTTCAAAGGTGCACAGGGACAGAAAAAGATGTGATAGGCACAAGTAGCAAAACATGAAATTTCAAATAGAAAAAGAAATATTTTTTTTCCACCATGAGGGTGGTCAGACATTGGACTGGTTGTGAAATCTTCATCTTTGCAGTAAGCTGATCTAGTTGAACCTGCTTCAAGCAGGATGGAAGACTGCATGATCTGCAGGTCACTTGCAACTTCAGTTTTTGCTTGATTTCTGTTAAAATACTGCCTTCTGTCAAAAAATGAAAAAAAAAAAGGACATAAATATATTTCCCTTCCTCCCCAATCATACAATCACTGTCTTCAGCAGTTTGAACAACCTCAACTTCACACGAACAGTACACCAGAAAATCCTTGCTTACTTTGTAAAATTAGAAGAGGATAGCTAATTTGATTATAGGAATAATTTGTAAAGAAATGCAAGGGATGCCACTTCAATACCTAAATTATCAATTAGAAGCAACACATTTCAGTACCCGTTCTAGCAACCACTAGATACAGGCAGAAAAATAAAATTGATATTATTTACCCACACTTGGATCACAGAGTCGGAGGATGATTGAGGTTGGGAGGGACCTCTGGACATCATCTAGTCTAAGCTCAAAACGTGGCTTTTCAAAAAGGTATCTTTAATAGGATTACCCTAATGGTTTTGGCAATACCTTAATGGTTAAGAGTTAGAGTGATAAAATTGTAAGCCTGACACCACAATATCCATGAAAACTAGCAGGAAAAAACATTCTTAGTTTGGCAAATATAAAACTGAAAAGAAAGGCCTTTTGTGATGAACTTTAATGAAAGTTAAACACTGCTCTTTAAAGACAGGCAGCAGATGCAGGCAAGTCCAAAGTAGTTAAAACGTGCCATGTCTTTATACTTATGATACACATCATTCTGTCATGAGTTTCTTGATACGCCTGAAAGGGCAAGACTAGGCTTGAACTCCAATGCTGAAGACTCAGAACTTGCAGCTGGGACTGCAATAAATCCAGAATGAACTTCACAACTCCAGTTAGTCAATTTTTTTTTCTGATTAACTCAGGATCACTGAAAATTAGCATTTGTTGAACTCAAAGTGTGTTGTCTGAAACATCTGATGTCCTCGAATTTATGCCCAGTCTATGGTAGGACTGCTGAAAATCCCAGTGGATCTGCACTGGCTCCCAAAGCTCTCTGATGGTATAGGTCCCTGGGGAAGTGATACTCCATCTAAGCTGGAACCAACAAGCTCCCACAGCCACCCCAGAAAGTGACATGCTGAGGGTGGACCTGGAAGGAGAGTGTTTAGTTTGAAAAGACTCAAACAACAACACAATAAGAGAACTGCTTAAAGACAGCTAACAGAGCAGGAGGAGGGCTGGCTGAGATTCATAGGTGCTTGAACTCAGGAAGTTATGCCACATGAGGAGTACCCTGGAGGGAAGGAAGTCTATAAGAAGGGACCACTGATTTCCTTGAAAGACGACATCTAGGCATCTGCTTGGAATACAGGAGGGTGCTGTTAGAGAATAGGAAAACACCAAAGGAAGCACTGGTCACAGTCAAAAAGCACAAGGATAAGGCAGGAACTACCAAAAAATCAAGGTTAATTCAAACTTGAAAGATTAAAATATCTAGTAAGAAGCTCTTCAGCTACAGTAAAAATAAAAAGAAAACAAAGGAAGGCAAAAAGAAAACCAGATGTAAGTAGTAGAGGTGCTACCCAAAAAGAATTGCAGACGAAGACCATTTAGGAGAAGCCTGATAACTAAGATACAACAGTAAGAGAAGAACTGTTTTAACTAAAGGATGTTGCTTCAGAACAAATAAGCATTTTGGCCCTGAACAATTTTAGGCTTTGAATGAAAGAAATATTCTGGATCCTCAGAGAAATAAAGCTTTGAAATAATCTCCCACAGAAATGGAGGGGAGGGGACAAAGTGCTTTCAAGAAGGGCTCAACAAGTTAATGAAAGGGATTGCATGAGGCGGTTGCTCCAACAGCAGAGCAGTTGGTCCCAGCGTGCCAAGACATCCCTTCAAATTCTTTGTTCTCCTCCAGAAAAAGCCAGTAAAATCATTGCCCACCTTTATTACAATAGTCAGTATGACATTCACACACTGTAACTATTTGCAAACCTTTTTTAACCTTCTGTTATTTCATCATTACGTGCAAAAAAAAAAAAAATACAGCAGAAGAAATAACAAGTGTTAGTGCTAAAGAACAAAAGCCGTGAAGCATTGGTCTACATAGTTTTTTCTCTTACACATACAGTTAATTCATCTCCAAAAATTGATCGGGAGTAAATCAAGGTTGCTAAAATCCCAGATTATAAGTGAAAAGACACTGAAAAGCATTTCCTCCATCCCTAATGACATTGGTCCCAATTCTGAGACATGCTCAGGGCACATTTTGTTAACTTGTCAATGTTAACTCAGTTTTACAGAAAAATGGCTGGAAAAGCTTCAGTGGAAATACTTTGGCGAGATGCACTTCTCTTGAGATGAGTGTATTCCAGAAGACTGGTATAATGGCCAATCATTTTCCCAATATTAGGAAGAAGTCAGCACAATAGTTGAAGATTTTCAGAAATAAATGTTAATTTTTTTTCACTGTTAAATGAATGCTTTCTCTCGCATCAAGTATTAGGAACACAGTATTACAAGTCAAAATATAAATAAAGTTTCAACTGAAACAAATGAAAATTCTGACAATCAAATGAAAAATTTTTCCTGTTTGGAGTAGTCTTATACTGTAAACTATCTTTACAGTAAATTTTGACCTCTATCTCACTCTGTTATCTATATTCCTGTATAAACCCCCACATTTTTCTAAAACTGTACTATCCCTCATCCCTTTGTAAAAAAGGCAGAAGTCTGCTTTTATAAAAGTTTACTAGATGTATTAAAATGAGAATATAAATTGAACAGGGAGAAGACCTCACCCCACACATTAAACTTGACTGTCTCAGTCAATTAAATACAGACTGAAATTAGTCAACTGAATACAGAATTTAGAAGAAAAGCTGAAATGGAGTTAAGTCTTCAGGAATGCACCACTTTTTCTATTGCTGCAAAAATGCTACAACGCATATGTAGTTATGATGCAAGTTTAGAGGTAGGAAGAGCTGGGTCTAGGGATTTGCAGCAGGTATGTAAAGGGCTTCTTTTCAGCTTCTGGGGCATGAAGTGAAAAATGAAAGAATGTAAGTGAAGCCTCCATAAATTGAATAGTATTCTAAACTGCAACTAAGTTGTTCGCTGCTACCAGTTTAATAGTCCCTGCTTGGTTTCATCTTCGGCTTTCTGTGGCTTACATTCCTTGCTGGGATACGTCAATTTGTATAAACCACAGCAAAAATTGTTAAAATTGTGGTGTCTAGGCAGTTGCATGTACCCAGCCAACAGCAATCAAAAGCATTAAAAAAAAAAAAGGCTTCCCTCTCTTGCTTGTATGTTTAAAAAAAATCCAACAGACATTACAGGCCCTGTAAAGGAGTCAAATTAAGTAAATCACTCATGTCTGCTGGAAATATTAAGTCCCACATTAGGCACACAAGCACCATGGTGAAAACTGCCATCATCCTTGGAGTCCCAATCAACAGAGCAGATGGGGAAGAAGCAGAAAAGCTGGTGTGGGCTTTGGGGGCACTGGCTTTGTGGGACAGCCTTGCTTGGAGGGCTGCCAGGTGCCACAGCCAAATGGGGATGACACCCCGATGAGGGCACACAGTTGATGCGCAGGCAACTTGGGGAGAAGGACTGCGAGGAAGGAGCTTCTGAGCAGCCAAAAAAACCCACCCCAACAACTATTGTTTCCAGGACCTTGTGCTGCATTTAAAACGCAAGGATGCCAACAGAAGAGGAGGGTGAATACTGCCCCTTTCTAGTGCTGCTGGAACAAAGCCACAGGGAACCATTGAGAGAGGTCTTGGCAGAAGCTGCAGTGAGATTGGATACCATTGCAGGAAAGCAGCCCCCATGCAAGCAAGCTGTGGGGCTAGACCGAGAAGGGGTGAACAAAGCTGACAAGGCCAAGCACTGACTATAAGTAATAGCAGCAGAGTGACTGCTGAGAAAATTCTTCATGCCTCCTGAAAGGCACTAAGAACATCTCTGGCAGATATTTAACATCTACTTAGCAGTTAGGAAACCACCAGCCAATTCAAGAGTTGTTTTGAAAGTTCATCAAAAGATCATTTCTTGCACCACAAAAAGCATCTTCTAATGTGACACTCCATTGAATGCTTC
The DNA here is from genome assembly GCF_000708025.1 of Charadrius vociferus. NCBI lineage: Eukaryota > Metazoa > Chordata > Aves > Charadriiformes > Charadriidae > Charadrius > Charadrius vociferus. The sequence continues at coordinate 1,107,303 of NW_009648061.1, forward strand.
AGTCAGCCTAAGGTCTGGTATTGGAGTGACGCTTTGTGTCAAAACAATTTGCCTGTTCAGTATTCAGTCCTACTGTGCTGTTAAACTGTATTCACTATGGGAAGCAGGAAAATTCATGGAGTTTTTAGCTCTGTCAATGCATATGAGAACTGCAGCAGAATAATCGTCCTGCAATTAACAACTTCTTGAACTGTACCCATCCAAATCCTATTCAAGTTACCTCTCCCATTTGAGAAGTGACACAAATTTCAGAGTTCAAGTGGGTCCCTTCTTGGAACCCATTTCTGGGCACATGCAACAAAGTGATTTGGAACAGTCGACACAGCTTTACCAAAAGGAAACCAAATTGGTACATCAAGGTCTGGATGGCTGGACAAACAGATGGGCAAAAAAATAATCAGTCCCAGAGGTAATGAATACTTGGTGGTACTCTACCCAGGCTAGTAACAAGCACCAGAGGGGTCAGTCCTGGGCCCTGTCCTGTTTCATAGCTTTATCCATGACCTGGAGGAGGTGACAGAGTGCAGGCTCACCAAGTTTGCAGATTACACCTAACTGGGGAGAACTATCAACACACTTGGAGTGCAGAGCTGCCGTCCTTCGGGACCTAGACAGACTGGAGGAACAGACCAACAGGAACCTCATGACATTCATCAATGAGAAATACAGAGTCCTGCACTGAGTAGGATTAAAAAACCATGCAATGGTACAGGCTGGAGACTGCCCAGTTAACAACCCTCTACGCAGCATCCGTGAGACCGTGCCTTCAATCCTTCCAAGTTTTAGACTCCCTGATAGCAGACAGACATTGAAAAACTAGAACAAGTCCAGCAGAAGGCCCCCAGGGTGGTCAGGGTACTGGAGCACTTACCTTGTGAGGATAGGCTGAGGGACTTGGGCTTCAGCCTGGAGAAGAGACAGCTGGGGAAAACGGCAGGGAGAGAGAGCTAACAGCAGTTTTGCATTCTTACAAGGAGCTTATCAAGAAGATAGAGCCAGAGCCAGGCTCTTCACACCAGTGCATAGTGTGAGGACCAGAGGCAAGGAGCATAAGTTGAAACAAGGCGTTCAGACAGTATAAAAGGGAAAGCCTTTTTACCCAGAGGAAAGTCAAGCAGAGGAACAGGATGCTCAGAGCTTGTGCAACCACTGTCCTTGGAAGTTTACAAAACCCAACTGGATAAAGACCCTGCTTTGAGCAGGAAGAAGAACTTGTCCACTGAAGTTGTCTTCTAACCTGAATTATTTTATAATTTTGGAAAATACTGTTTGATTTTTATAGAAAAACATCACTATAGGATGATATACTCAAAGATGCAACAGATTTGCTAGCACAGACCTACGTTAGCTGTATGTACACAAACTTTTCCAAAGCAGCTCTTCCCAGCATGGACAACCTATATCCAATCCAATGAAAAAACCACCCCCTAAGTTTCCCAGAAGGATCTAGAACTAAAACTCAGGAGTGCCTCATGGCATTAAATCATTCATACTAGTGCCCGATATGAAAAGAGTTAATTTAGTACTTCATCCTGCCAACTAATGAATATGGAGGTCTTGGTCCCACAAGTTGCTCTCTGTAACAAACTTCATACTACAAGTGTTATAACATCCATGAATTAGAGGTGCTTACAACATGCATGATGAAGCACAAAGTCACTAAGGACAAGTCTACATTTTAGAAGTTAATTAGGAACACATAGGAGGTTGAACAACTGAGTCTGGAAGAGACTAAATCAGGCTGTAGCATTTGTTTTCAGGCATCATCCTAATCCACTACTATATGCTGCTTTAATTCTTACAACCTTTAGCAACAGACCTATGCTCTAGCATTTGTTGATCTATTGTGTTATCTTAAAACAGAAAATAAATCCAGAGAATCATATTTTACTTATATATTGGAAGTGTTGCCTTTTGGGCACAGACCAATACTTTACTTCTACTGGATATGGGGGAGGGAAGAAGATCCAGAACAAGGACTTCCAAAAGATTCCTAAATCCACAGATTTTCCACTTCCATCATTTGCAATCTTTGACCAACCACTACGGTTTGGAAGCTATCTAGATAAATGACTCACTTTTGGAATGTTCCAGCTGTCACTGATCTCCCAGAAAGATGTCTGAACAAATGAAAACACTTTAGCAAGACTCTGATATCTGCAGCCAGAAAACCTCACATTAGTAATTCAGTTTTATTGCAAGTCTCAAGATACTGCTAATACAAATGCACTTTGTCCCTTGGCTCAAGGAATTAGTATATCTCAATGTTTGAGAAGGCTTCTACTTACCATACCTGACAATATGAACTCATAGAAATTCAAACAGCTGACACTGCTCAGCATTACAGTCAGCATATCCCCACTGGTGGTTCCTAGAACCCCAACAGTACTTTTGGAATCAGGGTTCTGAAAACCAGTTTCCAGATTTTTATTCTGCAAAAGGACTTGAATTGCACTTTTAAGTGCAGATGTGAAAGGCAAAACCTGTTGGGTTTTGTTGGGGTTTTTTTGGGGTTTTTTTGGGTTTTTTTTTTTTGCCACGACTGCATTCAAGCTTAATACTGTATGGCTGCAGTTCTGAAATAACATTTAGCTATTCTTTAAGGTGACAAGGTGACTTTATTTCAGAGCTGCCTACTTTATGCATAAAACCATGCAAAAAGCATTACTTCCATCACATGGGAGGGAGTGGGAAGCTTTCAATCATTTGCAGATTCAAGTTACTGCAGATAGTTAAACACCTGATTTATGGGTACAGGCGCTCTTTGCCTCTGCACATTATGGTAGGAGGACTTCACGTTTTGTTTTTTGTGGCTCCAATTTTGCTTCAACAAGTCAATTGTGAGTGGAAGTAACCAAATAGCACGTAAGATGCCAAGTAGAGGCCTCTGCGAACTTGGCCCAGAGTGTACATACTTGTTAGTCTTAAGTTTGCTGTTCTCATTTTAATCCCCTGTGCTTCTAGCATCTGCAAATTGTTTAGCAAATTTAAGTCCTTCATTTATCCACTTACAACCCACTCTGCTTTCCTATAATATTTTATCATCAAATTTGTGGAGCTGCCATTGTTCCACTTGGATGTTAAATGAAACTGGATAGCAAATGATGCTAATCTTCAAGCATTTGCCACCAGGAAGGTGCGGGTATCAGTAACAGCGTGCTGCTTATTTAAAATATTGCTGCCACAAATGAGAGGGCAGTAGGAAATATTAACAGCAAGTTTGAACGGGAGTTAAATATAGCCCTGTATTTCAACTCCACCATATCTCCAACCATACTATTTTATTATTTTATCTATGATTCTATGATTTTATTCCTGCAAGTTACATCATCATAATGGTTAAATATTATGTGCTAGTGAGATGTTAACTACTCTACAAATGACTTAAGTTTACTTATTTTATTTATCTTCAGTTTTTTTTCCTAACACAAAACCAATTAGGAAAGACGTGCATATCTTGGTACATTCTTGACCAAATTTCCCGTGACACACAAGGTATCTGCCTGGCATATACTCCTACATTCTTATGACAATTTGACCTACCCTTCAGTTCATAGTGGTATATCATCGGATGGAATTATTGTTGGTATTTCAATGTATTAATATACCATTTTTCCCCTGTAGAGAGGAGAAAAAGATAACATGGTATTATCACACTATAGAGAATGGCATTTTTTCTGGAAAACATGATATTGTCCTTAGTAAAAACCCACACAAACACTGAATAAACAAAAGCGTAAAGTTTAGAAGCAGCTCCCCAATTTTACCTATCAGAGAAAAAAAAAAAAAAAAAAAGGAAAAGAGAAATAAATACAAAGAATCTGGCATGCAGTGAAGCAAAAAGAATCTTTCCCTCACTTCAGATTTCAATGAGTTGCACATTTCCAGACAGCTGTTCTGTTTCAAACAAACAGGCAAAGTCTGCCTCAGGATACGAACGCTTTTCTATTAATATGTTTTTGGCTAGATAAGGGTAATCTGCCATGGAGTACCTATATGTGTATATCCTAATGAATTAGGACTATGTCTCCCATTACTCAAAATAAAACCCCCAAACCACAAAACAAACAAACAAACAAACCTCCCACCACACAGAAAGAAACCAACAAACCACAAACCAAACCAAAACTAAACTGATAGGAAACAGATTCATGCTTTAAGTAAAAAATGCTACGGGTAGCTTTATTGCCATGGCAGAGCATTGTTCCTCAAGAGTCTTGCCTTGCCATGGAAGTTTCTCTTGCCTTGCAGATCTGATTTCCAGCTCCTAGAAGGATTGCAAAAACGAGTCCCATGGAGTTCTGGGTAATTCACTTGGCTCCCACTGTTCTTCCAGCCCTTCCAAGACTGCAGCCGTTCCAAGGCAAGCACAAAAACCCAAGCATATTTGCCATTTGATGTACTATGTAAGCAAATAACATGTCTTTCTTCTGGAAAGAGATATAAGTCTGACAACTGTGTAGGGGAGATTGGCCTTACTTCATGCTGCTTAATTTATTACAGACCTGAGCAGCTAAATGACTTAATCAGTCTCAGCAGCTGACCACTATGATTTGATGTCCACATATGGCCAAACCCTGAGGGACAAAGACGGCTGGAGTTAGCGTGGCAGCCAGAACTTAAATGCACAAACAACAGGTGAGAATACAAAATCATCTGGTTACCTAAGATGGGCAGCTGCAGATACAGAAAAAACAAGACAGCTGTTTGCAGTTGGTAGTGTTGACTGTTAGAATACTAGTTTTCCTTACAAACTTGCATATTTGCAATAGATATCCCCTGGAAGATGTCTGGAAATGCACATAAGGATCTTAATTCCCTGTAAAACCAAAATTCCATAGTAATCCATCTTATCTGTAACAGATGCACATTTTTAGAAAAAAACATGGAGTTCCCATCAAAAGTCAACTAAAAGATTTGAATGGAAATCTGATAATTATGTTTAATTCATAGCATCTTGGGACTAGATACTGGCCATTCAAACAGCAAAGAAGAACATACTACTTGACACAGATGCCAGCTGAATACTGCCACTAGACAAGAAACTTGGAAATTCAGGTAAAAATCTGCACTTTAAGACTTGAAAGCTGCATTTGTTTTGGACAACAAAGAACTCCTCCCCTCTTTCCATGAAAAAAAAGCATGCTACTAGTCAGAAATATTGTTCATATATTAAAAAAGGAACAGTAGCTGACTAGTGGGAGAGTTACAGATTTACTGATGTCTGAGAAAGAGGAAGCAGTTTGGATATAGAAAACAAACAGCTGCAAAATTACTGTAAGACTTTTTATTTTATGTTTGCCAGAACCAACTTTCCAATATTAAATTATAGATCTACTTTTTTTTTTTTCTTCTAAAGAGTGAAAGAAAATACAGAACAAGCAGAAGATTTGAAAAGATTCACCAAAGTTGTTTGAAACAACAAATAACAGCAGAGAGTGAATGAATGGCTTAAATATGGTAACATGCAGGAGAGATAATTTTTTGTCAGCCATGAAGTATAATTTGACATGAATGTTATTTCTGGCAATGGGCATCCATAAATAGCATCATCAAGAGCATGCTAGTGTGCCAGGAAAAGCCGTTGCCAATTAAACAGATTCAGCCTTTCTTCTGCCCCCTTTCCCTCATTATATTCAACAGCTCTGCAACAAGGAGCACAGCGCTGAATTTTAACTAGCAGCGACACGCTTGGAGAGAGCCTTCCTGAAACCTCCTAAAGCAGAGGACAAGTAAAAAAGCTGAGGTTTATCAGGGACAAAACTCATCTATCGAACCCTTTGGGTGAGACAGGCGCATGGAATTTATTTTGGCTTCATCCATCCTGCCCCACAGCTTCGTCCTCCATCTCATCTGGCAACATCAATATGGACCTTGAAGAGATTTTGTTACAACTACAGTACCATAAAAGAGCAGCATTTACCAGCTACAGAAGTAGACTGGCCTCACCTGAAGCAGATTTAAAATTACACGCAACAGAACAGAATCAGAGCACCTCACACAGAAATCAAACACACTCCTTAAAGACCATGGGGCTCAAAGAGATGAGTGGGAACCTTCCTTCCTGCTGTGGTTTGGGCTGGAATGGCCACAGAAAGCGAACAACAGATGCTGTCCCCCAGCCTGCCATATTTCTAGGATACTCTGCCTAGATGTACCAGATAGGGATAGCTTTTGATAGCTTAAAACTCAGCAAAAAGTTTTTCTAGGATAAATAAAAACAAGTGTACTGGGGGTTGGAAAAAAACATATTCCATATTGGAGAACAGTAGGTGCTTTTTAAAACATGAGTTAATTCCACACAGGAACAGTGCAATTAAGTTAGAATTTTCAAAGCAATCTCAAGTCATTCGGTAGCCAAATTCTGTAATAAAACAAGCCCTCAGGTGAATTACTGTCATCATCAAATCTTTAAACAGATTAATTGCAAGCTTAATGCTTGTAAAGATGTTTTTATAACATTTAATTAACAGGGGCAAAAAATTTCAAGCCCGGCTTGGATGCTTGAGTTTACAAACATATGTCAAGGGCTTAACTTCTGGCATAGATAAGCAAACCAAACAATTTGAAACTCAACGTCAAGGCTAATAGCTGACCAATCTAAATGTATTCAAATGGAAATATACTGGCACTGTAAGAGTTCATTTACTTTTTGCTGCTTCTTTTACCGAGAAAAAAAAAAGGGTCTGGACGTTGGACTACATTCACCTGCATTTCTGGCTGAGTAGCCAATACTGCAGAGAAATATTTCAGCGTAAGGAAACCATTGATCATAACAATATTTGTTAGGTCATAAAAATCTGATTATACTGCAACAAGCCTGTTCTAAATCAACATTAAGTATTGGGTTTTAATACTGTGTATGCAGCAGATACACTCACTGAGAATTATGATCTACTTTGTTTACGCTCATTTTGAATGCTTTTCTCCTCAGTTGATTTACAGTTTTATTTTCTTTTAAGGCTTAGTTCCTAGAATTCTTAAACTATTCCAACTCAACCACTTCCAGATCATCCATTAGATGTTTCGTTAATGTTGTGATCTTACAGTGCCCAGTCAGCATTCCTATCGCTGACTCATTTTCACATGGCAAGCGAGTTTTGACCAGTTACTACTTCTCCCCAAAACTGAGGTCTATATTATCTATATAAGGCAACTTGCCAGTGTGTGTGCTGTCACTAACTGGGCATCTGGTTTTACAGTATCCCCCCAGGGGCCACTTTAAGACTTGTTTGGAGATTCCAACTTTTAGTCATGCTTAGTCCTGCAATCCTCAAGCATCCAGTCTCCTTGAAATCCCACATCAATTGGATAATACCAGGAGTGCAGGTAATACCTCTGTCTTCCCTCACGCTTCCTCCCAATTTATGCAAAATATCTCCTGCCTTAAGGCAGCCTTGCAAAATCCACTCTTCCTAGAGTCAGGAAGAACTTGGAAACAACATGTGTGCTCAACTTGCGAGAGCCTAAATTAGAGTATGGTAGGTGCATCAGTGTCAACACTGAAAAACCCATCCATTCTTCCCAATACAGAGGCAGGGCATTTACAGAAGGCTCTTAAGAAGCCCAATTATGGCTCTCCATATGTGTGAGAGACCAGTCTCCATGAACCAGAAAGGCCACTCTCAGTAATATTTCTCAATAAATACAACCAGAAATATTAGCATGTTCAAAATAACACTGAAAGGGGATTCCATGGTACTGTTGTGTTAACTGACTGTCACAACTGACAAGTTTGAAATTGGACCACTTAAATGTTTGCATGTACCTCACAGGTTCTATAGGGAGACAAAGAAAAAAACCTGCTAGAATCACAATTCTTTTTTCCTCCTGATTTTTTATACTGTTGGCTATAGATAGTTATTCACAAATGCATCCAAAATATCTAACTATAGTTTTAAATTCAGGGGTTAGCTTGCAGCAGTCACTACCTTTTAGTTTGTTAAAGACATGCTGTAGTTGCAACAGTTGCTTTTAAATTCACTTTTTAAAATTGCTATAATTTCTATTACCTGTTTTCTTACACTTAAGTTTCATATGTGTAGAGTAAGAGAAAATAAAGATGCATGTTATTAATAAAAGTAATACACAGGCTTGCACATATGCTTTATTACTTGAAGATGTGATAGACTGATTTGAGCTATGATTATAAAAATTCACTGATCCGCCAATATTCCAAAAGGCTTAATGATTTCTCTTACATTTTACACAATTGGAATGACCACACAGTATACAGTATCATCTGGATATACAAATACAAAAGTGTAGATTGGTGCCATTTTTAGCACTCCTAGACATGGAGAAAGCTAGTGTTAACATATCCATTCAATTTGCTTGAATGTATGAATCCCCATATGATTTCCCCACTCCCCTAAGCAAAATGTGTGGTTAGCGTTTAAACGGCAGAACTTTTGCTTCTCACATATGTATCGCTCATCTAATCATACAGCAATGCAGCATAACACTTAAATGTGAATTACACCACTTCTTTTCCCAACAATTCCCATAATATTCATGCCATTCACATCACTAAACAGATGTACTTGTTCTACTCCTCAGTTTCTTGTTAATGTGGTTCTTTTTGAAGTCTCTTAGTAGCTCTTAGAAAATTAACCAGTAACATCAATCCTCTAATTTTAAACTACTTCAAGTTCAGTCACTATTCAAATCTCAAAAAAACCCACCAGCCCTTCAACCCAAATACCCACCCCCAACCTCCCAAAAAACCATTACATGCTATTTTTTCCCCATTATTTTGGTACCTCCACAAAGTGACTAGAAACAAGTATCCTACAGCATTACATTATATCCCCTTTGTATAAATGCAGATAACTCCATTAGATGAAAGGCATGTGTGAGTGAGATCATGCTCATCAGTCACCACGTAGCTTACATATAAAGAAATATGCTAGCAATGCAATGCTCAGCCACTTGAAAACACATTAAAAAAATTGCATCAGCTGATGAACACAGACTAATATCACTGTACACAGAAAGCAGTGCTTGACTTGGAATATCAGCTCTAGTGTGTTAAAAAAGGCTAACGCTTGTTAGTGTCCAAAACCGAAATGTATTGTGCATTCTTTTAGGTATCAGATGGCTGTAAGAGACCATTAAACCAACATCTCGTTGGGAAATTCCTGGATTAACGAAGTAACACAGACAGACTTCTCCTCTTATGGCCACCCATTGACTGTAATGCCTCTGAGAATAAGTTATATAAATCACAGCTCATTACTGAGTCATATAACTCGCCTTCATAAGAAACAAATATCTCATGTACTAGAAAGAATAAATCTCTGCCTAACAGCACTTTTCTTCTCCACTACTGTATTTATCACTCATAATTCCCATCTAATATTTATCTCACATAGTTATGAAATTCATAGCCAATGTTTAGATACATCTTAATTCTTGCAGAGTGAGTGCCTTCACCCTGAGGGTAAGGGTCAAATTTTGCTCTCACATCAAAGCAGTGCCTTAGAAGCCCAGAGTTAAACTGAGATTATACAAACAAAACTGAACCAAATAACTTAATATATTGGTGATCAGCTAATAGTCTGACAGCTGTGCTACTGGAAGAAAGGAAGTTATCTGCCAATTTTTGAGCAGGTATGCACTCTCAACATAAAGAACCAAGAATATTGAAGCCAGAGGATTATGTTTAGATAGCTTCTATACTACTTTCACTAAAGTACATTTTCTCAGGCAGACCATATACGGTCAGAGAAAATTATCTGGCTGATGCAGATTTAGTAACATAGGTCTCCACATTAAGAGAAAAAGAGTTTTTGTTAGAAGAAACACTGACCAAAACCAAAACCAAGCAGACTTCATTCCAAGTAGGACTGAACCCTACAAAACAGGTCTTTGTGGGGTTAGTACCTTGTATAGCAATTTCTATAAAACATTGAACAATCCTCTGCAAGGAGAGGGTAAGAAAGGAGTTCACAACTTCTAGATGATCTCAGAGAAAAAAACCAACAGCCACAGTAACTAAATTTTTCTTTCATGTTTCCACAACATCTAAATCCTGTCAAAATAATTCCAGTCATTTCAGAACATTTCATTTTTCTAAACTTCCATGTTGACAGTGAAAGATAACTTAAGATACTGCCTTTTGCACCAATAGTGTTGATAGACTTCCCCCCAGACCTATGGACCAATATTTTGAACACCCCCAGAACAAAACTTGTGTCACACAAATAGCTAGAAATCAAACAAGCAACATTTTTGACACACTGTGTCATGTTTAGCAGAAAACTTGTTTAAAGACAGTATTGCATTTAAATTGTTTTAAGCTTTATCCAAAATAAGAGTTTAGCTTATTAATACAGAAGTCTTTCAATGATTTCTTCTGCTTAAAACACATGCAGATTTCATTTCTTATCAAGCTGATATGGCACTGATATTTGCTGTCATATACCGGGAAAAACATCCATTGTGCTGTGCACCATAGGAGAAAAGCATCAATGATAATAATCCAAACAGCATTTCTTCTACACTTAAAAGTTGCGGCTGTGTTTTTAGAAAACACATAATGCTAACTTCACACCATAAAGGATAAATATAGGTTCCAAGATAAGCCACATATCAAACATTTTTATGTACAGTACTTCATCTATTAAAACAATATTGTTCATTTTAACCAAAAAAAAATTTTTCCAGTTGTACAGCTAAGACTCGACTTCAAAACTCACATGTAAAGCCCCATGTCTGAGTTGGGAGTCTTCATATACAAGGCTTGTTTTGAAACCCAGCACACAGACAAATGCTCATGAATAAAATTTGTCATGTAAGACATTTTTGCAAAGTAATTTTGTATCATGAGAATGCTTTGGTTTTTTACCCTACCCTCATTGACAGTTGTGTTCAATCTGATGCATATGAGCATTCCTGTTAACACTTTGTCACCGTTTCTCGTGCAACATGCCAGTTTCCAGTGGTTCAAGAATTAAAGCAGTCAACTGTAATTAAGTCTGCACCCAAATAATGACACGTTACTCCAGTATTTCAAAAGATATCTTAAAACAAAACTCCTTAATCAGAAAAAAATATCCCCACTTTGCATGCACAATGCCTACTAGAAACCCGCACTAATGAATAAATGAGATTCTTCAAAGAATTAAAAGAGTCTCAAATTTCAGCCTCCAAACTGAGCTAAAACCCCAGAGGCAAACTGCAGGTTTTAGTTGATATTCCACCACAAGAGATTCTCGTCATTTTCATTAAGAATATTATCTGGAGAGAGATTTGGGAGAGAAATGATGGCTTCCAGACCACAAAGCACTTGATTCCCAAGAACCTACCGTTCTGTCAAATCTCTTAGTCTCCTCTAGGAAAGACGCAAGAGCAGACTAGCTTATTGCTCCACGTCAGAGCCGCTCGAAAATTTTACTTTTCCTGGCGTGCATGTTTCCTCCTTACTTACTCACAGATCTGAATCTAATCTGAATAGGAAGCACAACTCAAGCTGACAATGTAATTGCTTAATTATTGCAGCTGCTCACCTTCCAAAACAAACCAGTCCATAAGAAATCAGAGGAAAACAGAAAGCAACTGATTGTGTCTCATGAGCCAGAGCATGGAAAACAGTGGAATAACACAAAGAGGATAATGATCAAAAGATATTTTTCTAGTAATATCAACCAGTGCCGTAGAACTCATCAAAAGTTAAAAGAAACTTTTAGATTAGTATTTGGTAGTTTGTGCTTATGTCTTAATTTCCTCCCCCTCTTAGTTTGTGGCAATGTTGGTCTGATAAAGCTTTAGCAACCATAGAGGTGTACCCTTTAAAACTAATGGTGTAAATAGAAAGTTTATTCCTGGGCAACCTAAGGATGTTAATAGTCACTACAAGTCTTTGACTACAGCAGAACCATTGAGAGCAGTATCTTTCAATCCATCTTGAAAGAGAAACTCCATCCAACCACCACTGCCTGCCGAGGCTGAACCCAGGCCACATGGGAATAAAATTCTTTTGTGCTAGGTGCTTCAGGGAGAACACACTAAAGCGACTCACCATTTTTTCTCCTCCAGGGATGTGGAGGGCATTACTTGCAGTAATATTCTTTTGAAACGCTGCTGTTCACAGAACCATTTTCAGCTAACGTTTTATTCATGCTTCTGAAGAGAGAAACCATGCTAAGTAATTCTCCATTCTCTTACCACACACATAGGTTAAGCTATTTAAACAGTCAAATCTGCAAACTAAACCTGTCTGAATGAGAAACTGCATTTGGTTTTTCTTATATGTCACCTTCAGGACAGGCCGAGTAAGCAGACATCATGCTCCAAGTAGTACTTCTGCAACTCCTTTGAAAGTAATAGTCATTGGCTACCTGTTAAATACATTTCTGCCAAAAATTCTTCCTTTGACTAGTAGAATAAAAAAAACCTGGTAGCACACGCCTGATTAAAGCATCTTTCACACCATACTTTCACTAAGCCGTACTTTGGCATGAGACTTAAACTATTTTTGAAAAACACACAGTCATCTTTCTTTAAAGCAAAGCCATTACCAACACCACCACTCAGCAACGGGCACACAGCATAATACCTACCTGTTCCATTTCAAAACAGCCCTTACAACAAAAAGTTTCCATCCTTGTTGCCTGAAATGATCACAAAATTAATGTAACACTGGACCATCTCACCCAACGCCCATCGTCCCACATGGGACAGTGGATTTCCACGCTGCAGTGGGAGGGACCAGCAGGTAACACTGCTCTCGGAGCAGAGCACTCAGTGGAGGTCTGACATGGAATTGGACCCACTTCTGTGGGGGGGTGGAGGAATTTGAAGAAACCTGGCAAATGGTGCTCTGACCTTTGCTCTTAAAGAAAACAGAAAAAAAACCCACAGAGGCCCAAAATGCTCACTGGGTGGCACATATAGCCCCTTCACATAAAGCTCTGTTTTTCTCCTTCAGTAATGCTTGAGCAGTCAGAGAAAGCAACATGCCAGCAAGAAGTTTTATTGCCCAGCTATCCGATACTGCACACTTGCTGGAAGCTTCCACTCCAATTACCCAGTCGCACTTTGTTGAGTCACAATATGTTTCTGTAAAATATTTGACTGTACTTGGAAAATAGCCTGAACAGCAGTTGTTCTTGTCGCAGAAAGAAGGTACCATGAATAAATGTCATGCTTCTTAGGCAAAGTGGGAGATATGAAATGAACCTGATTGGCGTTTTGAAACATCACATCTTCTGGTAGACTGGTGGTTCTCACTCAACTACAGCAAATCTCTCCAAGCTCTCTGCAGTTAGCCAGCCTTGGGATAATTATCGTTGCCAGATTATGTCAATGCAACCAATAAAAGAACTTTATTTGAGGCTTCTGTTTACATACAGCCCCTATGTAACTAACCCCCTTTTCTTTTTTAAGAGGTTGCTTCAAAAAGGGTGTCAGCACAGCTTCAGCATTAACATTTGCTCCATTTTCAAGCAGGGCTTCTCTGACCTGACCTAATGAAATAACTCATCCACAAATGCAAGTAATATTTATGGAATCCCTGTGCGATCTTAAAACTAGAGCCATTATTTTTCTATATTTACGAAACAGAATTTATATTGATTTTAAATACTTAAATGCATCTTCCCTCCCTCTTTTTCTTTGCAGGAAAAGCCTGTTATTTTCACAGCTGAAAGCAATAATTTCTAAATGGGAAAACATTTCCAAATGAGAAACTTCTGATTATCACCAAGATGCTCAATTGTTATTTTGCTTGGGTTTTATTTGTTCCCTTCCCCCTCAACCAACCATCTGCAAAAAGGGTGAAATTGAAGTGTATATAAGGACACAGATTTACAGGAAAGTAGCTCTTCAAAGCATTTATGGTTTGTCCAAAAAGCGTCGTTAACACAGTTCATGTTTGGCATCACAAGTGTGCTCTTCTATGGCTAGAACAGGAAAAGCACTTTTCTCCTAGAACTTGGGAGAGGAACATGAACATCTTTCAAAGTCTTATCTATTGAGTAACAGTGACAATCATACTGTTCTTAATAAAAGTCACAAATCAGAGGCTAGTTTCTGCCAGAACAACCTTTCCCTTAAGTGTTCTTAATGGCTGAATTCTGCTAACTGAAGAGACTAGTGCTGGTTTTATAGAGTCTCTTTTCCTCTGCTGGTCCCAAAGTTGTTCTTAAGCAACCACCAAGCAGTAATCATACAGTCAAAGATTACCTAGAATAAGCCAAATCTCTGTTCACAAATCCTGTGCGTACACAAATGTAAGTATTCTGAACTCCATTCATATCAGAGCAATCGCAATGGATTCCTGCACTAGTCTAATACTGAAAAGCTTGAATAATTTGGACAACAAATATCAGAGGGAAGGAAGGATGAAAATATGTTTGGTTCAGCTCAGAAGGTCATAAAACATAGATCATTTAATATCATGGGAAAGCAGAATACATGCAGTTCTCCAGAAAATAATCAGGAGTTTACATTAACTACGGCTGCCTTCTCTGCTTTACATTTCACCACAATGCAATGACTGCTTTTTCAACTGCTAGTAGGATTTAAATTAGATTTTCCGAAATTGAACAGAATGTTATTCCAACCCAAATTATTCTATAATAGCAAACTGCATTCATGTAACAGTCTACATAATCATAAATTGTTGCTTTTCCACTAGATGTCAGGGAAGAACACAATCCCATTTTCAAAAAAGACGTTCCAGGCATAACTTTCCAGGTGCAGCCAGCTAGAAAACTAGAATGGGCTGTTACTCCTTCCTTTCTAGGAGCAATTGAGAGAAAAAGTTAAAGGATGCCCCAATCAGAAAACATCATGGCAAGTTGGTGGACTAAGTCCTTGTGTCTAAGTCCTAGAGGTAAAAAAGTAGCAGAATTGACCATGACTAAGAAAAATGCAGTAACAGAAAATGCAGCACGTTATTTTTCCTCTCGGCATAATTTTATGGGTAACACTACCATCTACGAGTTATGGCTGAATAAAGTCTTTTAGTGTTTTTATCATTTTCTCCTGATGGCTATGAAATGGTTAGTGTACAAGAGTATATATTATTTTAGGGTAATAGTGGAAAGAGTAATGTTTCTGGGCTAATAACCACAATACATTCCTTATCAGATCAGAATTCCTTTCCTACAAATGCAGCCTTCACACAGGAAACTGTCAGAAGAGCAGCGTGTAGCCAGAGTAGACAACTCAAGAGTTGCTATTCCTGAGAAAGTCTTGTTCCTTGGCTTTACCCAAGAATGAGATATCACAAAGTGGATTCTTTGAGACACCAACTCACACTTCCAGGCCACTAACTGGGCTCATGGATTCAGTTCTACAGACAAAAGAGGGTATTTCAAAAGCTTAACCACAACCACTTCTTCTCAATATCCCTATTACTAGGAAAAGCCTGGTGACCCTCCATTCTGAAGTACACCCATTTCAAAATCATACCCGTGACAAATGGTCCCAAAGAAAAGGAATATATTCACACTAGATGTGAATTCTCTCCACAGTTGGCACAAGAATACATCACTGCTGGAAGCAGAACAGCTACAGACATTCAATTTTTCATTGTGGCCATGAAAGTGGCACGTGTTTATAGGAAAGATGCTTAACTCTACCAGAAAAACTAAGAGAAGAAACCAAAAATCAAGTTATACTGTGGAACATGCACTACTGAGAGAACAGTCTTACCCAGAGGTACCCCATACAATCCCACAGAACTGCTACCTCCTAAAGAAACCAAATAGAACCATAGTGGTGAGGTAACACTATGCTTGTCCTTTTGCTGAGAAATCTGGTTCTACATAGCTTCACAAATTCCTGCGTCAAAAAAAAAAAAAAAAAAAAAGATGAAGAAAGAGAAGCAAGAAGCAGGAATACCACAGAGGAAAGACTCCCTCTGCTCAAGCGCCAGCAGTAACTAAACTTTAAAAGCTAAAACACAATCTTTGCCCTTGAATGTTAGATCACAGTTAACTGCTTAAGTGTCTGTTAAAGAAAGGTTGGGTTTTTTTGGGGGGGCTGGGTGGTGGAGAGTAATAGTTAGGGGGATTAAGCCCCCTTTACTTTGTAAATTTTCTCAAAACCTCACAGTAAAGAGTAATGAGAAACAGCACAAAGTTGCAGATTGGGGAAAGAAAAAAAGGGGGGAGGTAGGTATGCACAGGAAATTAAATTAATTTCTATGGGTATAAAATGGAATGTAGACAAGGATAAATAAAGTTTGGAGGCTTTAGGATCCAAAAGGGCACAGCTAAGTGCTAACTAAGCAAGCACATGAGATTTAGGGGGGTGGGAAATACAGGCAAGGACATGAAGACAGAAAAGAATGTTACATTCTATTTCTCAATGCCAAGCCTAAATACCTGAAAGCAAGGGTGTGCTTGCCAGAGAGAACGTTTGGTGGTGATGTGAACGACAAGGGGAAGGAAATTCAACATGTGGAACCACTCAGTAGTTTTTACACAGTTAGTAATGGTCTTCCCCACCCTAAGTACTCTATACAGGTTCCAGTGGAATTAATTCCAATGTATTTATAAGCAGGTTACTAGCCAGAGGACATATCCTAACCGGGTTCGGATAAAAACTAGATTTTGGGAAAATTACAGGCAAGTCCTCTCCACACTGTTCGATAGTAAGTTCTCTGTATGGTTTTGGAACTCAGCAGAAGCAGCTCTGTTCTCTTCAGCTTCATATTCCCAAGTCTTGAAGGTGATCATCACTCCTTTTCTTTCCGTGTACACTAAATGGGCAAACAGATTTGCCGGTGGGTACCTAGCCCTACATTTTGTGGCACAATTACAGTGGTACACACCAGCAAAGAAACACCTTTCATTAGACAAGAGTGCTGATGGACTATGCCCCACCCTGAGATGTAACCATAAAATGGGATATTTCTACACAACAGTTGACTCTCATGTCACTGACCAGGTTTGATTAAACCTGTGACACCAATTTTGTACTATACACTGAGCCAAGAGTCCTGGTACCTGCAAATAAGTTGGTACCAGTGCCTTTTCCATTTGCTCATGAGCCCGTGTAGGAAAGTAAAGAACATGTTATCAAGAAGGGCAAGTTCTTTAACTGTAAATGAGGCACTGACCCATTAATACTTACTACTTACCCACTACTACCAATGGGACCTCCTTCAGACTGGAAAATGCATAGAGGGCCCAATTCTTTAAAAACACCACACATATGAATATGTGTACACACACCCCTGCTCTTTCTCAAACACAAAACCATCTTCAGATGGTTTCTTCAGATCCTAATGGCATCAAAATATGAATACATGGGAACTCCATAGTTAGGATGCAGGACATACACAGCCAACATTGGGCAAATGATGAAATTGGAGCAACACAGCTAAACATCTCTGGTCAGATTTTATTACACTGATGAATAATAAAGTCCTGCTTCAGTCAATAGGTTTGTCTGTTCAAATAACATGTTGCAATTATTCAAGGTTCCACTGGTGAGAAGTCATCTTTATCTGATAAGGAAAGGGAGCAAGGGAAGCAGCAAGCTCTCTCCCCTTTTTAGTGCAGGAGGAGATGTCTCTTAACCCCTGAGAAAAATGAGAAGTGATGAGTTAGTGCTACCCATGCTCTCAGTGCACTTCACTAATTTATATGAAATGTCAAGCGTGTGGTATTGCTCACAAAGAATTTTAAATATTTTAATATGTCGCACTGTGAAGTGGTACGCTACAGTTAGAGAAAAAACCTCAATCTACAGTGCTAAATATGTGAATAAATGAGGCAACTCCATTAAAAAAAGAGTAGAAGGCTATACCATGGCAATGGTATTTTCCAGTGCTGAAATAAATCTGTTACATTTAAGCCTTTATAACATAAGCTTACAAATATTACTTTTGTCTTTTACATTAATTCACATTTCTATTTGGCAGGTTACTTAATATAAGCATAAAAATAGAGATTAATCCTACTAACAGACATTTTTGCATATGCAAGAAGCGTCTAATTATTTTTGTCTACGTAAGTAATGAACATAGTCTAAAGGGAAGTCAGTATTATCTAAAGCCTCACCGCAGTAGAATAATTCTGAACGTTTTGAACCAGTGATACTGTGTACTGGAACTCACATTGGCAAGGATTAGTCACAACGATATATTTAAGACATCAGTTTACAACTGAAAAAACAGCCCCAAAACATTTGGCAAAACACCTGCAAAGGTGCAAAGAGTAAGACAAGTTCAGCTTACCACTGTCGTTGGGGAATAGGCTAAGTCGTGCTTTAGACTTAATAAGATAACAATCAGCTAATCAGAACATGCCGGAGCACCTTCTTTTCTGTAAGTCACTATCCATCTTAACATTGAGCGGGTAATTATTGTCATTGCAACATTTCTTCTGCGTTGATGATGACTGAGATTAAACCATACATTTATGGAAAGAAAACTCTGTGTCAGTGTTAAAGTGCTGACATGGCTTACAATCTTCTCTAATCGTCCACACTGCAAGATTCAGCTTTGATGTCAAGGAATGCATTTCCATTTCATATAGGTGAAGATCAGGGGAAAACGATTTACCTACAGATACAACTGAGAAGATGATACAAAATCTTTTTACTCTGCAGAGACAAGTCATCTTTAGACTGTACACCATGAATACCAAGGAGATTTTAATCACAGTGCAGGAATTACGTTTTCTTTTTTGCACCTCTGTAAACCTCCAAATTTGGATAAGGCCAAGGGTTTTTTAGCAGTTACCTCCCTACCCTGAACTCTGACCTGATGCCACTTAAGGTCTGTAACTTGACAGAGTAAAGGAAGAAACCAATCCTAAGTAACTAGATATGCTTCTTAACCTTGGGGAAGAAATTTTCACATTCCAGCTAGGAAATGAAAAACCAGAACAAGAACATGGCAGGTCAAACTCATGGCTGCATACGAGACACCCACAAAATAGCAAGGAGTCACTTAGTGTAATGCACAGTGACGGTATGACTATCCTTTTCAAGGTACTTCTCCATTTAAAGTCAAAATGAAAAATATAATATTCCCACCGCAACTTAATGATCAGTGGGGGAAAAGAAAAAAACCCAACAACAAAACCAGACACAGCCATGCATTCTTCTCCCCAGATATGTGACTAAACCAGTATGTTGTTTGAAGTAGATGCATCCTCATTTAAGATTTGTGAGTAGCCTCCTCCATACAGGGTATGGGGCATACACTGAGATTTCAGTTAACTTACAGCAACAGTGCATAAACAGATGCTGACAGCATCTCTCATCATATATAGCCATGGGATCCTGGATCTACTTGGGATATATCATCAATTTTGGATTTACTGATGCCATTTTGCTTTCTTTTTCGGTTTCCAAGAATCACTTTTCTCAGTGGGTAACTAACAGATCATTTGGAAAAGCCAATAATTTCACCTCAGTCATCAGTAAGTTAAGTCTTCAGAGTTAGCAGAACTATCCATGTTTTTAACCTCTTTCTGTTTCTGAACTACCATGAAACATCACTGACCTTGAAATTTGAACTGATTAAATACTTTCCTCCTTTGAGGGTGAATGCACTGTATTCAAATACAACTTTTTTCCTGGTTTAAAACAGAATTGTATTCAGAGCCTATGGAAAAAAAGGCTTTTTCATGTTTAAGAAATAATTACTTAGCAACCAATTTTGCATCTTTGGGCTTAATTTAAAATTTTTAAACCTTGAGTATTTAAAGAGTACATAACACAGGGAGGAAAGATACATTTACATTTTTGCTAAATAAAAGGTATTCCAAATTCAACTCTACATTCTGCATCTGTATAACAACTCTGATGTAAGCATACTTAGAGAGCCATAAAATTGCTACCGTGCAATAGTTTCTCAGTATATCATGATACTAATGAATAACACAGTATCTGCAGTGGAGAAGAAAACAAATCTCTTTTTTTTTTTTGAGAGAGAGAGAAATTTTAGCAATCCTTTCTCCCAAAGTGATTGTACATTAATTACAATACTACAAAAAAAAATAATTCCCTGTACAGATCCTCTCAGTTACTCTTTTCAGTTAAGGACATTTATTACTTAGTAGTTTCAAAGTGTTGCTTATTTATCCCGTAGTAAAAATATATTGAAAAGTAAGTTTTAAACAATTTTGGTTTTATTAAACACATATCCTTCAAGTGAAATTAGTAGACAGTGTAATATCACATTCAGGATCTCTGTATTTATTTTTTGTGTTTGCAAAACAAAAAAAGTAAATACTTCTAGTACAGGGTTTTTATCCCTGATCTGTTGAGGATAATGTCCTCCCAATAGTTTGGAACACAGTTTTACCACTGTGCAGAGCTTCAAAACCTTGAAATGAAGAGTTTATAGTTGAAATACTGGCAGAACCATATCAACAGTTGCACAAACTGTGTGTTTAAGTGTATATTTATACACACCTTAAAAAGCATATTGCTATTTTGAATTTATGCATGGCAGATTAAATCCAATAGTTCAGCTGTGTAATTTTGATACCTCCAAACACAAAAATGAAACTTCAAATTATGTCTTTTAAGTTTCTGTAAAGACGTGACATTTACATCAACGGTCTTCAGACATGCCATACAAACAACTAAGATAAAAACATCTTTTGTTTTTCATTAGAAGTTAAGAAAGCTTCCATTTGATTTGAAAAAAACCAAAAATAATATCTTAGGATACCCACAAGTTTATAGGCAACTATACATTCTATTACACTAGTGTCCCACAATCTTTGAGTTGCTTCCCAATTTAATGTAAAGAAAATAGTTGGCATTAATAATTTAATCCTGCTTCTTGTACATTTTCAGGGATGTGTTTATTCTTAAACCAGTTGTTTCTGAACTATCTGAAATAGCAGTAATATTATCGAGATGCAATTAAAACAAATGAAGAAGGCCTAACTTGGCTTAATTAAGAGTGACAGACAATCTCAGCATCCAGTTTCCACTTAAGTCATACAGTGGTATGCAATGGAGTCCCCCCTTCTTCTGTCTTTGACTAAGAGTGTGTCCTTTAAAGGAAACACTGGCCTCAGATTTTAACAGGGACAGCTAATTCTTCGCAGTCAACTTGATGCTTTGCTTTTCAGAGATTCCCATTTCCTCTCTTCCTCTCCCCTCCAGTGGAGTCCTCACAAGAAATTACACTGGGCATCCAAAAATGCTACTGTTCCCCCTCCTCTAATCTCCAAACATTACTTGGAACATTTGGTGATAAGTCATTTGCTCATGAGCTGTCTGTTAAGAAAACTTAAGCTTTGAGCTTCCATCACTCCAGGCTGGTGGCTGGGGAACAGCGAAGTGGGGAAAGGCTTTTGCTGTCCACAACTGTGAAGTTTTACTGGTCGACTGACCACAAGAGCTTAAAGCTGACAAATTTACCTTCTTGAATAAATCTGTAATATACAGGTAGGGAGAGACCATACAGGCTATATAACAACAAGACAGAATACTGGAATTAAGGGAAAGCATCTCACACCTACCTGTATGTCCTTAGGTAGTTTACTGTAAGCCTAGCTCCTGGGAGACAATTATCTGAAGAAATACTTACAAGGATAAATGTTGCTTAATTTTAAAGACCTCATGATGAATGGGCAAAGAACCAAAATTTAACTTGTTCAAGTAATAAGTCAAAATAATCCACATTCTTTCTTGGAAAACTTCATGTTTTCCAAACTAGCTTGTGTTCCCAGAACTCTAAAAGCAGGCATCCACATTCTGCGTGAAGCAGCGCTGTTGCTGTTGCTTAAACTCTCTTGTTAAATCTCTCCCATTTTATAGCTAATCACATTTTTATAGGAGGCATGAAGCACTCTACAAGGCCCTTGCTGAGCTGTTCCTGTAAATCAAAACCTTATTCCATCGTTCTGCTTGCTGGCAGCGGAGCAAGGTTACTTTTACCATTTATGGTTGTAAAACCCATCCAGCTTTTTCCCCCCCTTCACATGCTGCCTTTTTTTCCACTATTCTTTCCTTCTCTGCCTTGTTCCAAGAAAGATACTCCATGTTCAGCTAAACAACTTCAGAACTCATCTTTAAGCTTCTTCTTGTTGTCCAGTACACTTACAACCTTATGAAAACATCTAACAAGAAGGCAAGTGAAATATTAATACAGTATTTAGCTCAAGAGCCTCCCTCCCACCTTAAGTCACATGAAAAAAACAAAGCCACACAAGAACAGCAGCAGCTCAAAAGCTCTTTACACTGTTATCACTATGTGGCACATACATATACTAGCTCATAAAACATGACCCAGATCAGACTGGAGGTGCTCGGAATCACAGTTTAACGCTCTGATATAAACACTCAGTCCAATGTATGAGCAAGAAGAGAAAAGCAACACAGTTAAATCTTATTATTAATCCACCTATAAGCAGCCACCATGTTCTAGAACAAAGCAAGCTTAAGAAGGGGCGTGGGGGGAATAATCCCACTTTTAGACATGTTGTCCAATTGCACGCACCCTCCTGGCATATAGGGTATTAAACTGAAACACCCTCTATATACAATGACGACAGACTGAAACACCAGATTCAGTTTTTGCCAAGCCAGGTTCTGTTCTTCTCCTCTCCAGCTCAGAGACGGAGCATTCTGCCACAGAAACAGAAGACTGAAAGGACTGTCTCTGCTCTTCCACAAACCTGTGCAGGCCACATGTGAACACAGCTCTACGAGAAGCTTCTATGTTGCATGGAAGAACAATGATGCACACTGGAAACTTCCGAATTTTCAGGTAGAAAGGACTCTAGCCCACATTATGTATGGGAGTAGTCAGCATGCACACAAATCACATTACAGGGATGTTACTACAGGAGAATGCGTGTCCAGTTACAAAATCAAAGCAATCCTTGCTGCTTATAAATGAAGTGTTCTGGTCCTTTCTCCGACTGACTTGAGATCTACACTGCTTCACAGAGGTATGGATAGATTGCATGGACTAAATTTGATTTCTCCGAACATCAATAACAGCCTCTTTTTGGTCTAAAACAACCCTTTACAAGTGTCAGCCTATTGCTTAAAATCTGATGTTCTTCCAAAAGAAGTTTAGCCATAGCTCAGTCCCGCATTTAAGTCCTGCATTCATCTCAGCATGGGATTTGCTGAACTGAGAAATCAGCACTGAAAAGCTACTGACTTTTGAGCTTACCATCTCCTAAATCTTATAGGTGAAGTGAGCAAACTAGAGAGATCCTGATGTACATATGCGCAGAAAAAGGCTTTCTAAGGAGACTATTCTCACATTAACTGGGTGGCTCAAGACAACAAACCGGTTTGTGAACCCACATTGCTCCAGTCTTTTGCCTCAGCAGAAATCTGCGAGCAATCAGCAGAAACGATCCAGCTACCTGCTTATCAAGTGGGCTTGGTTTTTCTGATTTCTGGAAGCATGCCCTAAATAATGCTGCTCACTTAGAAGATGTTTGATTCTGTGCATAATTTATTGTACATATTCTATGCAGATGTGAGCATAACTAACTTGTTACTATTTTCCACCTGGAAAAGCACAGTAACTGTACTGATTAATGGCTCCATGACAATTACATCATTCTTGACTTCACCTCTTGCAGTTAAGCATATTTCCTGAACAATGGAACAGAGGGTGATCAAAGGAAACCAATTTTCAAGGTCATAAGTTCTTGACACACAGACCACCTGAATGAGGTGCTCAAAATACCTTTGCATCCTGAACTCTTGGGTGCAGGACGATGGAACTGAAGTGTTTGGAGTGAGAGCAGGAGTAAGTGTTGGAATAAGGGGAATGGTTGCACATAATGAGAGAAAGGGAGGGAAAGGAGCCATGCAAAACCCTGCTCTGTCTGCGGAAGCTGCCACTCACTCCCCTGGGCCCAGCAGGACAAGGTTCCAAGGAGAGGACCTTCCTTTCACCCAGAGAGGGGGTCCCTGGGGAAGAACTGCAAAGAACAAAGACTGTGAAGATGTCTCCATGCTTGTATTCCCTTTTCCCTATCTTCTCACATAACTCACACTACTACTAAAAATGACTAAAGCAACTACAGCCATCACTTGTTCACTGACTATCTGACACAGAGGCCTCACAGATGCTACCTTTACCTTCCTGCCAGGAAGAGAAGGTAGGAGAACATCCACTGAAGCACAAAAAGAACTTTTGAAATGAGGTTGCCTGCAAAAATTTCCTTGCACTTTCTGGAAAGAAACATCAATACAGCCATCCTCTCTCAAGCTTAACATAATTAACTACAGATGAATGTCTTTGAGAGCTCCTCAACAAAGGGGGAGAAGGAACTTGCTATAACCTTTCAGCTCCACAGCTCTCCTATCCCAATGGCAAATGAAATCAAACATGGGTTGTTTGTTCATCAAAACCAGAGGTCAGATTACAATATCATAGTAAGATGAATAAATAAATGGAGTAACACTATTAAGTCAATGGAGCTACCCTGGATTTGCACACAAAATCTGGCTTATTATATTCCAAATTGCTAAAAAAGTGGCTGACATCACAACGTAGCACAGTAGCCGAAAGATTTGAAGACAGCTCTACTTGGATGTGGTTTTCTGCGCAAAAAAGAGCAGAAGGTTAGATTCAAATCCTACTGTCAACATAACGAGGGTCAACATTAATATTTTCTTCTCTTATGCAATGAATTGTCAGATCTCAGCTACACTGCTGTCCTGTTATCTCCTGAGAGGAAGGATAAATTGATTAATAAAGTTCTTTCCAGAAAAAGCCTTCAAAAGTAGAAACATCTGCTGTGTTCATTAGTCACTATTTGGCTTGAGTTCAGTAGTAAGGCAAACTACAAACCCATTCCCTTTCTCTTACCTAGAGAGGTCATAGCAAATGGGATCCTACGTTTATGGAAATCATAGCTAACTGGAAGGAAGATGGCTGTGAAGCTTACAAATACACTTTGCTTCCCGTTCATTCACAGCAGCGTAAGAATGCTTTCACACACACTAGCACTTGATAGTCACAGGAACTTGTATGATTTACGGTAGACACAGAGGTTCAGGTAGGCAAAAAATATTTAAATGTGGCATTTAAGAAACCCAGAATATATAGATATTTTTAAAAGTACATTAAGAGTTAGTCCAAAAATCTGATTCCTATAACCACATGAAAACTGGGAAGAGCTGCAGAAATCAGGCAACATGAATTAGTCTGAAGCAAAGGTGGAAGCTGAATCCAGATGCCAGAAGTTTGGGTTAATTCTTCCATTTAATTGCCTGTGCAACTGGACTGACCAATACTGCATTCATACACTTTACTAGTAAGGTTCTAAAGTCAAGCGCTCCAGAGCTAGGAAATAAACATCAGAGCCCTATTAGCTTTTCTCCTTTTCTACTGTGTGGGTCTATACTATACAGTAGTCATTTACAAGACAAACTACTAGTTTTTCACTCTTCTTTCCACAAGTCCACATGTGACATGCACTAGGCACTATGCCCAAAGAGAACTGTGTGATGAGATTATTGATTGGCTAGTTTACTCACAGCAAAATCCACAATAGGAATTTACTGTTGTGATGCTCAGTATTCCAATACCACGAATCTAGATATGCCCTAACAAAGTCCCTGAAGCTGTGGGCCACCATTACGCAAACACAGAATGTGCTTTCACCTATTCTTGTGTGTAAGGTAAAACTTCAGGTTAAAATGTAGGACACTTGACAATGCTAAAACAACTTAGTTGTTAGGTCATCGCTACACCCCCAAGATCTTTTAGGCAACTGAAGAGTGTCTACATGCAACCCACTCCAAAGCTTTCCTGATACATCAGAAAGATAGGCAAGTACCACTCTATCCAAAATATGCTGTGAGGACTACACTTGAAATACTGGTACCACAATTTGATAAATAAACATTAGCTTCTTGAATGAGCACCTCCTGGTCTTAATATCAATTGAGGCAGAAAAGCTCTGAAATGCAGATTGTTAGAATTCATAAGCACGACAATGATAAGTTAATGTTTTACAGAATTTCCTAATCCTAGAGTGCTTGAGTTCAAAGCTGTGACTACTGTTTGAACTTAGGTCGTATACCACTAAGTTTATTTTAAAAAATCCAACCTAAAATATAATTTCACGTTACGGTTTTGTATTGAAACCTGCTTGTTTCAACAACTGTTGATCACCTTCCGATCCACTACACAAACCTCTGCTACCAAGCAAGCAGAGAATTAAAAAACAGCAGTTGTCATATACCATGGCAGGGGGCAGCAGATCGGAATGAGAGGAGACCGATGGGTTTCACGGGCATTTATAAACAGAAGACATTAAGTAGTTCCCTCACCATCTACTTTGGAGGTGTCCTACCCCGTCCCACTCTTCCTGACCAGGCAAGGACCCTTACCATTCAGACTTTCATTCTTATCTTCCTTCCCCCTTCAGATACCTATCCAGGTTCCTTTTCACAGATGGCTATAAAACACAAACACTTCTTCATCCAGTGTCTGTTCCTAATTTCTAAGGTTTGGAGGCTTGGGGTGTGAAACACTACCCTAATTCAAACCAAGGACTCTGTATTCCACACCTAGAGAAATAAACAATAAAACTCCAGTAAACATCATAGTATGATTACAAAATATTTTTCCCAATTAACCTTAACAGAAATAGTTAATCTCCTGCAACAAAAAAAGGATAAAAAAAGTTAAAGATCAAGAGCATAGACACACACCAAGAAGTGATGTAATTTAACTTCTGTCATCTTGCATGTAAGTGTTGTGCAGTTTATCTCAATGGTTGAAGAGTTTCAACACAAACATTAGAGTGCTGCTTTAAACTGTAAGAAACTTACCTGTTCCTCTTAAAAGTTGGAAAATTATTTGTTAAAATGAATTATATTTTATCTTGTCATAAGGTCAGCCCATATTTAAAAACAGGGTATTGTTGAGCAATACCATATAATTTTGTACCTGAAATATTTCAAAAACATTTAGTACTTTCCATAAAAAAAATAAAGTTTAATTTAACCTATTATTTTACTTTTTCATAGCAAACCTCTTGTTGGCTTCTAGCAGGCCTAGCTGTTTCAAAATTAGACAACAGAGCTATACTGTTTCAAGCAGTAATCTTACTAAAATTCTTAAACATTTCTCTAGACTGAAAAATGGAAGGGCATCTCCTTATATTTTTTATTATCTATTTTTCTCCTCAAAGTAAGTTTGTTCTGTTTACCTTCGGGTATCTTCTATATTTACTATTCATACCCTGCAATGCTGATGCTTTTACCTTCAGGAAAGAAAATTTGGTAATCATGCTCACTGTCACTTGCATATAGCACCAGTGCAAACCCACACATACACGTTATCTCCAGGTGAGAGAAGGGAGTGGGAGGGAGATTCTACATCTGGAAAATACTCTAAGCCTACAGTCTTATCAGTTCACTAAAAAAAAAACTGAGATGTTTTGAAAAAAGCTACTACTGGGTAGCAATCATCACCAAAAAGAAGCCAGGAGAATTGTACAGGAAACTACTGGCAACCTCCTGTTGTCCCTTCCTACATCGATTATCCTCTCATCCTAAGGTTTGAAGAAGGACTCTATAATAGAGAAAGAAATTATGGCATTCAGCATCTAGAATTTAGAAGTAAATTCTAACTCCATCAAACTTTACAGTGAGGTTAATGTCCCAAGGCATACTCTATATTAGTCAGAGCCTAGAAGATTTGATGCAGCAACTAAGCATATTTTATTACCTGAAGTGGAGACTGTAACAGGGTGTGTCCTGACCTTCACTAGTATAGCAAATAATGCTCCCTTTTATTTACATGTACTTGCTCTAGCAAAATAATTTATTCATTTGCCATGCATCATATGAACTCCCTAAACACATTTTCATATACTTCACTCCTTCCCACATACAGGAGAACCTCTATGTTCTGTTTTATCTCACATGTTTCTAGGAAAATAAAAGCCAAATAATTCCTCCCACCCCTGCCCCATGTGCCCTTCTGCTAGATTTTACTATAGTTTTAATGCCTATAAAAGTTGATCCAACAACAGAACAGGTAGATCAAAAGTACTGAAGGCTTCCTGGAGACCCTTTACAAAACCTCACAGCCACTTCCAGAACCCACTTCCAGAACAACTATCTTGGAAATTGCATTGTCAGTGATGCTTTTCTAGCCTGTGAGGCAATTCAAATCTCTGTTTTCTTTAGGCTAGTATTGTCTAAAGGGAAAATCCAGAATTTTGTAGTAAAGCTGGAAGGCTGTTATCTTCCACATAGGCAGGCAGAGTCTATCCACAGTGTGAATATACACCCTTAATTCATAAATGACAATCCATTTCCAATTTACAGGTTAAAATGAGCACTATCATAAGGAAAATGATCATTTGTGAACAAGGCCGACACAACAGCAGCTAAAGGGTAGAGTCAGCAAAAGGTCACCAATAGTCCCTTTTTGTCTTTAGTTCTTCTATTTCACAATAGCGTTAGCTACAAGTGTAAGTCCTACAAATATCTAGGCCAATCTTTCTTTCCTTCACGTCTCAGCAGAGATACCAGCACTTACAATAGTCTAGTTCAACACACACAGGAAAATTTGACCTAATATTAAAATCTAATTCTCTCATCCATAGCAAGCACAAATAAGATCTTAATCCTTTCTCCATCGTAGTAAATTTTTCTGTATTCAAAGACACACTTATTTCCTCTTCCCTTCCCAACCTTGTCTAGACTAAGGAAATACAGATCTTTCAGTGATCTCCCTTTTAGGTCAGGTTTCCTAGATTTCTGTTCATTGTCATTTTCCCTTAAACTTACTCTAATCATGACCCTTCTAATGAAATAAACCCTCAAATCAACTACCAAGGTGGTTCTTAAAAGTAAACACGCAGCTTAAAATGTTAAGTACTTCAAATTCAATCTAGAGAGAAGCTTGTGTATTCTACTTCAGTGCTTTGCAAGCTGAAAGAAGGCATTTGAAATGCCAACGTGAAAGAATTGTGAAAGAACTTAATTTACATCAGCTTTTCTTTCTAAGACCCTGTAGTACCCTGTTGCCACCTATACACATAATAGCAGTTTTGACTTTAAATACCGCAAGCTTCTATGATATCAAACAGTATGGCTGGGCCTAGCTCAGTCCCTTCTTCCTTACCAGGATGACTGAAATCCCACCTAAGTGCTGCAGGACAGGGACTTCATTCAATACAAAGGCACTTGCCTCTTGTGACACCCGATGGACCACATATATCTGAGAACGGAAATAC
Source organism: Charadrius vociferus (assembly GCF_000708025.1). Classification (NCBI taxonomy): domain Eukaryota; kingdom Metazoa; phylum Chordata; class Aves; order Charadriiformes; family Charadriidae; genus Charadrius; species Charadrius vociferus. The sequence continues at coordinate 1,136,468 of NW_009648061.1, forward strand.
CTTTAAAAAGCCCCATGATGTTAGAAAGTGCAGCACCGGACGAACTAAGCTGTTCCACTCAAGTTTGTTTTGGCAGACTTTCAACCCTCTAGTCTATCCTTGCCTTGTTTTCACACACAAGACTTGGAACAATTCCATTTATCAAGTCTACCTAGATGGAGCATTAAGTTGGCCTCTAAAATAAGACAGGGAGAAAAAGAGGAAAAAGTAATGCAATTCAATACTGTTTAAATTTTCTCACTATAGTTTTAGGTATGCAGGACAAAAGTGGAAGGTGGACGGGGAAAAAACTCACACATTTGAAATCTGAAGACTCAGAAGACTACTTTTCAAGCTATGCTACTTGACATAAGGCAATATTAGCTAACTATGAAAACCTATTTTTGTGAAAAAAGTCATCATACAAAAATAGTATCTCCGAATAATTTTCAGCTAACCTAGAAAAGGGAAATATGCTTACTTTACATAGTTTAAGGGATTTACTACAACTGTCTAAAAGAGATAGTTGCCAGCATTTCTTGTAATACTGAAGAGCTTCCAGTCATGTACATTTTTATTTACATACAAATAAAATGGCTATAACTACATATGCTATAAATGAATTTATAACATGTATCCAGCATATATCCACTAATGGGAACATAAGATTACTCTGTGTTTCAAGTAAAAGCTTCAGTGATTAAAAAGCTACACTTCATTGTATACAGTCTTGCAAGGGAAGCTTCTTTTTTACAGTATCAGTGCTTGCTTTAGATACTACAAGGAAATAATCATCAAATATGCACACTTGGGTATCTATTTATATAAGAAGAGCTTTCCTATTGCAGAAGAACTTTTGTAAGAGCTTAAAGAAGAAAGAAAATAATTAAATATTAATTGGCTAACCACTGTCATTCATTGAACTTGAATAATCAAAGCAAAACCCTTATTCTATTTTAGAATTTAACTGATGAAATTCAGCTTCTGTTTTATTCTCGGGCATTTCAGTAAAATACAATCAAGTTATGAACAGTTTTAATTAAGTTAATGGATTATGAAAAATAAACTACCTAAAAATCACACAATTCCTTTTTACCAGGGCCTGCATTTGACTTCTACAAACCAGTCTAGTTTGGCAGACACTCATATCTACAACATGGCAAAAGCAAGAATACAAAAGCAATCAGGAAGCATTGCCCACTGGTATGATATTTTTCATCTTAAAAATCTTCTCCATTAGTGAATATATCTTGCAATAATTTTAATGGTGGAGTTTACAGACCTCTAAGAAAGAAACCGTATTCATATCATTCCATGCAATTACCAAAGCAACTTTGCCAAATCTATTGAGCATTTTTAAATACAACTGCAAGGTACATGCCACCCTTCCTACTGTATTTTCTGCTCTGCTACACAACTATCAAGTAGAGCACATGCTTTAAGTCAGTCTTGTGCTCCAAGCTTTTGCTACATATTATAGTTTAAGTCAGAGCCTTAATTTGATGCAGAGCCATCGAGCATCAAACTGATGGGTATTTAATACCTGTTCGTTCCAGTTAGAAACAAGTCTATTACACATCGGACAAAACAAAGTATAGTTAAACAAGTCACTAAGATCATAACTTAACAGTCATCATTTTAAAAAAAAACAAGAAAAAACCCATATTTTTACATCTTATAGATGGCAGATCTTCAAATCTTCAATGGCAGATAGCTGCCCTGCTTCAACTGTGTGTGGAAACGGACTGAAATGATAAATGACAGCTTCAAGGGATGGGTTCTGAGACACGCGAGTTCCTTGTTTCTCCCCAGAACAGCTCCTTGTTCAGCAGACATCTCATTACATCACAATTTTCTACCTGGGGTCCAGAACTTTACTGTCAATGATATCAAAAAAAAAGCAAGTCTAGTGTCAGCAAGCTTAAGTTCATGATTGGACTCTGTACTCCATGGAAAAATTCTGAGGTCTGGAGATCAACAAGTTGACAATCACAGTACATTACTTCAACACTGTTAACCGTTTTGGCAAGTGGTCAGTCCTTGTACAGTCATCAATAATTCTTACACTCTCCCTTCTAGGTCTACACTACAAGCTTGATTAATGACATCCGAGTTTCACTGGTAACCTACCTTGACATATTTAGCAGGGAAGCCATGGAAAAATTGTTTGCCTACCAGTAGGAATTAATCATACAGGACTTGTACAAAGATTAAGATTACAAAAGATGGGACAGATAATTTGCAGCAGGACAATGCATGGGTAACTTCCCACCACAGAAGCTCTTCTGGAAAAGCTTTACTATTCTCTGCAAGTCTCATCTTGAAAACAGTAACAGATAATATTGCAAGACTGCAAGCAGATCCTTTCCTCTGTATCAGCATGATAAACAGGACACATTTTCAACCCCCAAACTCATCTACTTAAGGTGTATTGGTTTTCAAAGTTTTTCCCCCATAACAACTCAAGATTAAGCTACTCAGTTACAGTTTTACCTCTCAAAACAAATTAAATGGACATTTAAATTATCCAAGACAACAGTTCAACTGCTTCTAATAATTTAATAAACTTCAGAGCAAGCAGCAGGTAGATCACGGTGATCACTGATTGTATTAGGTTTACAATCCCAAAACCCTTTTAAGCTTATAGAAAAAAACAGGCAAGGTTTTTATTACCTTCTTCCTGTGTAAAATATTTGGTGAAGAATAGTCATGATTCAGCAATCAAGCCTACTTTTCTGCCTGTGGAAGTAGATTAATTCCTTTATGACCGCCGTTGCTTGTTAAGGCATTTCTTTCCAAATAACTATACAGTATGGGATATAATTTCATTTCATGTGAGATTATCAAAATACAAAGCTTATAACTCCAGGAAAAAAAGAAAAAAAGAAAAAAAAAATTCTGAATAAAATAACATTCACATCTACTTTTCAATTGCACAAAGTAGTGCCATGCAATCCCATTTAATTTTACTCTCCTGCAGGCAGTACTCACTCCTTTCATCCATGTTTTCCACATGCAAATAGTCTAGGTATAGCCATTAGGTGTTTCAAGAAAGCCGTCAGCCACTACATGCCTCCACCCCTCATGCCAGCTGAGAGAGAACTGGCATCAAGGCCTTCAAGAGGCGCTGATTTCTCCTGCTGGCTAGCCCAAATGCAGCATTAAGAAGGAAAACAGCAGTACAACAGAACTAATCACTGTCCCTAAACCAGTCCTCTCAACCAAGAACGACAGAAAGTAGGTCTCCAACCTAATCTTCATCCCATGTCTAAAAGTGAAGACTCCAGAGCTTTGTTCAGTCTCAGCTAAAATGCTTTGACCACATTCCATGGAAGCAAATGCACAGCTCTGAGGGCTCCAGAGGAATCGGTGACTCATTTGCCTTCAATCCTGTGAATGCAAACTGCCAAGAATGCCCTATGCTTCTACAGTTAACCATGGTTTCACAAAGTTATTTGTTTAGCTATCATTAAAAACCTTAAGGTCTTCACACTAAGCAACTCCAGCCCAGACCAGCAATGCACTCGAAAGGGGTTGTGCATACCAGTGGCTTCTGACTCCCACACAACCAATGGTCCCTCTCACCCTCAACTTGTAAACCTCAGTGCAGCCATACTTTATACATCCTTGGAGAGGATTAATTTAATTTTGATTTCCTCTCTGTGTTTGCTTTGGAGGTTTGCAGCTTAAGCAATATATATATGACTAAAATTTGGCAGCAACCAGCCTATATAATATGATGTATATCATTTCAGCCTGGCCTGCATATTCAGGAAAACAACAAGCTGGCAGTGAGGACAGCTTCATCTCACATTCACTAAGTGGGAGACTGGTGTAGGAATAAGGAATGGCAAGACATTTCCAGGAGCTGAACTTGAGGGATGGGGTCCGATATCATGCATGTGATCAAGGGAACACAGTGCCCAGCAAAACAAGCTTTGATCATGACAGAGGAGGAGGCAACAGGCATACAGGTCTTTAAACCCATGGCCTTTCCATCATCCAGCAGGTTTTTAGTGTATTGGTTACTGGTATCTTCCAAAGCTTGCCAGAGCAATGGTAAAACCAGGGCCATGCGAAGAGGTATTGTTGCCACAGGAAAGCAGACAAAAATAAGAAGATGTTGCTGGGCTAACCTGCATGTTGGAGCATCATGCTAGATTAAAGAAAATATTAAGTATTTTCTATAAGATTTTCCAATGAGAGAAGTAGGAATTAAACTCTGAACTGTGCAATTTCCAATGTAAAATTCAGTTAAACATTACAAATTTCAGTCTCAACTTTTTTTCCATCAGTTGTCCTTCACGAAGAAGTTAAAAGCATGCATAATATGCTATTCTATGTATCTAATATCCTATTCTATGTAATCATTGAATCATGGTTCTGTGATTATAATACCGAACAAGTAATGTTCTATGCACAATGGACAGCAGCTTCTACTGCATGCCAAGTAAACACAAGGACTTTCTTTGTAGCTCATTCATGCCATTTTTCATAGCTAAAATGCATTTGCTCAGCTGAGTTCAGTGGTACATACTTACAGTCACAAGCTCCAACCAGTGCATGAAGGCATTATTGCCTGGAGCAAAACAATGCAACCATCCTGACACAGACCTTGTTTCCAGGATTGTCCAGCTCATAAGGATTCTTCAGTGAGTAAAAACTCAAAATTATCCGACATCACAAGCTCTTACTGTTTCAGTAGTGTACCAGTCTTCTAGAATTGCCAGATTCCCATCCACCTAGAACTGGCAGGGTTCCTTTTATTAGACCTCTATATTAGTTTATTAAGATTATGTTGTTGCTTCCACCAGAAGCTTTCTGTAAAGGGACATGAGGGATGGAATGCAATGGCCTAAGTCTGCCTTAACATCTATTATCACTGCTTACCAGTGTGTTACCCCTACATATGAATCCTGAAACTACATCTAGCTTTTTAGTATTATACAGCACAGAGGCTTTATTTTCAGTTTAAGGTTTACAAACTTTGCAATCTTTTGTCATCAGTGCATCCTTTTCCCAGTCTAAATACAGAGCATTTAGTCTGAGTAGTCCCTTCCCTCCCCAAAATAAAATTCAGTTTTGTACTTCTATGATATGAAACCAAACTAACTTGTGGCAAAAAAAACATAAATCCTAGTCCATTCAGACTCATCAGTCACAAGCTCAATACCAGAACTAAGTATGACTGTTCCATTCAAGTTCAAAAGTTAGACACAAAAGAAGAGGTGTTATCAAATTCAACTCCACAGTCAAAAGTTCACCCTTAAAAAAATAAAAATAGTCATTAAAAAAAACACAGAGGAAGGAATAAAAAACATTACAAATCAGTGTTTAGGTATCCTACACAGTATTTCACCCAGGCCCAAGATACAACATGCAATGTTCAAACACTGAGGATAAGACCATGTATTTCAACCCCTATATATAACTTTTTTTAAATTTTTAACCTTTGTCATTGAGTGATTTGTGGTTTGAATACTTATATCTGAAGACTATCATGCTCTGGATGTGTAAAACAACAGCATTTACAAGATGGTGCAGCACAGTTAAACACCTGGTTTTCCCTGGCCTTGTTCTGGCAGCCTACAATTCTTTCCTCGAGGAAAATGAGAAAACGCTGATTTTTTTACTACTTCCAGATGTTAAATGGCAATGGCTCTGACCAGGATACCTGAAGCTTCAAAAGCTTCAGCTAATCTGTGTATCCGCATTGAGTTGAATCATCCTAAATGCATCTGACTTACTGAGCAAAGGTGTCATTTCACACTTTCAGAGTCCTGCATAGGATGCCCTGCCAAATTGCAGGCAGGACTATCCTCATTTGGATCAAATTAACACCGACGTGATGTATAAATGAGGAAGTTAAGCTAGTTTGTCAATAAAACAGCTTTCAAAGCTTTGAAAAAATATTGCCTCTGTTAGGACTTGAAAGTAGTAAGGGACTCTTACTGTTGGATGTCAACAAAAGTAAAAGCATAATTTAATCTAGGACAAAAAGCAACATTTTGGGACTGGTAAGTGAATTATTTTTTAGAACCACACTCACAATCCCAAGATAAATATCAGTAAGTTTCATATAGAGTTTATGAGTTATCTTTTGGATTTAGGAAGCCTATCCAGTTACCAAAGTAACACAATATATCAGTTTTCCCAACAGCCACCAAATTCCAGAGATTCACCACGATTACATTTGCTGTTAACTAAACCATCCACTAAAAAATGCTTATTTCTCTGACCTGAATTGGCCAACCATTCAGACAAAAAGATACTATTTCTATGAAGGGGCCCAAAGGAAACACTTTATCCTTTCAGTAGTGTCTGAGCCTGCTAAGTTTACAAGCATAATATAACATATTGAGCAATAGGCAGTAGGATAAAAAGGTTTGGTCACTCATAATTTTTAACCACATTCTCACTTTTTATGACTTTGCAGCTAATATGATCTGGTTTTCCAGTTTCTTTCACCTAGTTTTACTGCTTATAGTTCCCAACTACGTGCCTTTTTCCCCCCCTCAGTCAGGCCAATATTTTAGTTACCGTTTAGTTACAGTTTCATTATTCTCCCTTCCTAAATAGTGCAGAATAATACAAATTTAAACATGGTTGCTCTAATTTAGAACCCACAAATGTTAAACAGTAACAAGCTCATGGCATATTGTCCTTCTGTGCTCATCTTGTTTCCAAGATATATGAGAAAAAAAATCTTTCTCTCTTAGACAGGGATAAATAAGGAGTTACTTTAATATTATGTGTTCCAATTTCTATGAAATTAGCAGATGCAAAATTTAAGCAATAGAACCACTTAAAGTTCTGAGACAAAGCATGAATTAAGGATAATAATTGCACTAGTAATTTGGCCATTAATTTGTCACCAAATTCAAGAGGATACCCTTGTGCTTCCCCTTTAGACATAGGTCCAAATGAAAACTGGAATAACCAATAACAGAAATAAGGACATGAGATAAATTACATCAGTTCTGAGACTTGCTTTTTCAGTTCACATTCATCTGCTGTCTAATTTAAAATGGACATCTAAGGCTAATCATGACAAATAGCCTCTCATGACGGAATCTCACATTTGCTTTTGAAGCCTCTCAGTCTTCTTCTTATGAGCAATATTTTAAAAAAAGACTGGTATAATCACAGTAACAAAGAAAATACTATGTGGGGGTGAGTATTTCCTGTGTGTTTTGGGTTCCTTTCTTTTTTTGGCCATATACAAATGCACAATCTAAACAAAAATCATTTACAAAATTAAAAATACATCAAAGCCTTAACACATCAAGCTAAGAAGAGACCAAGTCTTCCTTCATCCCAAAGAGCTATTTAATATGATTCATAAAATCTGAATCCAGTGACTGAACAGTAGTGTCATTATTTTGATTCAGATACAATTTCGTCGGGGGTGACACTCTTAGCACAGTCCAGCAAAATATTTGGATTTCATTAAATGCTACGGCAGTCTGTCTTCCTTAATTAGACACTGACAGAAGCGATCTTACCAAATATTGAAGGATACAAGCAGATTCATCATTCATCTGATACTATATCAGCAGAAAGAAAAACAAGTGTTCCTCAAAAAATATATTTTCCCAGTAGTCTGACAAATTAACAGCACCAATTGACATGTACTGACGTCAGTCCTTTTCATTGGAAGCAGCAAAAGCAGATTCACATTATTGTGAATTTTAGCCAGATCAAGAATAATCTCCCATTAAAACAAGGCACATCAGCTTCTCAATCAGCTTCACATGCTTAACATTGCAAAAGCCTTCCAAATACAAATGCAAGGCTGGACAGAAAATATGTAGTACAACCGAAACTGAGGGCGTTAAGAGAAATTTGAGAAAGTTAACTCTACTGGAACAGCAAAGAGAAAATACACTCACAGCTAAAAATCAGATTGGACTGTAATTTTGTCTCAGATGACAAAAAGCTAGTAAAATCTTGTTTCAAAAGTGAAAGAAAAGCAAAAGCATCAAAGAGCATGATGATTTCAGAAAGCAGAGTTCAAGGTCATGATTTATCTCAGGCCACAATAAAGAAAGACCAAGTAAAGATAATCTCCCAAGCTAGAGCCTACTGAAGACCGTCCAATTATGATTTTATCATTTAGACCACATTTGTTTCTGGTTCTAGAAGGAAAACTAATATAAAAGGTCGTCTTTGTGTGAGGTAAACAACTGCTCCACACAGTACAGAGTTTCTGAGGTTTCAGGTGCTGCACAAAGTTTTTATTGCTCAAATGGGAGCTAAAGACCTAACCTGGCATGGCTTACAAATATTTATCTTGCCCAAATGTGATGGGGATGTTAAAAAAAAAAAAATATCTATGAAGCAAATTACAAATGTCACAGCTGGAACAAAGAATTTGTTCCTACTGCCCACGTCCTTAAGATCTCTTAACACTAATGTTTGTCTTTGAGAGATTCCCACCTAGCACTATTTACCTATATTGAACAAGTAAAAGACTTCCCACAAACAATTAATACATGACAGTGCTGTAAAATTTCACTCTTTTGGATACACAAGAAGGAAATGGACTTCATGTTAGGGAAAAACAAAAGCACTATAGATTAGATTAGCCACCGGTACAAAATAAAATTTCTCTATCATGAGTCTGATAATAATTTACAATGGAGATTTATGATATATCCAAGTCATTGCAAGCAGCATGACGGTTACAGTCATCCAGTAAAGCCATCAAGCTTCTTCCCACTCACGCGTTCACTTCTATAAGGCAGCATAAACACAACACAAGTAGGCTACATGTCTACGAAAAGTCTTCATATTTCACTTTGTTGGAGGGTAACTCAAACTAGCTGATCTGAATTGACTACCAAATCTTACAAACAAGCATTTATCATGTGTCTCTAAAGAAATCCTGCCTACCTTCTGGCAAGCCTATGCACACACAAGAGGCCATAGTAGGTCAGCAGAAATCTCCTAGCTCGGTATAGTTGATAGGCTGCTATGGCCTTTTCTTTTCCTGTATCAGAAAAAAACTCCAACCAAATGGGAAAAAAAAAAAACACCACCATCTTTTATTTAAGCCATTAAAACTGTATTTGTACTATGAGGTTCAAAAATACAAACTCCTGATCCATCACAGTTCAAGATGAAAACTAGCCTTAAATCTGAAAGGAAATCTCACAATGGACAGCTGCTGAACATGCAGCAGGCACAAAAGCGTACCGCAAGTTATACATTGAAGTGTTGCTAATTAAAGCTAAAGGAAGTGTTGCTAATTAAAGCTAAAGGAATATGTAGATGGCTAATCACCAGATTATACACATGCTTGTAACTGCTGCTTATACTTCCAGCCTAATCTACTGTAGCTGCCTAAAAGCAATGATGATTCAGCAGTCAGAATTAACAAGAACGTAAGAATTACCATTAGCCATTCTTGAACTGCCATTTTCATCAGCCAATCTCAGTATATACTTCTCAAGAGAAATCTGAGGAATGCTGGCAGAAACAAGGAGATGCCAAACTTGAGAAACAACTTGAGAAAAACCCAGTAGCAGGCACTATGGTACAATAGCCAGAAGAGAAGAACAGAATGAGTCAGCAACTCTAAGTGGATATTTTTCAAGAATGCTACTAGTTCTGGGACTGTTGGCAGTTATCAGTCTTAAAAATTATACAGTCATTTGACAAGATAACATAAAAAGATAAGATACAGGAAAGTAAGGCAGGATATTTTGTGCAATAAATTTAAACTACAGCATCTTAACAGGGATTGCCAAGTTAAAGGCAAAAACTTGCTCTTCCAATTTTATTCATTATTTCAATAAAGTACTAGAATTAATCTGGAGGAACTTGCTAGTGTCAGTTCATAAATTCTGGAAAATGGATAAGCCCGACATATTTAAATGCACATTATCAGGTTGTATATATTCTTCAAGCAGTCTTAGGAGGCAGTCTAGCATTCAAGAAAGATGGTTTTTAAACTAGCAAATATTGGGCAATCATCAGATATTTCAAGATGACACTTCACTTTTCAGAGAAGGAAACTACTTTACTTTAAATAGCTCGCATGGGCAATAACAGACAAAGAACAGTCTTGTGTCAGAACCTCCCTGTGATAGCAGTATTTAAGTAGTTTGGTACAGCATTTTACAGAAAGAATTACATTTGGGATCTTGGATTCCTTAAAATCAGATTTACAGGTAATTGAATAAACCGTAATCACTCCTTCCAAACATCAGACCTTACTTTGGAAATGTTAAGGCCAGGTTTTTAAATTGGAATCATTTCTCTTTAGCTGTACTGTAAGTGAATTTGCTCTGGTAGGTCTCACATTTCAGGCAGCAGATCAAGTAAGACTGCAGTTTTATGTACCTTTCCAATTTGTTCCTAGTATTGTTTGGGCAAGTTTTAAACATTTGGCTATAGCATTTCAGTACAAATTAGCCAGAATAACGTAAGGTTTCAATTTGCAGCTTTAACCTTGCCAATGTCCCAAGTACTTTTGCCTTGTATTTGAACTCTGCTTTAAGTGCTGATTGCAATGGTATTGTTATAATTAGCAGAACAGCTTTGCAGGAACACTGCCTATTAGATAGCAAAAGCATAACGAGATGTGGTTAAACAGGAAAAAAATAGTGCCTAAGAACAACCTCTATACTACTTTGTACCTACACATGCTGCTTGAGGTGATTATATTTGCGTATGCATTCAGATATGTTGGTTAAAGGAATTTAAATAGTGAGCTCTGTTTATTCTGCCAAAGTGTTTATAGTTTTGGATTTATTAACTGTCACGCCTCCTACCTCCCTCTTATTCTTCCTCAATTTTTTGGCTTCAGATGATTCTGTTTTGGCACATTCAGTAATGCAACATTTCACTTTTCTAGAAAACTCCACTGCTAGAGAAGTAACACAAAACCCTCGGAAACCTACCTGCTCTCCAGTTTCACTACCAACTCAGAACAGCCACAGTTCACTCAAAGCCAACTGAATCTCAGCCCAGTTCCAAGTAAGCAGGGGCAAAGTCAGGCATTCATATCAAATTCAGACATGGTTTGGTGCACAGAAAGTCTGCTTAGACAGTATTTCAACAGTAGAACCAAGAGTCCAAATTCCCAGCAAGAGATGCTGCAAAGACACGAAGACAGAGATAAATAGGGAGAGAACTGCCATCAAAAGGGTTAGGAATTATGCACGTGCTTGCATGCATCCAGAAAGAACATATATAAGTTTACATTTCTGATCCCGGGTTGGTAAACTTCTAATGTTATAAAGAAAATGAAAGGAAAAATATTAAAGAACTAACGTGGGAAAAGATTTCTTAACAGGTATCAGACATAGGAAGGGATCAGAAGAGGTCTCTCTGCCAAAAGGTTCATCAAGAAAAACTGGGCAGAAAACAGCATCTCTTCAGCAACAGTCTTTTACCACAACACTTAGTTAGCCCAATGCTCTAAGAGGATATACAAACCACTCAAAAGCTTCAATGGAGCTCCAGTACATTAAACACTGTTGCCTGCCTTATTGTGGTCACCTATTTGTAAACTGGTTCTCTGAAATTTTTATCTGTCTCTGAAGTAAGACAAGGATTGCACTCACCTGAATCTCAGTCTGAGCTGATTCCCCATCAGGAACCATTTTAAATACCAAAAGAATTCAGTAGCAAAGGAACCATTCCACCTTTCCAAATTTTTCATAGTGTCCATCATTCGGCACAATGCAAGGACCCCTCATCTTAAATTCGGTGAATAAACTAAGAATTACTTGGAGATCCAAAAGACATCCAGCCTTTTGAGAAAATGTGATTATGAAGTCAAGAGAAATCAATAGCATGACATCCTCTCCGAAAATATCCTATGGTGTGTGCTTTGTTCCCTCACTTGTGAAGTGAAAGGCACACAACCCGAATATGTCTTTCTGCGTTCATGAAATGGCACTTAATATATTCCCCTGTAGAGCACTGATAAACATTTTCTGATACAGAGCTCAAAGTTTTCTGGGAAAAAAGTTTTTCCATATAGACATCTAAGACCTCACCAATTTGCTATACCTCTGAGTATCAAAGCGAGGGACAAAAACGTCTATCACACTTAGACACAGAAAATGAGTCCAAAATGACTGCTTTGAGAGATTTCGCATATTGATAAAGGTCAAGCTGTCTTTCTACAGTTCATAAAAAATGTTTCAGAAGTAGCTGCTTGTTCCATTATTCACTCTATAATGACTTTAATATCTTAAATGTCAAAGTAAGAAAGAGGCCGAACACTCTCTATTCCTACTTTCCACAATTAGATATTAATTACACATTAATTTACTTCCAATTTGCAGAATAAAGTGATGCAGTAGTAGTCAAATTCCAGAGGTTTTGAAAGTTATTTGAAAGTTATTTACTTATTAGAAATTATTAGAAGACTACAGCAAATGCATGAGGGACTTTTGCTATTATTACATAAATAGAGGCTAACTTCTCTTAGAAAAGCTTATCCAGTTATGTTTTTTCATGTAAAACTGGGTATAAATCCAGTTTCAGCTACTTGAGTAGCTGGTATTTGTATAATTAAAGAAAACCTGAGTGAATACTTCTATATTCAGAATAGTAGAAGTTCAGGTACTACTGAGAGGCTCCTAAATTCATAAAGCTTCCCACCAGCTGGAACCCTTAGCTCCAGGTTTTTTCGGGTTTGCTGGGTTTTTTGGTGTTTAGTTTGGTTTGGGTTTGGGGGGGGTGTGTGTATTTGTTTTTTTGGGGAGTTTGGGAGGGTGTTGTTTGGGGGGGGGTTATCTGACTTATGGCAGGTTGGTTTGTTTGGTGGTTTTGGGGGTTGTTTTGTTGTTGTTGTGTTGGCTTGGTTTTTGTTTCTGGTGTTTTGTGGTTTGGGGTTTTTTGCTGTTGTTTTGGCTGGGGTTTTATTTGTTTGTTTGTTTTCTTCCTCCCAAGGACTTCAGCAGAATGAAAACCAGTATTAAGGGAAGGTTAGTTCCTCATTCACGGCCTCATATCACGGGCCTGGGGACAATGACAGACAGCAGAAATTCCATAGCATAGACCAGCACTCATTAATATACCATCGGCTTCAAGAAGCTTCAGCAGCAGGAACCCACCATAAAAGGATGCTGAGGATCACAGCAACACAGCCTGATCAACCTTAGCCAGGTATCATCTTGCACAGGGTATAAAGTAACACTCACATGAGTAATTAAAGCGTACATATTTGCAAAATGCTGCAGTTTCACAGTTACCCCCAAAAATGATTTAATTCAGGGAATGGTTAGTAATGAATGTCATTATTCAGCCAGGCTATGGGGCCTGTTTGTCCCAGAATCATGGAATCATTTAGGTTGGAAAAGACCCTCAAGATCAAGTCCAACTGTTAACCTCCCAAGTCCATGAGAACCACTAAAAGGCCCAAATAAAAGAGAAAGAAGGATACAACTATGATAATAGAGGACTATTCTGGTAAATGCCTAAACTTGAGAAGAAATACCTCTTCTGTTGAGATGCATACAAACAAGTACTGCCAAAACAAATGCATTTGATCTCTGCACTAAACTTATATCGCAGCACTAAACTTATATCGCAGCACTAATGGGTGAAAAGCTGTGTTCTCTTCATTCATCTCTTTTCCAAACACAGTCTTTTTAAAGCATATTTAAGGTATGCAAACATCACATGAGGAAGCCAGACTCTAGAATTCTCACAGTACTGCAGAAGGGCGAAACAAACAAACAAAAAAGTCAAATACTTACTTTTCAAAGGTCCCTAAAAGTCAACATCACTAAAAGCAGATACAATTTTAACTTCTGCAGAATACAGCAGCTGACTTCACTGCACTACTGCAAAATTCAAAATATAAACATTTAACAGGATATATTCAGAGGTATTTCAGCCCCTCTGCTAAGACAGTGTTTTGCTTCAGGCCTAATCCTTCAATTGGATTTTATAGAAACTGAGAAATAAATTAGAACCAATACATGGAGCTCATATATGAGCTCTCAATTTAAAGCTGCCTCTGGATTCCCATTTAACTGCCATACACATGAAGTGAAAACAGTATTGATTTTTTATTTGAAAAACAGTCAAGTTAATATGGAGCATCCAGCCTGGACATAACATTCCACCCTCTGCAGGTAAGTGTTATGAGAAAGCTCCCCAATCAAGGTAAGCACATACAAAAACATTCGGTCTAATCTTCTAAATCAAGTTTTAAACAATAATATTCCAGCTGAGACTGTGTCTAGCAAATTGCATTTAAATGGCCCACAAAAATCCATTTAGTCTTTCACTTGCCAGAACAGCAATGGGGGGTAGCAAAAACTCATGCGTTCTCAAGTTTCTAACTGTAATTGATTGATGGGGTAAAGAATTGCAGACAATGTCTGAGACTGGAAAAGGAGTAAAAGGCAGTGTATATTCAAAGCTAAAGAAAATTGTATCCTCAGAAGAGGAGATGGTGTGGAGGCATCAGCGTGCATGCACACTCACAGCCTACCATGCTTCCTTCTGAGCCAAGCTGTAGCTAAACAGTCCCTACAGGACACTGATTTGCAGAAACAGACTTTTTTTTTTTTTTCTTTTTCTTTTTTTCCCCCACCCACCCTTCACTGAAGTACAGCAAGTGAAAGGTATAACAATGGTGACTTAACTGCAGACTGGACTTCAGTTGCTGCACCAGTGCAGCCTCACCTTTGCATCCCTCTCGAGTGCATCACTGCTATCTCAAGTTTGAATTCAGGAAGTTGTGTGGTCTGCCAGCTAATGTCTGCGTTCCTCTACACGACAGAAATGGGGTAATAGTTAGCTCTCCAATGCATCACTGAGTGAAGCTGGTTTGGTTAAGGATACTAACTCATACTGCCTGTTCTTCACTAGTAGAGGATGTGCAGTTCACCCAGGCACATTTACTAGCATGACAAGCATTTTTTCTCTTTGAAACATAAAATCTCCTTCCACAGCTCTGCAGATGCTCATAATTTACAATGTGAGAGAGACTACCACATTTTGGCCATAACTACATCTCCCATTCCCATCAAGAGATTTAACTGATGTCGCTTTAACAGCATATTCAGACTGGAACACCACATAAGCCATTTCAAGCAGCTTGTTACCCACTTCTTGTACCCATCCTATAGACAAACATCGCAGCACTGAAACCTGACAGATATAATGGTTGCAGTAGACAAGATGAAGAGCGTGGTTCATTTGTTTGTTCAAACTGATGGCAGGATAACACCTGCTGTCAGATACTTGAAAGAGCAAACCATCTCAGGAAGTAAGAGTCCTCCTTGACAACTTTTTGCAGTCCTTTGGAGTCCATACCTGCCTAAGAAGTACTTTAAATGACTGCGTCTCTGCTGTAGAGCACCAGAGATTTTGAACGAATCAGTCCCACAGATTTCCTTTCTAGTTGTTTCAAGGAATTTCATTGATTCAGCTTCAACAAGTGTTGTGTCAACTGTCTTACAGAAACAGAAGAGGAGACATGCTGTGCCAAACTGGAAAGAATTAGGTCTGTTTGCAAAGCTTGGAAAGCAGGAGCTGTGAAAGGCCTTCAGCCTCAAACACGAATTATACACTCTTCACAGAGCTGGGCACTCAGGAATTCAGCTGCCAGTAGAAATTCAAGGGATACAAAGAAGCTGTCTGTGACTTGTTCAGTTAAGATTATTTCATGTTAATGAACGTGAAGAAAAGTTCACCTGCAATCTTCCATAGTCCTTCCCACTCCATACCTAGGATGCATACATCTCACCACACACAACACGTAGCTCATTCATAGGAGAGCATACAGTGCTATGAATTTATAATACAGGGCTAAAGCAAAGGGCAGAATTGGAGCTTTCTGTCTGTGCAATAAACCAGTCTCATGGTGAAGAACGAGATACACTTACCAGTCTCTGGGGTGGGCAGGTACTACTGTATCATGGCAAGCAAATACTAGAGCATGGAGTGCTATAAAGCAAAATTTAACTAACAGTTATAAAATGTTATGTAAACACCCCAATGAAAAGACATAACTGCCATTGCTTGTACAGCATCTAACAAAATCCTATTCTTAGCTGGTCCCTAGACACTACTGTAATTGAACAGCATTCGGTCTTGTAAGCACAGAACTTTACTCGTGAGTAAAGGTACAAGTCTTTCTGTTCAGCTGAATCCTCCTACTACATAAGTCTACTGTACATGGGAAGAAGAAGCAGCACTACTAAAAAATCCAGACATGCACCCATTGATAAATGTGCCTTCCAGCAACACCACTTTTCAGTAGTCTCTGTTTTTCACCACCACCACTCAGTGCCTCTGCTCTCACTTGCCTTCCTGGAACCCTTATGCTCCCTTGTTACGACATTCAAAATATCTGTCAGATTACACCGCAATTCACATTACCACAATTTATATTAAACTGATCCAGCAGAAAAACTGGGTAGGAAAGTAGTAGCAGCACAGGCTGAGGAAGATACTACTTCTGCCGCTGTCAAAGTGTTTGTCAAATCACAGTCTTCTAGGGGGACAGAAAAACTAGGCTCACATATGAAATTGCCTCCAAGAATTGCTCAGAGCTCTTCCTGAATCTGCACAAGAACTCATAAAAACATATCTTTGCCACAGCATCTGCTGGCCTGAATTTAAGCTTCCCTCATTAATGAATTAATCACCTGCAAACCAGTGGTGAAGATTTCAGGGTTGACATTGGCGTTCACCAGCTGTACAATGGGCTAGATTAAGAACATAAATCTTAGACATTAGTAAAGGATTATTTTGCATTATCTGATTTGAAAATCAGGGGGAAAAAAAAAATATCTTGCTTTACTGACCGAAGTAAAACAAATTTAAATCAATTGCTAAGTACTGACTTCAGAGTTTCCACTTCTCCTTTGTGGTTTATTTCCCTCCCTCCTGGCCCCAGCTGTCATACAGAAAAGTTAAAATGCTTTTATACATTTCCTAAATCTATTTTCTGTCTTGGCAATTCACCTCCTTCGGGTACTTCAAAACTTTTGAATCTAAGGCTTAGAGAAACATGAAGTCTACTATTCAACTTAACTTTATTTACCATGTATTCATTTATTGTTAAATTTATTGCCCAGACTAAAAAGCAGAGATTCTCAACCAGTATATCTCACGATTCACAAGTGCAGATCTTCATTCTTGATATGGGATTATGCATGCCTAACAATAAACTCTCATGATTTATATAGTCATTTATTACTTACATGAACTGCTTTTACTCTACAGATCCTACAGTCAGACTTGCCAAACTAGAACTATTCAAAGTCTATAATTTCTTTTAGCCATAAGAAATAAAGCCAGACGAAGAGCAATCAGAGCTTGAAACCTAATTTGTGATGACAGAAGTTTAAGAAATCAGAATTATTATTTGATAATTACTGAGTACAACCAAATTATTATGACAGAGCTGAGCAGAAATGCTAGTTAAGGCACATAAATTTATCATTTAAAAAAATGCTTTCAGCTTACATCATTAAACTACATATAGATTTAATGATTTGCTCTCAGCCCTCAAAGACACTCTTGTAAAACATAAGGCCAATATACTTTCATTTAACAGAGCACACCTACTCACATATTAGAAAGCAGCAGGAGAGGATCAGCATTTCTGTTCATAGGCCACTTAGTGCAACATTGTATTAATACTGATACATAAAACATCTCCTTCCCCTGACATTAAAAATCTTGTCCCAGACTATCCCATACTCCAGTAACTGCAGGTGAGATGCATTGATCTAATTAAGTCTTGTCAGCTCTTCGTGTCCTTAGCTACACTTATGAAAACTTGGCACAAACAACTCACATTTTCATGGTATTTGTAGTATGAAAATAAGAGGCTGAGATCTAACCTAGAACAGATAGCAAAAAGCTTCCATCAATTATATTCTTCAAAAACAAGCTCAAAATCAGATTGCATCAAATCTTAAGTATAAAAGCCTTTGCTGAAAAAGCAAGACGCAAAATTACTCAAAACCCTCTAAATTTCTGTTCTGCAGAAGAATCTCAAATCCTTTGTCACAAGCCTAAGTCAGAAACTACAGCAGGTAGGAGTGGAAACTGCATACAGGGAGTCAAACTGTTGTTTTTTTTTAATTTCTAGTGCACCCATGGTACTGTGTACGGAAGGAATGAGGAGGAGGGGTTCCTTTTCTGAAAATAGCTAGGATTATGTTGGGGGGCCTGACCTGGGTAATGAGTACCAGCTGCCTACCTTCACTGGTAGCTGCATTCTTCTGGGCTTTGGTGGGCGTGTGATCTGTACTTGAACTCACGTCGGATGAGATGCTTGAGCTGCCTTTGCCTGCAAAGGGAGAAAGAGGTGGAGAGGGTGGGAGGGAGAGAGAGAGAGAGAAAGCGCAAACATGAGTATCAACAGTGAAGTAGAAGGACCTTCCATATCAGAACCTGGAACAATTCCAGGAAGCTTTAAACTAAGTTTAAAGCAGCTGATGTTCATTTTTCACACACTGGGGTAGGAGTTAACTGCATTAGAACTTACAGCATGTGCATCTTCACTTGTACTAAGGCCGCAATCAGCCTCCTGTGTCACAGGGGCTCTCATTACGTATTTGCTAGGTCCCATTGTAAATGAAAAGTTTGTGATTAACAACATTAGGAGAACTTTCATGATTAGTTTTCTCGTTCCAATACCTCTAACACAGATCAGGACAAACGGATACTGACCCTCATCAGCATGAAGGGCTAAATTCAAAATGTGTTAAATGAGTTTAGATTTCTGTTTTATGTGTCCACATCATGCATTCGAGTCACTTAATCACTTAAAAATGAAAGTGATTTATCAGCTGTTTCTTCCTATACCACGCTCACTGCTTGATGAAATACACCACTTTAAAACTAACTTCTACACTTGTTCTTCATCTTTCATTTTTTAACTTTAAATCAGAACCGATGGATGTTTTTTTATTTTCTTTCTTAAGAATTTTTCCTGCAGTTCCTATATCAGTGCCCCCAGACCCATTTTGGGGATGTTAAAGCAGGTACAAATTACCAACAGAAGAAAACAAATATAAAGAATAACTCTAATAGATACCACAGAAGAGAAGAGAAGAGGGGGCTAAACCAAAGTTGTTTACCTATGAGGATCTAAGAAGGAGTTATTTTGCTTTCCCTTCACTCACTCTACTCAATCTCAGTAACTACTAACAGGGAATAAATACACTGTGCTCTGCAGCAGGAACCAGATCAACCACCCAATCAGCAATACGTGAGATAATTCTGGAAACAGGAAAGGTAATGAATACTGTTACATTTTAAGAAGCTGTCTATCCCCACAAACACTGCATCGGTGAAGCCTTTAAGAGCTATGTTAGTTTTTGGACCAAAATTAGGCTGTATGCAGAAAGCTAGCTGACACCATGTTTCTGTCACTTGAGTAAACCTATAATCACAGGAATGTTAGTAAGAGACTTTTCTGATCTGTTATTTCAATCAAGCATTCCTTGGGGGTCTGGGTTACAGTATGCCTGGTTTTCATAACAGTTAGATGTAAGGAGGAGGTCTGCGTTTTAAAGGTGCCACAACAGAACATGGATTTAAGTTTTAATGGGAAATGACTGGAGAATGTGCAAACGTAGGTTGCTTCACAACCAAGGTACAGCCACTTAATCCGTCAGACAGCCCTAGAGAATCATTCTCCAAGTAAAGTTGCTTAAGTTAACATGCTTAGATTTGAGAGATGATTGTGGAGTGAGAGGATATTAAAAAGGCCAGAAGGAAATAAAAAAATAGATGGCTAAGGCTAGTAGTTGGGTGGGGTGAAGAGAACAAAAGTATATTTTCAGTGATTCACTAACTGTTTTTTACATTCCTTTAAAAAGTTAAGCAAACCCAAGGAGCAGCACCTCTAGAATATCATTTCAATTGCTCTCAAGCTGTGACATGAGTTGGAGTAATGGACTGTGGTCTTTATAGAAATGACTGCCCCAAAATAGCTCTCCAGCTAAGGCAACTAGCATTGTGGTAGAAGAAAGGCAGATGAGAAAAGAGAAGGATAAATGTAAAATGCTCTTTCCCGGAAGAGGTCAGACAACTTGGAACACCTGAAATAGCTGATAATCAAATCGTTAATGACAAGAAAGGTATTTAGATTGTATCGCCACTACCAGCAACTCCTCATGTACCAAGCACTGCAACTGCAGAGGCAGAGAACAAACTTCCAAGGAGTATCAGCACTCCTTAACAGATTAATAGAAAGAAAAAAACAACCAAACCAAAAAAAGACCAACTGGAAAAAAAAATTTCCTCAAAGCAAATAAACAGGATTTCCTCTAAAAAATAAAAAAAAAATCTTTTTTGGGAAAAGGAAGTCAGTGATACCAAACAACAGCAGAGTTGTTAGCTGGTCATATGTGGCATAGGTTATTTTCACAAAGTGAATGCTTCCTGTGGCTACATACCTCCCCTATTAACATCAATAATATTTCTGTTTACATCACATACAAACAAGCCTCCAAGAGCACCTAAGAAGTATTTTATTTGCTGATTTCCAGTACAACCAATAGCAACATATTATTTACAATTGTACATTTCTATAGAAACTGTGAAATGCCAGATATAAGTCTAGATATTCACCATTTAAATCTACTTGAACTTCAAAACATCTTAACTCCTTCTGAGAATTTGAAAATAGAAATTAAGAAGAAAGAATCCATAGTGGTTACTACCTTGGTTGGATACCAGTTCTTCCTGCAATTATATTTTTAATATTTCATGAGTTAGAGTCTTCTCTTACTGTGTACAGCCCCAAAACAAGCCTTCTTCCTCACTGTCCACTCTGGAACTCTCCATTCAGGTGGGGAGAAGCAGGAGATAATTTCCAGTAAATGTTCAACGTGTTTTAAATAGGCTAGCAAACTCTACATCTCTTCCTTTAGTGCAAAACAAAGCCCTTCACTTCTAATAGGCGAGATTTGGCTATTGTAGTCTCATGTACACATGCAAGAGCTAAGATATAAGAGTATCTAAGCGTTCTCCAAACAACTTGGGTTTGCTAGTGGGAGAGAGTGCAGCTTCAGCAAGTTCCTAGATGATACAAAACATGGAGGAATGGTTGATTCACCAAGAGGTTGCTGCCATTCACAGGGACCTCATTAGGCTGAGAAAAAATGGGCTGACAGGAATCTCAGGAAGTTAGGGGACTGTTCAGCCTGGAGAAGAGAAGGCTTGGAGAGGTCTTACCAATGAATATAAATACCTGAAGGAAGGGTGTGAAGAAGAGGGAGACAGCCTCTTTTCACAGAATCACGGAATGGTCAGGGTTGGAAGGGACCTCTGGAGATCATCTAGTCCAAACCCCCGCCAGAGCAGGGTCACCTACAACAGGTTGCACAGGACAGCGTCCAGGTGGGTTTTGAATGTCTCCAGAGTGGGAGACTCCACAGCCTCTCTGGGCAGCCTGTTCCAGTGCTCCACTACCCTCAAAGTAAAGAAGTTCCTCCTCATGTTAAGATGGAACATGTTCATGTTCCATCCTATGTTCAAGCTTGTGCCCATTACCTCTTGTCCTATCACTGGGCACCACTGAAAAAAGACTGTTCCCATCCACCTCGCACCCTCAGTGGTGCCCAGCAACAGGACAAGAGGTAATGAGCACAAATCAAAATATAAGAAATTACATTTAAACCTAAAATTTATTTACTTATTTATTTATTTTACTGTGATGATGGTCAACCCACTGGAACAGGTTGCCCAGAAAGGCTGTGGAGTCTCCCTTCTTGGAGACACTCAAAACCCAAATGGACATGGCCATGAGCAGTCTGCTTTAGTAGACCCTGGTTTGAGCACTGAGGTTGCACCAGAGGATCCAGAAGTCCCTTCCCACTTCAACAACTCTGTAATTTTATAATTCAGGTACCTCTGTGAGGACAGTGTTTTGCAGACCAGTAAGCTGTCTTAATCATCCTGGGATTTCAGCGCTCATATGAAAATTCATTACACAAATGCCTTTCCAACTGACTACACCACTTTTTACCACACCTTCAATTTTACCTTTAACAGAAGCAACTACATAGTAAAGTACTAGATCTTATTACGCAACTCACTACAAACTTATATATCCAACAAATACATACCAAAAATAGCTGCAAAAATAGCTCCCGAAGATGTTGCCTTTTTTCTTTTAGACAGCTTATCTTAATCAAGCTATTTAAGAAAGATCTGCACACAGCTGCACTAGTAATGAATAACAGCAAAAGTATCAGCCACCTCCTATGATCCTTAACATACAGTAAGTTAAACACTCAAAACTAAAAAGACATGAAAGAAAGCAGGCCTATCATCCAGGGTTCATTCTCTGAAAGACACACCAAGAAGCATCTGAAACAAGAGGAAACATTTCAATAAAACTATTTTAAGCAGAAGTTCCATGTTAGAGGAGACACCATCTAGTCCTCAAGTCAGGAAACACCTGACTTGACAGAGAAGCCTTTTGCCGTGCTAGAGGTTTGGTGCCCACATACTACTTTCAGGAAGCGTGTTGCACGGCAAAGGAGAGAGGCAAATTATGATTTACTATATGGGGCTGGTGTTGGCAAACATTCAGCAAGCATCATGAATTCCCAGGTGTCTCACACTCACCTGAGCTCATCTGAAGCAGGGTTCTTCAGCGGTGCTTATTTTCAGGGCATTATGTGAATCTACGTGGCATATTAGGCAAAGACTGCTGATTTCCCTAATGCCATAGGAAAGCTTGATGTGTAGCATAACACTGGTCTTCAGAGATCAGTTCATCTCTCCAATTTAAAAAGTATGCTGAGAAAGTCATAGCAATTAAATATAACCTGACAGGGATTCTTACACAATGACAACAAGAAGGATCAAAGAGAGAGCAATATTACAAAGACTACAGAAGTAATGACTGCATTTGATCCTCTGCTTAAACAAATTAAAGGCCTGCCAAATGTTTCCCTGGCATGACTTGCTATTGTCTGGAGTTTCCTCCATACATTAACAGTTTTTTATTACAAAGCCGGACATTACAATCCAAAAGAAAGCAAACTGCACTATGGTAGTAGTCAGATACGGTAGAAGAAAGCAATTTTCCTACAATACAACATAATTCACACCAGGAGCGAAGGTGGTACGGACTTCACCACACCTGCAAAGAATCACACAGCTACACAGTTGCAATTCAAATCATGTCTCTGACCTGCTTCTGAAGAAGCAAGAGCACGCATATTTTTTTCCATATACTAGCGCCAAAGCCTTACAATAGTCATAGGAACAACATTCCAGCCATCTAACCTAGTAAGCTATTTCCTACGTGTTTTATTTTGATCCTGCTGGAAAGAAAATTAGAATAAGGCAAGCATGTAACAGATACTTCCCCTGAACACCACCTCTGTCTCCAGCTCTTTGTAGCCCAAGGAATTTCTTTAGTCATAGATGTTTTTGTACTCAATAGCCCTATAGACACATTAAATATACCTGGTCTCTTTTTGAGTCATGATTATTGAAATAATGTGTTCCATTTTCTTTTTATCACAGATGGCTATATGACTAAAACATCAGATTCGTCTGTTTTATAAAACTGTTTCCATCTTCAGTTTGCTACCAGAAGAGAATAAATACCGATTTTAATAAAGAGATGCTGCAGACTATCCAATGAAACATTATTGAAAGGTTGTGCATGGAACTGGGTGGTCTTACTGCATGTTTCAATATTGCTGCAAAAAAGCAATAGCTTTTCCCAGCTGCTTGTATAGCTAGTTACAATCTTTATCTCAAAAGCATGCTGATTAGAGCAGTGTTTCTCCAAACACCTATATCAGTGTATTTCAGGCTGTTAAAAAGTTACAGGACAGCAGTAAGAGTAAACACACGCAAGGCATCTTAGCCAAATGGAAGCATTTGATAAACACTGGAAAGGAAACAGCATGAACTGGTGAAAAGCAAACTTTGGATTCTGCCGGTCATACTCGCTGCTGAGTAGTGTCAAAGCCATCACAAGTCAGTCAGGACAGAAGCAATGCAATTTAAACTTACCCAGGAAAGTACAGCCTATAACTGTCCAAGGCTGAAAAACCATTCTCAGAAGCACACATGCAAAGCTGCCCTGTTACGGACAGCGGTTCTGACTGTATGACCGTCACCTCTTCAGGTGTATTTTGTTATTTTCCTCATTGTTACTGCACACCCAGCCTGCATAAACAGAGGCTGCTTGAATTATGTGATGCGAGTCATAAGATACATGATACAATATACACTGACCTATGTGACAGATGAAGGCGTGTCCTGGCAGTGAGTGCCTTTCACTCTGCTCTGGAATAGTTTTACTAGGGGTTTTTTGTGGTTTTTTTTTTTAGTTGGTTTTGTTTGTTTTTGTTTTGTTTTGTTTTGTTTTTTTCACAGCACATTTGTTCCTGGATTCTGATGTATAGTCATTTTTCTGCTGTATTTTACATGCCCTTCTAAGCTCTTCTACAAACAGGCTGACTTCCTATATGCCACCATGGAAAATAATAGCAGTATTACTCTTGACATCTAGTTTTAATTCAATGATGCCTGCCTTTAGCAGGCAGTGACAGTTACCTCAGGAGTGAAATGGACAGTAAGGTCACATCCACTGTTTGCCATGCTGAAGTGAAACATTAGACAAAATGCCAAAACAGAAAACCAAAACATAGTAATTCAAAAAAAGGAGCAAAAAGCAGTAAAGTCCAGAATAATAAGAGCCATAAATCTTTTTAATTATCCAAAAGCATTATATTGCAATGACTTTGATGTAAAGAAGTGAAAAATTTCTTTACTTAAGCCATCAATTCTTCTGCAAACAACACTAGTCAAATTCAACTTCTCAACATGAAAGGGCATAAACATATGGCTTTTCTACCAGATGATCATTACTTTCTCTTTTAAATCTTCAGACAAGGTTGGGTTTTTTTTTAATCAAATATATGCCAACTACATCAAGAAGAGATCCAGAAAAAAACCCCAATCCAAACCTCAAAGCATCAGAGATCATGCAAGAGGAAAGAAAAATCTCTTTTCCTTCTCCTGTTTCCACGACACACATTATGCTGGTCCAAGTCTCCAAAACCTCAAATGTATCTCTTTACAATCTGCACCTCCAGAGACCACAGGCTCCTAGTATGTTTCTAAGTATCCCCATGGAAATCAGCAGCCCGCTGCAATACTTAGGCTTTGAGGATATATGGCATCCTTTAAAGATGCAATACATCAATTCATTTATCTAAAGTAAAAGCAAAGTTGGACTACACACTTCGGACAATCATTCTCCCTGGACTTCACATTTCTACCAATGGAAATTATATGTCATAAAACTGCTTTCCATTTATTCACTTTTAACTGCTGCACAAACTACCACTGATTTAACATTTTAGTTACCTACCTACAAGCGTTGTCTCTCATTGAACTGCTTTCAGGATGGGTTACATGCTAATTTACAAATCCACATTGTACTTTTGCCCTAGAATCTTGGGAGGAGGGTTCTCAAGTGATTTTTTTTTTTTTTTTTTTGAGTCAAATTAAAACACATGCCAGCATGACACACACAGGCTACAAGTTTCATTCCACCCAACATTTGTCAGGATGTGATAAAACTAACAGTAATCTGCACAAACTCCAACCCCGAGGAAAGGAAATAAGCTGAGTGTTTCACAGGAAGCCTACTGAAGATTGAAGAGTTTCTAGATATGTGGTAGCACTGACACTTCAGGAAAATATTTCTTAAGATTTTTCAGAATGCATTCTCTGCCAGAATTTTTACATTATTTTTTATTTTTAAATAGTAACTCCAACTTCCAGGATCGCTTAATTTGGCAGTGAAATTTGGCATAACTTAGCTATGAAACGGTATACCTAGTGCTGCAGCATTTCTGTAGGTTTGAAGCTGAATTTCAACTCAGGCCACACAGGCCATTTCGGCCTTTGTTGTTGTTCTTCCAGTCACGCCTCCCTCCCATTTCCAAGTGTCACCACATGCTTAACAAAATTTCCTGCAAATGTCTACAGAACATAACTGGTGTACTGAAGTGTCTCTTCTAGGGAGTCGGTCACCTTACTCATTTTTAATGTCTGTTAGGCATTTGTACGGGGTGAGGGTGCCCAGGTCCTGGCAGCGAGGTGGGTCCCTGTGGACAAATGCCCTGAGACACAACCTCTTTGTGTCACCTTTTTTTCCCCCATCAGTGTCACAACAAGACTCAACCAACCACTTGCAAAGCCAAGCTGTAATGGCAAAAGCAATAAGGATTGGTTTCATTCTGATGTAAATATGGCCATGGAAGTTCTGCAGCTAGCATGACGCAATGGTTTATCCACTATATGGAGAAATACTTGAAAAACTTGCATAAAAACATGTGCGTGGGATTGAATTTTTCAGAACTGTTTAGCAGAATGATAGTTGTTGCTAGCAAGACAAGCCTATTCAGAAAGGATGGATTAAAAATGTAAAGCTTAAGTAAGATTGTCTGTGTAGACACAGATTGTACTTGCTATGCCATGCTGGAAGCAGATTTGATGTACTGGGTTTGCAGCTGTGACATCCTTAACTCACATCTTGGTGCCAAATAATTCACTATGATTTCAGAATGGCTAAAGACTTCATTGACTGAAGTCTTCAGGTAGCGTCATCTAATCTTGAAGACTAATATCTTCAAGTATACTCAACAAATCCAATGACTACAAAGGGGCAGGACACATATTTTAGTTTTCTCAAGTAACCTGTCTTACTCCTGTACCTTTCGCCTCCCCCATGTAACGGTTGACATTGATCCTTTTTCTAGAAAATTTCAACTCTCACTGATGAGGCTTGGTAACCAAAAGCTGATAAATGGGACTACTAAAGTCGCCATCATTTTTGAAGATAGTATATGTCTGCTTCACAGTACAGAGTGATAAACAGCACGTACCACTGCTGAGTTTATAAAGAAGTAATAATGTGTCATAAACTACTCCTCTCTGAAGCCTACCAAGCAGGCTGCGTGCCAGAAGGCCACGCTAATTTGTAGCCAAACTTTGCACCCACTCCAAGCGTTAAGCTTTACATTTCAAACACCGCTAAAAGTCCGTGAACAATTTAGTCTAGGAGGTAAATATTATTTAAGTAATGCTGCCTGAGAAGGAAAGAATGCAAGTATGTTTCTCACTTGAACTCAAAGTGAGAAAACAAGATGAGAAATCTGTAACATCTTCTTTTTATTACTTAACAGGACTAGCGTGTCTCATGACCAAGTCTTAAAATACCTCTTTTCACTGAAATGCCTTAGCCTGTACTCCAAAAGAGGTTACTACTCTGTAGCCTTCTATGTTGCCACAGGAACAGGAAAATAAAACTTTGGCCTTCCTACCAATCAAGGAATTTTCTTAGGAACTGTTACATTCATTCAATATTGGGCTCTTCATTACACATTGTCTTCCAATCACCACCATGTTTTAAGGGTATTTACTCAAGATATGCTGTTCTAAAGTTTAGCTAGAAAAAACACTTCTTTAGTATATACTACCTAACCTTAAATCTACTATTTTAATCCAACAACCGAAAATAATTATTAAACCAACACAAGAAATTAATAAACACAATTGAGTCAGAACAAAACAAAATCCTGGTTTCGGCTTTATACTGTCTTTGAGAATGTCACTTCATTGCCAAGTTCTCCATGAATGGCTGCTTCAAATTTGTTTTTCCTGAACTCCACCGAAATTTAAACAAAATTCTAATCCTTTGTATTCAGGAAAGGCAACGGCTATTCAGTTCAATACCCAACATAAATTGATAGAGACTTAATTTGCACGTTACCACACATGACATGCCAGTAGGTGGAGATAGCCCGAGAGGATAAACTCCAGTATAAATTCTGAAGCGAGTGCAGAACCCACTACTGCACTGGAACGCATCAGGCATTCGGTATAGGTCTTAGTTTTATTAAATAGCAACATACTCTTCAGAAGCCCAAAATCAAAACCACAAAATATATGTTTGTCTTCCATGATAGTAGTATTAACAGTTAAAATCTGTATTTATATTTTCACAAACAACTAGTCCCAGCATTTGAACACAAAGTGTTTAATATTAAACTTGCAGTATCAATTTTAATGCTTATTTCACTTAGAGCACAAAAGTTACGATATTGTCAATGATAATTTTCATCCATTTATTAGAACTGCATCCAAGGCATACACTAAAATGCAAAGAGCCTATTACTGCTGCATGAACAGACGCACTATGCTCACAGTCAGAAGTGGCTGTGAATGTTCTGGCACCAATGCCCAGCTATCCTGCCTACAGCTGATAAGACATCAATCTTACAGATGGAGTTTTAAATCAGCACTTAAAAGATGCAACTAGAGGGCATGCAGATCCTTTTCTTGAATACAGTGTTTAGTGCCCAGTCATGCCTCATCTCTCCCTCCAAAAGGAAGTCTAAAAGCACAGTTACCCAGTCAGTCTGGCTGCACAACTCCACTTGCTCATCCATGAGGAGGATCCAAAGCAAGTCTGGGTCCCAATCTACTTCCCAGCTCCCAAACCGTTTTCAATAGCTTTTATCTCTTCTCTTGAAATATTACTGCACATTACTGTTTGTTAACCTTGCAAGACCTTTCCCTGGCTGGTTAAGCATTCACTGTTCCTTGCTCTTAGCCTCCCTTGTGGACTTGGTTCTTAGCAATGACTAGTTTGCAGAGCACCACTTGGAAAAGGTTGACATATGAAAGCAAATTCTCCAACTTACCAAAACAAGCACAGCAGCAGCATGGAGCATGAAGGCAATTGGTATGACGTCTGTCAAGATGACCGAAGCCTAGATTTTTATAGATGTCTTTCCACTCATATAGGAACTTCTGCATGTACTTAAGTCAGGTAATAGATCTCCAAAAACTTCTCCCATTGTATCAGTATTCCCACAGCCTACTTTTGATACTATTATCTGAAATCTAAGAAAGTTTGGATATCGTGCTGAAAATATTCCCACAGAAGTTTCCACTAAAGTTGTTCTACTTTCCTGCCCTGATACTAAATTGGCACAACAAGGTATAACATAGATTGCTGAGTCTGATTAAAAAATTAATTCCTTTTTCATCTATCTTAGTCCTGAGATGGATCACCAAACTAAACAGATTCTTCCTATAACTGCACGACAGGTACAGTGGGAACAGAAGGAACCCACAGCTGGAGGTGGCTGCTGCGGCAGTGCTGGGGGAGCAGCTCTTTTAGCATAGAACATAGTAACCCCAGAATAACCAACCTCACAATAGCCGCCAAATTTTCAGTTTGAATGTTGGCAGCTGGTTAAGTCAGCGTCAACAGTAAGGAGGTGAGGAAGTGAAATACCTGTATCAAGACAGCGTAGAAACAAGTACTCTGGTATCAATGTACACTGTGAAGAGCGATGCAAAAATCTTTTGCATGACAATACAGATCTGAAAGCCTAAGACGACTTTTTAAAGTAAAGAACAAAGGAATCTAATGGCTAAGAAAAAACAGACAAGGATCACTTTACTCCTTTAGATAAGCACAGTCACTTCCAGCTTTTCTTCACTCATGGATACAGGGAGGGGGAGAGAGGGAAAAGGAAGTGGCTGACTCAAGGATGCAAATAAAAGGAGTCTTTGAAAAATTCTGGGATTACAAAAATTAAATAAAAGAGATTTGTGGAAGAGGCATACAGTGATACAAAGTGGTAACTTGAAGGTAATTAAAAGGAAAAAATCTGCACACTTGAGAAATATGCCTATTTTTTTTTTCTATCTTTCTATCTATTTATTTTTCTATCTATTCAACTAGCAAGTTTGGTAAAGTTACAAGGCACGTGCTAGCAGGTTCAGAAACCAAACTCATCATCACACACAACCAAATTAAAAACAATTACGAGTATGAAAGAAGCTGTGGTTACAAGAGAAAACTGAATCAAACTAAGGCTTCACACTGTACATTTGATAATCAACTTCGAACTTCACAGAATTCGGAGAAAAAGGAGGAAGAAATCTAAAGAAGCTCTAACCATCTGAGGATGTTAGCAAGCGAAAAAACAAAAACAAAAAAAAACCCACACCCAATACCAGCCTGATTTTTTTTTAACACAGTTTTAACATGTAATTTTATTATAATAGAAATAATTCCATTATTCCTATTGAAAACTCTCTGTAGTTTCAGTTGCATAACTTAATCATCTTCTGGTCTTAACTCTGTACAGAGACTGCACACTACAATTTGCTGCTGCAGTCCCTGCCTGAACGCTGGGAATAGATGCTTATCCAAAACAACAGAGAGGCTCATCTACCCCCGGAATATGAGCAGGATAGTAATTGTCCGTAGAAATAACGTGGCTTTCAGTGCCAATTCAGCATTTTTGTTTCTTCTGCAGCATTATGTTTATTTCGGCTGTTTTCCACATAAGCTTTCCTTTCAGAGAGCATAGAAATATGGCATGGAAATTCTCAGA
Organism: Charadrius vociferus; assembly: GCF_000708025.1. NCBI lineage: Eukaryota > Metazoa > Chordata > Aves > Charadriiformes > Charadriidae > Charadrius > Charadrius vociferus. Next base: position 1,166,851 of record NW_009648061.1, read on the forward strand.
GGAGGTAAATATAAATGCATCAGTCACAAGACATTAGAATGCCCTCATCTATTTTAAGCATAGCATACTCCAAGGTATCCCAATGGACTAGCAATAAAAAGACAAAGGACACTCTTTAGGCTGCCCTACAACCTTCACTAGGACACTGTTATTTGTAACCCATACAGATATTCAGTCAGGGAAGGACAAATTAAGGCAAAAATGAAAGTAGCTAATATCTACCCCGTTGATTAATAAGTAATTAGTTTTTAAATTTTTTTCAGTCTCACTATTTAGTAGTATGTGTGCCACTGGCCTAAAGATTGTTTGGTTCTAGTTTGAGGATTAAAAAAATCCCTTCTGAAGTATATCTGTGAAGCTCAGATTGAACTGAGTAATTTTGTAAGAATTTCAGAATGGCACTGCTTTCAAAATTGTTTTATCCAATATCTTTGTGAAAAGACGTGCTTCAGTCCTCTTTCCTGCCTGCAATACAGACAAGTGATAATTCTGTTCTTAGGTATGATAAATCATACTTGTAGTATTCAGTATGAACATTTAATTAGGGGAGGAAAAAAAAGCCATTGAAGCTAGGTACGTCTGCAGCAGAAATAAAGTGAGCAGAAACAACGGGGCAGCCACTAACAGCCAGAGCCAAGATAAGAGCTGTAAGAAGGGTAAGGGCAGCAACTGCTTCACCTTAGTTTAGCACAGCCAGAGCAGCTCCCACAGTTCAACTTCAACCAGCCTAGACTTCTCGCATTTAAGACAAAAACAGAAAAGATAATGAGAAGTAGTCTAAGTCTTGTAAAGTCACAAGAGCCTTTGGCAAAGGTATAGAATCTTCAGGACACTGGAAGCCAAAGGGGTTAGAGCCAGATTTATACAGAGTGGGCGTGTTTGTGACCATGACACACCACAGTCCGAACAATCTCTAGTTCAGGATAGTTCAGAATGTTCTTGTTTGGATGGTTTCTGGGAACCAAAAAGCATACCAGGAGAAAGTTACTACTGCTATGGCCTGGAAGGCACTGTTAGCCCAGTCTATTTGTGCCCACCCCCCTCCCCTTGGGCCTGCCCTCACCTGCTATCACGGTTTAGGCCAAATCGGTTTTACCTTAAACTAGGACACCTGCCTACAGCCCAGGACCCCATTTCAACCTCCCAGGGCCATCAGTCCCTGTCCCAGCAACACCACAGCAGGGCTAGTCTCCAGCTCCCTACTGCCCTGCTCTGTGCTGCATCGGTTCTTGCAATGTTCATTTATTAATGCTAAGTTTCTTCCTCTGACTCAACTCGTCACCTGTACAGAAAGGGAGACAGAGGAGGACACGATGCTTGCATTGATATCCTGTCATTTGACACCAGATCTTCACCACGCTTACTGCAATGTCATGCAAGCACCCCGAAACGCTCAGCGTAACCTCAGTAAATGATCCCTGCTTCTTGATCCCACTTTAATACACATGTTTTAATTAAGCAGTGTTGGTAAAAACTAACAAAAGCCACACCAAAGAAATATGAAAAAAAAAAATTCTCTAAAATGGTCCAAAAAAACATTGTTAAGCTTTGTAAAAACTGAGGGAGTTGTTAAAAGTTCAGAGAGGGCATATAAAGTGGTACAATTGCCTGTGGCAATGTAACAGCAACAATTACAGAAGAAACAGTTCATTATCTCAAAAAAATGCTGTCAAGAATCGAAGGGTTGGTAACATCGGAATGAAACCAGAAATCCAAACGGGGCCATCGACTGGTCTGAGGCTAATGGAAAACACAGACCAGACTCTGTGGTCAACAGGCTAAGGTCCAAAATCACTATCTGCAAGCTCCTTCTGGTTCTCTCTTTGCATAAACTTCCACTCAATTATTCATTTTAATGGCTTTTGCATCATTCGGAAACTGACTGTACTGCCTATGTAGTGCAATGGAGGGAGATGGCCCAGTTGGCTCTATTCAAGCGTTAGCACCTTATTCCTTGTGACTTTGAAAGATGTGACCTGAAGAACCAAATGAAATTAAACAGGCTCCAGAACAGCAGCCTTTATGGCAGATCTGTTAGGCCAGAGTATCCAAGCAGGAGTGAATACTTTTGTCATTGACCAAAATACAACTCAACTTTTTCCAGTTCTTTCCGTCTCTCTGGTTAGCTTCAATTTGCTGAAAGCAGTCGTCACTGCTAACTCACCTCTGTGAGAATTAACTACTCCAACTCCTCAACCACAATGAGTCTGACAAGAAACATTCTCAATGCAACTTTCAAGCGAGGAGTAGAGAGGTCTGACAATTTAGCCATTTGGCATGTATTTTGCATCTTCCTGCATTTCCTCCAACCTGTCTGATGATTTCTAGCAACTAAGTTTAATAAAATTTACAATCGTGTTAGTAAGTTTTTGCTAGAAGACAGAGCAAGTCTGGACATTTGTATGCAAAAAGTAGAGCACAGAGCAGATAAGTTACATCCTGGGAATTGGTGATGGTTGTGCACTTCCCTCCCGCTCCCTCTTTTTTGAAAAATGTCATCTAGTGCCATGTGGCACCTTTCACACCTAAGCACTTCCTTAGCTAGCAAGCATCTACTTTTGTAGTTGTAGGCAACAGCAAGCCGCTTTTAATTTCCAGGGAAGCATATAGTTTACATGAGCCAGAGGGAAACACCTGCATCTCTCTGGTCTTAGTATGCCCATGGCTGCGTATCAGATCAAAACATAGCTGATGTCAAAGAGACACAGGTGCAGGAAGCTTGCTCCAGAGTTCATTTCCACAATATCCTTTTAAAGGGACAGCTTATCCTTTGCTAACTACACTTAGGAGAGCTGCTGACTGCTCATATGATTTTTTTTCCCCTAACATATGTTTTAACTAAATGCCACTATAAAATTACAGTTTGAGAAATGCTGCGTGCCATGCCAAGAACCTGACTTACTCCTTTTAAAATTTAGTCTTCAGAAACCATCTGTACTGTGACAACAAGGAGCAATATTGCTTGTCCAACCCAGTGAAAGTTTTGCTGATTTATCTCATTCTCCACCATGCTATTCACTGCTACATTCAGTGAAAACCGCTGCTCTAACACAGAAAGGGCCTTCAGAAGGTTTCAAGATACTCTTCCTACTAGTTCATTACTACATAGTGCAAAATATAATTGAATTGAAATGCAAAAAAATAATTCCATGTATCAGGGACTAATTGCCAATGGGACATACATTAGTACTGAAACACAAGCACCCATTTACTAAAGCCGACTTCTCCAAAACTATACAACATGCTGAAGCAGCAGTTTCAAACTTAAACATTACCCCAGTATTTCCTCAGGTACTCCCTACCTTCATTAAAGGAAATTTAAGGCTAACTTTTTTCTAAACATAGGTCCAAGCCCTACAGCAGCAGGAAGACCATCACAGTCCTACACCAGCCTGGAACAATCACTCCCGCTAAGTCTGCCCAGGGAGCACACTGAGCACCCGGACCAGGTCCCAGTGCAGCAGCAGCAGCAGCCCCTGTTACTATTACCCTTCCTTCAGCTATTGCCTCACCAGCACCGGCTGTAAGCAATACTTGCAAATCCAAATGGAGCAGATCACATTCTCACACAGTATGCGCCTCAGTGCAAAAATCTGCTACGCTAGCTCAAGCCAGCTCCGTCAGCATTTTAAACCAAATAATTGCATCTTCATCTTAAATGTGCTACCAGAGGACCTGAGAGAAGGCAAGAATACTTAAAATCATCCATACCCGTTTTTTCATTGGCTGCTGCTTCTTTTGACTAAAGGTGGTAACAAGCTTTATTAGGCATTACTTGCTCAAAACATAAGCAGTGACAGTCTGTAGGGGAAGGAAGGGGACGTGAAGAATATAAGACACTTATACGATGCCTATGTCAGAAAACAAGTAGGAATACATGTAACAAGTTGAGTAGCCGAGCTTTTTTTTTACTTTCAAAAAAAAAAGAAGAGTAAAAACAAACACCACCTCTGGTTCCAACAGTGTGGAAGAGATGTTTGTATTAATGGAATGATCATACTACACCTCTGAAATAAATAAAAATCTACCAGAAAGGAAGTCACCGTAGGAAAATAACAGAGAAGAGTTTTAGACAGTAACACCACCACTGTTTCTTTTCTAGAAAGGTTCCCTCTGCAACCGTTTTACTAGCTACAGCACACAAGATACCAGCATGGCACATCTAGTAATTCATAGTTAAACCAAGAAATAAATGCTGTTTGAATATACCCATGCTGACTTGAAAACTCAGCAAGGGACTTTATTTCTGCACATAAATGCACAGACGCACATGCATACAATCAAGAAGAAATGTAATAGCATTTCCATTTTTAAGATCACTTCTGAAACGGAAGCTGTACAATGCCACAACTGCACCACTATTACTTCTTTGAAATTCACTATTCCTATTTCAGATGTCACTGAACGCCTCACAGCAAGCTTTCTCAATGGTTACTTTTTAAGGTGCGAAGCTCCTTGACCTTTCACTTTAACAAAAGGTGTGCAGTATTACAAAAGAAAAAACAGTCTAATTTGAACCACAGTAGTAAAATCCAGCTTCAGAAAGCGTCACACCATAAAACCTGAATCTGTAGAGACAGGCATCTATTAATGACAAACATCTCTGGTAAATAAGTCCACTCACAAATGACTGAATAGATCTTTAATCTAATATCTAAAGCATTTTAAAACATACACAGCTATTGAAGATCCTTTGCCAAAGTGGTTTTGGCACACAAATGAAGAGATAGATACTAAGCATACGTCCACTAGACTGGGTCAGACAGAAAGGTCAATCCATCTCCAAGCTCTGGCTGACAATAGCAGACAGCAGATGCTTTTTTGGCAGAGTTACCATATCTGACTCTGAAGAAAAGCACACGTCTCTCAGAAAGGACTACTATCACACCCTTGTCATTTTCTCTTACCTTAAAACCATGTAACAACTATTAGTAAACAACTGTTTGAAAATAAACCTTTTTTGAGGAATTCATTATGTAAAACTCCATCTGTCACCAGGGTGACCTTTCACTATGTAAAATACCCTGATTTCAGAGGGATAAATCTCAGCCTCAGCTTTCATAACCCCATTCCACTGGCTTACGATACTGCAGACTAACCTTCCTTAAGCATTTTGGCAGTCTCCCTTTCCAAAACAGGCACCACTGAGAAAAAAACATCTTACAGCAAAGACTCACGTTGCTTGCACTGTTCATTTCAAAAATCAACACAATGAAAACTATCCCCAGGCACTACCTCACACAAGGGAGGTATGACTGGTTGATTCAGACTCATTCATCGTTTGCTGAACCCATCCTGCCTGTTGCTCCACTGAAACAAACCAACTAAATGGCTCTTTCTTCACAGCCTTCAATTCCAGCTACTCCCTAGTGACATCCGCAGGCACTTTCCTAAGGTGCTCTCCAAGCTACCGAAAGCTCTTTAAAGCTACCTCACCCTTTTGAGTCTCTCATCTAATGTTGTCCAGTCTGCCAGTAGGTAGGTGAATATCCGTCAAGCCAACTAGTACTAAAATACTCTTTGTTTGCTTAAATGTGTCTTTCTATATCTGACTCATTCAACACACAAGACAACAAGCTCTGGAAGACTGGAATTTTATTCTATTGCTGCAGTCCAGCAGCAGGAACCAAGCAACCCAACCAATGTTTAAATTCTGGAAGAGCCCAGGGAAAGCTTTTTCTCCTTTTGCTGGCAAGGGAAAGCAGTTAATCTAATTTTCACTGAAAAGAGCAGCAGAGAATAAAAACCTCTCTGCAAGTTGATCAAGTACCCACCACAGTGGGTAAAACAAACTGCCAAGTGACATATAACAGGATCCCTGCAAAGGAATGCACGGTCACGATACACACTATCTTCCACAATGATTTATTCCTTTAAAAAAGTTGTAAAAATCAGGGGATAACGTAGGTGGTCATGTCACTCTCTTCATCTAACAATTCTTCACTGATACAGAGCACTGAACTAGACTGACTTTCATGACAGCATTGTCAAAAGCCACAAAAGTATCAGTAACTGACAGATGACTGAGCTGAGTGCTTGCAAACGGCTACTCACTACTTCTCCTGCACAGGCAGGAGGAAGAGATTCAGTTGACTTTACAGGACTGCAGATGAGCTTGTTTGCTCCCCCATCTGTTCATCCCCTTACGCTCTCTGTTCAAACTGGAAAGAACACACTCCGGAGAGCACAATCCCCAGGGTGCATCAGGTTTCTCATCAACACTGACTGCTTGGTCAGGAGAATGTTTTAGTTACATCATGCTAGAATTTGGCAACAGTCCTGACATTTAATTAAACAGACGTTTTTTGAAGCAAAGCCCACAGTAGGGCAGACCAAGAGATACAGATGCCTGATGATGTGCCTCATAACAGCTCTTTCCCCATGGCCCAGTACTGACTGACTGAACAGTGCTGTTCTAAGAGGAATGCAACATTTCAGATCACTGGGTGCCTAAAATCAGGCCCTTTACTCTGCTCTGGTGAGACCCTACCTGGAGTGCCATGTCCAGCTCTGGAGTCCTCAGCACAGGAAAGACATGGACCTGTTGGAGCTGGTCCAGACAAGGTCCACAAAGATGGTCAGAGGGCTGGAGCACCTCTGCTATGAGGAAAGGCTGAGACAGTTGAGGTTGTTCAGCCTGGAGAAGAGAAGGCTCCAGGGAGACCTCATAGCAGCTTTCCAGTGCATAAAGGGGGCCTATAGAAAAGCTGGGGAAGGACTTCTTACAGGGGCGTGTAGTGATAGGGTGAGGGAGAATGGCTTCAAACTGGAAGAGGGCAGGGTTAGACTAGATATTAGGAAGAAATTTTTCACTCTGAGGGTGGCAAGGCACTGGAACAGGCTGCCCAGAGTAGTTCTGGAAGCTCCATCCCTGAAGGTGTTCAAGGCCAGGCTGGATGGGGCTTTGAGCAACCTGGTCTAGAGGAGGGTGTCCCTGCCCAGGGCAGCGGGGTTGGAACTCAATGATCTTCAAGATCCCTTCCAACCTAAACCATTGGGTCCTTCCAAATTGCCTTCTCCTGTGAGAAAAGTTCCACAGAGTAGTCATATCACCACATTCCCCTACACACCTACAAATGTAAGGCCCAACAGGAAGATAACAGAGTAGCAAGCATGAGAGTCAGAATTTTTTAGGCATTTTTACCTAAAAAGTGACTTTTTGCCCACGTTACAGAGAAAGGCCAGCACCATTGTAACAGCTTAAAGACGTCTTGATTTAACATAGAATACCTACCCCTGCTGCCAGGTCTGGAAGATAATTTTAAAACTTCATTCCTGTGATCTAGCATTACAACTTCTAGTTTCAGCCTTTTTTTCCCATGACTGATTTATATCCCTCCGAACATTTGCAGAGGAACCAAGGATGACTCCCCAGAAGCACACACAGAGTAAGCACATCCGCCCAGAACATCTGTTCTACCTCTGGGAGACAAGACCCGTTTCTAGTTTCACAGGCCTGAACAAAACAGTCTTAAAGGAAGTCTACATGGAAGGTAGAGTTCCCACTTTCTCCAAGCACTCTAACAGCAATTTCCTACAGATGTTCTGGTTTAAATCAACATTGCCATTCTGGCCCTCTAAATAGGATCTTTTACACAGGTTCTAGCATTTTTTTTTGGTCAAGAATACTTTTTCTGATGTACAGCAGCATTTTCCCTGCTTTCAGCTATATGCCATGCTCACAATCCACGCTCAGTTTAGACCTAAGCAATACAGTCTTGATCTTCCTCTTAGCTGCCTCCAAGCAGAGAGACACCCACTAGAAATTTTACTGTAATGGTTTCCCTGCACTACTCACCATTTTGGATCACTGCGTTCATGCTACATGTACTTTTCCACTCCACAAAGTTCTTTCACCGTAGTATGGTATAGCCCTTTTGCAGCAGAGATGTGTCACATCATTATTCACAAATTGCAGAAGCTCATGTAGTTCAAAGTTAATAATGACAATGTTAGTCAAGACAGGTGTCCAAGGGAACAGCACCGGTAACATCTCCATTGTGGTAACTCCCTCTTGAAAAGAACTTCTTATACTCTTCACATCAGCCAAGCTTTTGTTCACTCAAAGACAAGTCTTATTTCAATCCCCATTTTTTTCCCCAACAGGAAGCTGTATCAGAGGATTTAATTAAATCTACACAGGCAAGGCTAATGCAGTAGATGTTATCAATCGTCTTACATTTCAACTAGAAACAACCCACCTTTGCCAAGACAGCATCTCTTGTCTGAGTTCACATTTATTCTTGTGCCTGATCTCTCACTTTCAAAAATGCACAGAATTGGAGAAGACGAAAAACCTGCCCAAATACCTGAGTCAATTATTTTTCATTGAATACTTAATTTCTCCCATCTCCCCTCAAATCACCGCCATCTGTTCCCCAACCAGAGAGGCTACCAGAAAACTGCTGCTCGACAGTTTTGTTTTCTTTGCAGGTTTTACCCTATAGTAAAGAGGTCTTTGGGCCTCTACAACAGAGGATTACAACCACAGGCAGGAAAGGGATTCTGAAAGAGGGCTGAAGGGTTACACAGACAAACTGTGAGTGAATTTTATTTCCTTAAGCCCTTGAAAGACCTGTGACAGGCAGGAGTTGCCCAGGGTGGCCTCACTACAATGGCAGTAGCACTTGCACACTCAGAGGCTAATGCCGTGTCCCAGGAGACAGATTTGCAGAGATTACTGGTGGAAGGGGAAAGGGAGACAAGGCAGCAAAGAGCTGCGGTGACCCTGTAGGTACTGGGTAGTAGAAAAGACACTGTGCTTTGGAAGATAAACTCTTTCTGAAGTAAGCATTAAACTAACAACTACGGCAGAGCTTCCTTTCATCAAGGAACTAAAATTGATGTAGCTTTGGTTTTGATATGATTTTACACTAAAATTCAATTTGACAAAAAGAAAAGTTTGAAAATATAACCCAGCAGCAACATGTTCAACATAATTAAAACCATTACCACAAGCATTACGAAAACCTTACAGCTTCCTATCTGAACTGTCAATCATTAAACTTTCTTTGATGGCATTTGGAGAGAAAACAATGAGGAAGACATCGAATATGTGATAGGTTCATTCAAAGGTCTCTTCTCCCTTTACCAAACGTTTCAATCCAATCTAAAAAAACAAAACAAAAACCCCCAAAACAAAAAAATGTAACATTTGCTACCAAGAACACAAGGAAAAGTGAAGACTCGTATGAATTATGGTCATAAAATACACTTTAACTCCTAAGTTAGTCAACTAAGGTTCATATTCGGACATGTAAAAATTGAAAGGTAAGCCCCCACAAAAACAAACAAAAAAACCCACAAACAAACCAATAATGGCAATAATACCTGCAGCTGAAATAATTGAAACTTTATGAAAGTCAAACTGCTTGCTTTAAGTCTAACCCATGTTTTCTAGAACACCTGATCTTGGTAAACAAACACTGTAGCCCTCCGAATGTATGAAAAGCTTTGTATGTTTGGCCATGAGAACCCATTAAATTGAGCAGTTTCCAGACAAAGTAGCTTACAGGGAGGATGTGAAGTTGACTCTCTTTACAAGCACATTGCATGTTCAAACAAAAATTTATGGGAATTGGGAACCTTTTAAAGGTTTCTCTGCTGTATACAATAGCTGCAGTATGGTATTATAAGTCATTCTTATGTCAAGATTGGATTTCTATAGGACACAGTAGCAAACACTAAATTTCAAATTTAATCCTACATGACACATCAGGTTTTAAATTCTTGTATGCATAGTCATTTTAACTCTGAAGAGACAGACATTTTTAAAGGACGGAGGCTAAAATTCTCCACAAAAATCCAACTACCTAAAGACTGTCAAAATTCATATGATTGCCATGATTTCAAAGCACAATTAAAGCAGCCTTGAAAGCTGGTACACATTGTGAACACAATTTCTACTGTCAATATAATAACAGCAGATTATTTTTCTCCATCTATTTGAAACCAATACTACCTGTATTTCCTGGGTTGTGGCTATGACTAGGTTAGTAATTTCCGTTCTACCTAAGGAAGAGGCAATGGGAGTCCTGATGATCTTGAGCAAACACCTGTTTCTGTACACCCACATTTTAGATGAGGCTCTGGAATGTGTTTCCACCAAAGACCACTATTAACTTGCTGTGTCTGGAGTAGAGACAAGTACTATGGCAGACAGGCAAGACAGAACAGAGCTGAATTAAAGCAGAGAAACACGTGCTTATACAAAAACTTATGCCACTTAGGGCCAGCAAGGTATACGTGTCAAATCTCATCTCAGAAAGTTCTCTCTATCTCCTTTCATCAAAAAATTATGTAACTGTATATGTACTGGTAAATTATATGCATTGGTTGGGTACCTTACAAAATGACTATATTCTTTCAACGACTACTTATATTTGAGTCGGAATTCTTAAAGAAGCATTGAAAGTTCTAACTACAATCTGACAATGGGTTACAGTATATGCTTGATGTCAGGCATTCCCCACCCAGTTTCCAAACTCACTCAGAAGCAGTCACAATGGCTCTTTGCATTCCATTGTCAAATTTTATTTTTAACATAAAGAATCTGTACGCTTATTTTTCTTTCATGTCAAAGGTTCCAACGGTTTCATTAAAGGATAGCAACTTTTAACCAGACCTTTCTAAACTGTAACTGGGTTATTATAATCCAACTATTGTGAGAACTAGTATTACAAACACTTCACAGTCTACACATCCTTTAGCAGCTCTGCAAAAACCAATCACATTAAAAACTACCCAAGGACACCTGTGTAGAAGTGAAATCTGTTGCAATGAATGCTAAGTGTTCCCTGCAACTATTCTGACTGCCTAGCACAAAAATGTACTAATAAGCTAGAGCTCTCCGTCATATTTGTAAAAACTGAGGTCCACGCAGTTAATTATCCTACCATCCTGATCTTCAGGTAAAAGCATATTAAAAAAAGACGGGCAACCATGGTTACTAGTAAATATCTGGTGTGTTGGTCAATTGTGCAACTGAACAAGCAAATCACTGGGAATAGCAAAAACTTATTATCAGGTCTTAGCATGGACTGCTGTTAGCTCAAACAGTAGAGGTCTTAAACAGCCTAGACCGACTACTTAAGCTTCTGGGTCCTGCGCCTGCTGCATGTGATTTGGACAAGAATATGAACAGAATCAGAAAACTTATTATAAAAGCGGCCCTCAAGACACGGACCCTTTAACAGAAGGTATAAGCAAGCAAAAAAACCAAAACGAATTTATACGATTTGCTGTTAAAAACAAGCAAAATATTTAGCTTGATTTTCTCATGGCAGGAAGTCTGGATGCCTGCTTGGAAAAATTTCTGAAGACCCAGTCACACTGGGAGCATACTGCTATACCTACGTACACTGTCATTTTCCATGTGTTTCTTCACTTTTTTTGATTTGTGTATGAAGCGAGAACCACATCTTACTACTATGTTTTTGGAACTTATCTTGACAATTCCCATAGTGTTCTTCTTAGTACTTTTTTTTATTTTATTTAATCAATCAGTGACTGGTAAATCATGCAGATAGTTTAGCTTTTAATAAAGACCTGACATTTAACTAAGAAGTAGTTGGATTGCTTCTGTATTTCCAGAATTACATGATCAACAGTATACCTAAAATTCGATCAACGGTATACCTAAATTTCAACCAACACATGTAGATCAAAAAAACTCCTCAGGCATAAGTTTCTGCTCTGCTTACACTTCCACAGAGCAAGATTCCTTGACATGAGTTTCCTCCAGTTGGAATTACCTATTACAGCTGTTTGCCAATTTGAGATGGGGAGGGCCAGGGCATGGAGAACAGTCAGCATTTCCAGGTCCCGGTTGCTCTGTTTAATCCAGAGCATTAACACAGATTCCCCAACGTGGGAAGCAGAGCCATGTTGACATGCCTGCGGGTATCTGACATCCAGCTACCAGGAGCTGTTACTGCCAGTAGACACAAAACATGAACAAACGATAACAGTAACAAGAATCCTCCTTGGAGAAGAGCAGCAGATGCTTTTAGTAAAATACCTAAGATATTTAGAGTACTTCACATTTTTCTTTTAAGAGTATAGCCCAGGAGAGAGCAACAGTCCTCATCAGGTCTAAAGAGAAATATGACCTACAGAACACCAGAAAAAAATAAGCCATTAGTCCCAAACATTTGTTTAAACATGGAGCATCCCACCTTGTGATGGGAAAGAACCTCCATCCTGTGTTACTCCTGTATTGCAGGAAATGCTCACGATACAAAAAACAGTATTCAGGAAAAGCAAGCCTAAGCAGGATTAGACAATTACAAACAGAAAGACATGCAAGTTACGCAGCTTTGAGTGAGAGCTGTTATCAAGCTACAAAATCTGCTTTTTGCAGAATTCGTCCAATAATCACAGATAGTAAATGTGTCCATTTGCCTGTCTTCTATCCATACCAAGGCAGAAACATAGACCCCACAATCCTATTCTTCTTAAACCCCTGGAATGGCTTCAAGTCCATAAAGGAATTCTGCACAAGTTATTTGAAATTCATAGGCCAGATAACTTTAGAAACTTTTGCTGAAGAAGCAATGTTCATTAGCAACAGCATTTCTTGCCATGCAAAGCTTCTACATGGACAAGGATCTCAGTTTAATCACTTATACCAGCAATAAATGGATTCTCCAACAGTACTTTACTTGATTTGAGGAAACCATCATTGCCTACATTTGAAAAAACCTTTTTCCCAGCATAAGCCAAACTAAAATTAAGAGGGCTTATACCTAGTTGGTAGATTAGTTCTGAGTATATGTTCACCCTCGGTTTTAAAGGTAGTATTATTGTTCTGAGGTAGAGATTTTCAGAAGAACAAGCACACCTTCTGTGTGCAAACAGAGGCTTAGACTTGCAGAGAGTCACTCTCAGTGAAAGTTGTCCCAGTCGGACCCATCAAGTCCAAGCCAGGGCTTGGAGCTACAGCAGTCCCATGTGATACGAGCAAAGCATTGGAGAAAAAGCTGTTTCAGGGTAAGATGAACCCAAGCAACGATACGCTTCAAAGCTTTTACTGTAAAAATGTTTTATAAAACCCATCCCTTATTGAAAGCTATTGAAAACAGATGAACAATAAAAATGCTTGTGCAGGAAAAATAAAAAGCTTGGGAAAAGGCAGCTTTATTTCTTATGGTCCATAAATCCAATAGTCAGGGAAGTACCATACATGAGACAAAATTGAATTTCCAGAACCCTAAAAGGGTCCTTCATTGCTGAATGCAAATTCATGGAGCTTCAATTAATTTTCTAATCTTGAGTGGAGTAGTTTACACAACTAGGTTAATACATTGTCACACAAGACTGCACTTTTGGACTAGAGCTAGAAAAGCAGCATATAGGAAAGAAAAAACAGACTCACCCTCTCTAATGAAATTTCTTGTATTGCTGCTACTCTGAGGCTCAACCACAAGGTGTCAGGAACAAACATTTTCAGATAACTGTAGTGATGCATGATCATGATTTGCAGGATTTAATCTTTAAACAGAAAAATATGACTGCAGCTTTTCACTTCTACTGACTGCTGTAGTCAGTAGAATTGTAGTATTTCAAATAAGGAGCAGCAAAGACATAGCAAGAAAGGTACAGCCATATTTCTCTCATTCCTAATCCTGCTTCAGGTATCAGTCATACCCCTAAAAAAAATAAAATAAATCCATCTTACAGGTTCTGTTAAATAACTCTTCTTGTGATTCCATTAAACTATTCTTTTTTCGGGATCCACTAAAGGTTACTGTGGAAGATAGAACACCAGGCTACAGGGATCTCTTGTTTCAGACAGCACATGTATTTCAGGCTCTGTGCAAAGGTACTTCCCGGAATGTCTTTAGAGAGAGCAATCTTGCCCATACAGCCCTTTTCTTCCAATTCCTACATCTGCTGCTGTTAATAAATGCCATTAAGATTTTAATTTAAATCATGAATCGTTGGACACACACACAGTCACTACACAAACCCTGAGCTCTCAGCCTTGAGGGATGAGCATCACCTGCACAGTCAATACACAACATCTCCTCGGATAAGAGCAAAGAATTAATATTAAACTCCATGACAGAAATAACAGCACAACATGCAGAGTCTCTCCGAAATGGAAACCCATACAAGAAAGTACTGCTCTGAAGGACAAACACTCAGGTACCCACATGTTACAGGGGAAGGGAAGCAGTCCCACGGCAGCACACTCTCACAGGTCAAGTACACTTTTGGGGTTAGCAGAAAGCACGCCAATGAATCTCAAGGAATCAATCACCATTTGAGGTTAGTATCAACCAAAAATAAAGGCGTTCAAGTCTAAACAGCATTTTTACATCACACATGTGCAAACAACATTTTAAGATAAAAGTGGTACTTTACTACAAATGAGGCATAAAGTACTTTGCAACAATTTATTTTATTGTCATTAAACATTCAAAGAAGCAGCAACTCTAGTCTGTTTACTATGGCCAAATGCCCAGATTTAATTTTTTTTTTTCCATGCATCTGTTTAACCTAAAGATTGGACAGTTTAAGCTGCAAGAATATAGAAGGCAGAAAATGCAAACAACTTTGCCTCGAGGCAAAGGGACTTGCAAACCTGGCAGGTCATTTATCTTTAAAGCAACATAGATGAAGTTTTGCCAAGACTGGAGATTCCCAATTAGTTGAGGCAGTACAGGATCACCCAGTATTTTACATCAATTTCCTCACACTTAGACAGAATATCTGTCCTTAGCATCCTCCACTACCATCTGCAACTCTAACTAGCAAGAGGAAATCAAGACCATTTGTGCCACTAAGTGAAAGTGGGAAAAAAAATCGTGCCTACAAACTTGCCTGCAGCTCTGGTACGTACTTGAGAACGCACCTACAGAGTTAGATTTTGGGAGAGATGAGGAGAGGCTTCTCCCTTTTCTACTTGATAATCTGGCGCTGAACCTCTGGCTTTATTTCCCCCTCTGCTTTTCTGGAATGAAGGAGCCTTGATCCAGTTCTGTCACTAGATTTATGAGAAATGTGCAACAGAGACCCAGTGGGCAGCAAGGCCCAGTTCTGTCACTCCTAAATTTTCCTTTGCTTCAGAGCAATCTGCTGGCTGCTATAATTTAGTTGGCCTTTCTTATTTCCTGTGCCTCTCACAGACAATAAACAGAAATATTCCAGACATTACTTTTTGTCTGGATCCCAAGAAGCATTTTCAAAACAACACAAGCACTTGCAGTGCCCACTCTCCCACACTTCTCCTCAAACTACACAACAGACAAGAAATACTCCTCTGAGGAGAAAACCGTGCCATTAAACAAGGGAAGAATAGCTTCTCAGCTGCTTCGCAATTTGCTCAAAAGGGATTAGGAGATAGAAGGGGAAATTCTGCAGGATGTTAAACACTTCTGGACAGCCTGAACTACACCAGTACAGAAAAAAAACACACTGCCTGAGCTGCAAAGAGTCAAGCAGCAGCTGCAGCCAGCCAACCATCCCCACATGGGAGCATACCTAAGGTTTTATTGACTTTGAAGACAGACATTGAATGATGAGGAACTGATGTCAGACTTTACAAGAGGGCAGCAGGCAATTGGATTAATGGTGAATCCAAGGATCAGAGAATCAGAGACAACCAGTGATGTTTGTCTCTCGGAATAAAATTAAGTGAATACAGACCCATCATAGATTGATGTTTGCTTTCAGCTGCAGATAGACAATTTGAGAAGCAGCTCTTGAAGGAACAATACCAAATTTGACCCAAAATTACAAACTTAAATTCCTTTGGCAGCTTCTGGATGGATTTCTCTCCTGTTCTGCTTTCAACGTCATTCAATCATTCAAAGCCCTACCTGGAAAAATGAGAACAGCTTTCTTACCTAATCTTAGCTATTCCAACTTTGCTGCAGAGCTCTGTAGCAGTTCACACTGCAAGATGCGGAAGAAATTGAAGTGGCAAGTTTTTTTAAAAAATACTTTTGAAAGCCTTTGTGTCACTTACATAAACGGTGTTATCTAATCCTAAGTCCATTACACTTCAGAGTAAATCTTCATGTAAGTGGCAAAGCAACTGCAAAACAGAAGACAGGAAGAGTTCTCCATTTACCACTCACAACTGAGCGGTCTCTTCAGAGGAATGTTCTTATGTCTACTATAAAAAGCCAATCTTCAAGAAAAATCAAACCAATGACAGTCTTCCCAAGTTAGTCAGAAAGCAGTGAAGGACTGCCTGACACACCAGATCATTGAGGTGTCTTGGACTATGACCAAACAGGAAAAATTGTTAAAGCTATTCTAATTCTTTTTACCTATTGGGAATGAGAGAGATAAAAGTCAGTCCTTTAGTAAATGGAAGAGAGCAACAAATTTGCTTAAGCTCACAAAAATTATGATTGCACAACTCCACTTTATAGGAGTTACTCTGCTGCTGCTCAGATGCAGCAACCACGTCCCCTCTATCCCAGAACACCAAAGAGTCCCAGGGGAATACCCAGTTTATTGCATCTGGTGCCTCATCTCATCTCTACCAGAAGAGCAGCAAACTAGGAACACTGTACATCAATAAACAAATTTTAATTCCCCAACTTTCCAAAGGGTATAGCCGTACAAAAAAAGACTAGGGCTGTCACATTTCACTGGGTCAGTTCAATGCGTTACATTAATCTATATTAACACAAAACATTAGTAGTAGCATTGTTTGTATATATCGAATACATTCAAATACAAATTACATTCTGCTTTTAACGAAGATACTGCTAAAGCTTTTAATA